>NC_090715.1:4077489-4419156 GCF_040954835.1 Lepisosteus oculatus | reverse complement strand
ATTAATACACATACCGTAAGCCAATTTTTAAAGAATTAAAAGCCCCTGTGAAGAGATTACTTAAAATTGACTAATGTCTGAAATACAGACGTCAGCCTGCCTGCCAGTTGTACTTTGCTAACCCAGCCATTATTATAGTCTTGTTCAAGCAATAATAAGTTTTGTATTTAGCACAAAGATCACTTCCACTTACCATTTATGAGTAATGAACACAATTTTTTAATATATACAGCAAGAAGATATTTCACCACTTCTCTATGACTTTAAAAATCCACCCAGTCAGAACACGGAACATAAGGACAGCCACAGTAATTCTGCAATCAACACACTGCGACAGGCTAGTGCAGACAATCCCTTAGCAGCATGATTCCCTTTATTGTGTGAAAATCTAAAAGGTAAAAAATGGAAAAATTAAAAACATATCAAAACAATCTGTAAAACAGTACACTTCCAATGGATTTCAATTAAACAACTTTGGAATTTGAGTAATGCCTTTACAGGAGGGAGGAAAATTAATGTGCTCCTAGAAAAAAATAAACTGTAAATAACATCCTGCATATTACTCAGCTCTGAATAAAGTCATCTCCCTGCATGGGGTTTGCTCTCCTTCATAAGGTATACAGGAAGCAATGGGCAAGCTGAGTGTTTGCATGGGTAACAGTGCAAGATGAGGCTCACTTGAAATGAAGTCAAAACTCGTGACTTTAAAAACTCTATTTGCAAGAGGTGTGTACCTCCAGTTCGAACATACAGATTCTATAAAAGGATAAACTTTTTGTCCTTTTCCTCTGGAAACAGAGAAGGTGTATTCTTTAAACATGAATGTAACCAGCATCCGAGTTTAAAGAGCTCAATCAGGCCTCCACCTTGCAAGCGAAGCCACCTCTTTGAAGGCAGCGTGCAAGCAATGCCAACGGGCATGTGTCAGATATGGGTATGAGATACATTTTCAGTACAGATAACCTTCTTCAATATCTACAAAGTCAATCCATCGTACAGTACATTTGGTTGTTTCTTTTGTGCAAAATAAAACTAGCTCCGTCTAGTGTCCAACAATACAGAAAAAAACAATGTACAATGCACATTATAAAATTGCTTTAAACGGGTATCCAAAACTAATATTGCTACATCTTATTCAGTATCAGTTCATTTTAACACTATGCCATGGAGACCATAATAATCTCAAATGCAGGTGACAAGTCCATTGTTGCCAATATAGTGTGTTAAATACATAATGGAGGTATTTTAAAAACATTTAATCTAGTGTGTTGAAAGAATAAAAGGAACTGGAATAAAAACACACAGCCTTCCTGTCTGATGCTTGGTATACATCTCAGGAAACATAGTCAGAACACTGTAATGAAGTAGACACTTACATGAACTGTATCCTAATTATTTTTTAAAAAGCATCTGATTCTGAAAGGATTTGATTAAAATGTAGAATTCTGTCGAATTTCCTTACATGTCACAAGTGTTTTGAAAATCATTCTTTACACACACACACACAGAATTCAAAGTCTGCCACCCTTATCACTCCTTTGTGACGGTCTCTGTCTGGCCCCCACATTGCCAGAGAACCTCTTCCACAATGGAACATTTAGAATCACCAGCATGCAATGGTGCGACCTCTGACCTTTGCGGTTCTCACCTTGTCTGCAATCCATCATAGGCAGGGAAAATGCATAGTACAGAATCAGAGCACTTAACACCTATTACCATTACTTTAAGAACAATAAAAAGGTTGGGCATTTAATAGAAAAAGATCTCTCTTTTTTTAAAACTCCCGGAATGGATAGAATGTGATAGAGAAACATGCATTCTTCTGCAACCCTATGATTATCACAAATTCATTAGACGTATCAACAGCAGAATGATTTGACTTAATCATACGAACAGCTAATCACTGTGTTCAAACCAACTGCACATAAGGAAATTTAATCTGGACAGGCCCTGGTCTTGTCAGGCAAAGATGATTTAGGGCTTGCTGTGTCTTCCCCCTTTTGAATGCTGTATAAAAAATTTCAGTCTCATCAAATTAGCACATTGTGTCTTCCACCTTCAGTTTGGCACTGCTTTGGGCAGAAGAGAAAACATTCTCAGTTCTCCTAATGGTTTTCCAACAGCTAATAATTGCTGCCTCCGTGGTACCTATACGGACCTCCCTTGACTTGCAGGTTATTTTTACATTTCTACAAATGAGCTGCGCAGAACAGACACATTCTCCGAAGCCCTTGTGTGAAGAAATGCCAGGCTGCACACAGGTGAGCATCACCTACAGTCTAGTTTACATGCACTCTTAGGGAGAGTCCTGTACAGAGGTAGACTCCCTGGTGCAGCCCTGTGGATAAGGTGTGATGATGTCAGTTTGGTTTGCTTGCAGCTGGTCATCCTCTTGCACCACAGGGGGGCGCTGCAGAGCTGCCTTTCCTCCTGCTGCAGGCTGAAGGTCTACTGGCTTTTGTGCTGGACGAAGTCGTGGTAGATGGCATTGGTGGTGGTCTGGCCAAAGATGAAAGCCCCCAGGGTGACCATGAAGACACCATAGGACACAAGAGCCCACCAGCTGACAGAAGAGAATAAAAGTTGGGGGTCACATCTCCCTCTAGTGACAAGCTGCGTACACCAGCCCATACCACTGAAACAGTATTTCTTTCTCTTTCACATTCAAAGGTTTGAAATCATTATTCATAACATTACTTTGCAGTGTGCATGACAGAAATGACAATCTCGCTCACCTAAAAACATTTTCTCCTCATGTTACTTAGGGACAGATTGTATGCTCATCTTTCTGGTTCTCAACACCATAATTAATGAAAGTAAGTGAATTGGCTCGTATTGGAACAACAAGAATTTTGCCTACCTTGAGGGTTTGACTTCCTGGATCTCTGACAGCTTGGCCTGAATTAGACACAGCCCTGAGAAATGAGAGACAACCACATGTACATCAGCAGAACTGGAAACAACAAGATATCCTGCAAGCATCTTGTTTTTTAATTGCAATTAAGAATGATTGTCAGACCATCTGAAAGAATGTGTTAGTTTGTGCTGAACCCAGAGCTGAAATACAGTGCTTTGAAAGTTAAGTGGGACCAGTCTTCACCCACACTGTGCTTTTAGAGTGAGAAAATGCGATGCAAACAGTAATTATTAAAAACAGCCATGTAAAGCTGTTCTCCTATCATTTGTCTGGTGTCCCAATGATACTATCCAAACCGTGTGCAGTATTTTCTTTAAAGCATACCAGCCCATTAAAAAAACAGTTTTTCGTGGCAAGTATGCAGAGGCAGATGGACATAGATCTCACAGTGCAAGACTTCAGATATCCCAGCATGCCCTGTTTCTTGACAGGACCAAGCAACTTGTGTGGGTGAGCCGCACCTCTATGATTCTTATCAGTACTTTGTGACTGTCTCTGCCTGGCCTCCACACTACTAGAGGACTTCTTCCGCAATGAAAGATCTCCACGCATGCTGGAGTTGTAAAATGAAGAGGCGTGTCCTTTCAGGTGCAATAAATACATGCACGTTTCTGGAAATACAAAAATGACTTGGAGTAGCTACTCTCCACCAGAAAACGGCGTCCACTGTTATGTCCTTTTCCTAACTGACCAGCAGTGTTAAAAAGTGACAATCTCTTGCGCCACCTTCTGGTGGATAACTAGAATAGCAGTCATCAGACCAGACTCGAGCTCTTTAAAAGCTCTGCAGTGGGGGGGTTCGTGTTCAGAGCGCCTCCAGCGCCACACGAGCGCAGCGAGAGCGGGCACCTGGGAAGACGAAGATGAAGCAGGCGGCGAGCCCCCCGATGATGGAGATGACGCGGCCGATGTCGGGGATGAAGAGTGCCAGCACCAGCGTCAGCCCGAACCACGCCACCGTCTGCAGCAGCCGGCGCCGCTGCTCCCGGGTCACGTCCACCTCCACCGGCTCGCCGCAGAACCGCAGCCACAGCCCCTCCAGCACCGCCCTGCCGGGGCAAAGGGCAGTGAGGACCGGCCAGCAGGGGGCGCTCTCCCTGCGGTCTGTGTGGGTCCTAATGCCCCAGTATAGTGACGGGGACACTACACTGTAAAAAGGCGCCGTCCTTCGGATGAGACGTAAAACTGAGGCCCTGACTCTCTGTGGTCATTAACAATCCCAGGGTGTCTCTCAAAAGAGTAGGGGTGTTACCCAGGCATCCTGGCCAGATCTCCCCCTTCCTTTACCAGTCATGGTCTCCTAATAATCCCCATTTATGAATTGTCTTCATCACTCAGCTCCCCCCCCACCTAGAGCAGATGTGTGAAGAGCGTACTGGTGCATCATCCAGGTGGGTCCAGAAGAGCGCTATATAACTGTAAGGATTATTATTCACACCCCTGTGGCTTGCTGATAGTGACAGACGCTCTTCTCTCCCAGCCTGGGAGGTGCACATGGAAAGACAAGCGTCTCTCGCCGGGGTCCGCAGCACACCCACAAGCTCAGCACGGCACAGGGGCAGCACAGGGGAATTCCAAACTGGGTGCACATTTTATCACATGCAAGAACAGAATATCACATTAAAAAAGAATAGGCTGCACTTTCTCTTTTGCTGCTGCTCAGTACAAACACTTTTTAGCGGATCCTCTGCTTAGAGCAACAGTTCGCAGCCCTTGGCCAGGACAAACACTCTCGGCTGCTTTTTATTCCAGCTGACCTCTACAGCTCCAGTGCAAACAGGGGACTTAATTCACCTGCTTGCTTGTTTAGACTTCAGGAGTACTGTTTCCCACAACTTCAGCACAGAGAAAGTCATGCAGACACCCCCTAAATGGTTGGCTGCTATTTCTGACTAAACAGATCAACTGGTGAACAGAAAATATATCAGACTATATAGACTATATCAATGAACTTTTTTCCTTCTGCACTGATTATATTTCAGGTATCACACCTGAACAAGGGCAGCTCTGAAACTGAGAAACAGGTACAGGGGTGACCAACTGCGAATTCCAGGGCTGGGAACCACTGCGCTAGACTAAATAATACCACATATCAGGACATGTAAGCTGACACACCCAAGCACACACCCCTCCACGCAGATTTCTCTCTGTTCTCAGCAGGTACCAGCAGACACGCACACGCGTGCACACACACACATCAGATCCTACCTGCCGCAGAAGTGCAGGATGGGATAGGAGGTGACAACGCAGAGGATGATGAAGGCCCGGGCGATGGCCACGGCGATGTCGTCCGAGGGGTACGACATCAGCACATCCTGGCTCACGCTGGAGCCGAATGACAGGAACCCACACACGCCTGCAAGAAGGGGAGCAGTCAGAGAGAGCCGAGGCGCCGGGCCAGCTCGACCAAGCGACCAGGCACTTCTTCTTCTCCCCCCAAGCCTGTCCTTGCGGTCGTCAGGACGCCCCCCTGAGGCCTCTCCGCTCATGCAGGCTGGGTCTGCCGAGACAACTTCTCACAGCTAAAACTGCTCAAAGGGCAGAGGATCGCCGGAAAACAGGCCTTTCCCCACCTGTGCCCGTGTAGACGAAGAGACAGATAATCATGCCGACGGTCACCACTGCACCCCAGGGCTTTATCTCCGGCTTCCTCATGCTGTTGAACACGGGCACGCTGCTCACGTGGCACTGAAATCAGGAGAGCGCGGGAAACAAAGGTTACGACATCTGGGCCCGAGCGGAAGGCTTTTCCACCTGCATGCCGCAAGTCAGCCTACGTGTGAACCAACTTCCACTTCTGTAATTTCATCAGAGACCTCTTCCTCTGTGTTTGCCTGGATCAGGGGCACGCCGCGTGACACTGCAAGACAGAACGCGGCTCCACTGGGGACCACGCTAAGAAATACAGGAACAGCTTTTCTCGCAAAAACTGTGAGGTGAAGTGTGAGTGTGGGCAACTCTTACCTGTGGCGTCTGAGCTGGAGAGGGCGATTACCGCCAGAGATCTGCAAAGATCTGCTCAGGGAGTACCCAGCAGTTCCCTAACCGAGGCCAAGAAGCACTCGCATGACTTCCACACACTCATGTAAGAGCATAACAGAAGGTTACAATGAGAGGAGGTCACTGGGCCCTTTTTACCTATTTCATACACTGCATGCTTCCATCACGCACTCTCCAGGCAAATCCTCCATCATCCCTGCTCTTTTATCTGGGGATTATGACCAGGAAGAGTCATATCAAAGATGGCAAGGTTCAGTAATAGGCAGGGCTCTGGACTGCAGGACTAAAGGTTAGAGGTTCAGATCACCATTGGGGATACTGCCTGTTGCTGTACTCCTGAACAAGGGGCTCAAATCTTGATCCATGTTATTCTAGCAAAATGTATAATGGAATAGCAAAAAAAAAATTACATATATATATATAAATTGCACCCAATTGCAAGCCACTTTGCATAAAAATCTGACAAAATGAAAGATAATAATTAAAGATGAATACCTGGAATCCAAAACATATAGTTGGCATCGCATTGAAAACTGCCGTCCACGAGGAAGGACTAGAAAATGAAATGAACACAATGCGTTATCAGATAGGTTGGTTGGACTAATAAATTAACGGTCCAGTTTACGCGATGGTGCAAAAGCCCATCGCTGATGAGGACCAAGCACAGATGCCATCTGCGCTGTGGGCAGAGCATGGCGTGACTTCACAGGCGCCTACTTAAACAGCAATACGCCAACTTGAGATGCCTACAGAAAAACAACAGACAAAAATAACCCGGCAGGTGCTTTAAAACTACAAGTCATACAATGAACTCGTTTGACCAAGGCTACAGTTGTTAATACCTGTGTTTGTGTCGAGTTCCAGTCTGATGTAGCCGGTACTCCAGTAACTCAGGCACATGGAAATATCACACTGATCACAGACTGTTTTACAATTCGCTTGGAGCTGAATTCACCACGCAAGGCTCTTTTGAATGATCCAATTTAAAATAACTGAAAGCAATTACCCTGTATTCCCTTGGTGTGAGCATATGTGTGTTTTTGTATGCACATACACATACATTAGTCAACATTAGACTGGGCGATTGTGATATGTAAAAAAACCACGAATGAAAGGGAGGGAGAAACGAGACTCTGAGATGAGTATGGATGAGTATGGAGTAGAATTCACTGGAGTTGCTGCGTTCGATAAGAGGATTCCCAGAAAGCCTTTCAGGGTTTTATTGTGGCTCCAACGTCAGCACTGGCAATGGCGCGCCACTCTTACAGGCCCCAAGAGAGGAGGCTGTGCATTGCAAATAACTTGCAGCACAATCAGGGGCAAAGAAACCCCATTCACATGCAATTATGTAACCACACCCGAACATAATGGAATTGCTTCTATTATGGCTTTAATGGGGAATCAAGCAAAAGAACTGTGGAAAACATTTTATGAGGCAGTTTATTAGTATTTTAACATTTTTACTAGGGAACCTTTTGAAATGTCCCATCATAAAAAGAAGCTAAAAAATTGAACAACCCTGTCAGTATGTAAACCATGTGAACTGCTCGCAGCCAAGCCTATGAATACAGCTGCCGCATCAAAACATGTGTTATGTGAAATAAAGTGAAATATGTAGTTGGTGCTGTTTCTAAACTTACTGTGTGCTGTTCCATTTTTAGCTTTTTTCTTGGGTTTTAATTAAGTCTCTGTGAGGTCAAGTTCTGTCCACATCATGTGCCTCATATGTGCTTGGTTCTAACAGTGATCGATACAATAACAACAACAATTTTCACTATGGAACAAGGTGTTTCTTAAATAACATCATCCTGAAGGATTTAGGCTGAAACTTTTATCATTGCTGGCCACATAAAAGAAAACCAAAATCATATCAGTTGTGAAAGAATTGTGAAGAATGAAAAATTAATACAGACAGGTTGCTTTCTTTCATCTTTCATAGTTTGAGGAGATGAACAGCCATTTCCCTTTCTTTAATTAAATCATCAGCTCCCAGCAGTGAAATATCTCAGAATGAGCAGAGATCTGACTGTCAGGCTCCTCCCTGGGAGATATTAACCTTTACTGCCTCATGAGTGCTTTCAGTATAAACTCTTTCCACTCAGAAAGGCTTAATTACCTTAAGTGCTGGCAGCAAAATTAATTTTAAAGGTCTTTCAATTAGCTGCCTTCAGGAGCATTTCTCAAAAGTGTCCATAAATGCACAAAAAGACAGTGAGAACTACACTTCCATTGTTTTGCAATGTGATTTGCTCTGTGGAAAACTTCAAGGCAAACCATAGTGAGAGATCCCAGTGATCAAGGCAGGGTCTGAGCTCACCTTGTGGGGATATAGCCAGGAGAGACATCACTATCAGGCCAGATATACCTCACGATGACCACAATGGTGACATACCAGGTACCGATGACACTCAGTGCGCTGCAACGGACAAAGGGGACCCTTTAGGAAGTAATATTCTTAAACAGGAGTAAGTGAAACGGGAGAGCATTTTGACATCCATTCACTAGCTAGTTTTATTCATCACACTACAGATGCTATTATAACCCTATTAGAAGACACAGACAGGCAAGGCGTGTCCCTGGTGCTTGCATCAGTGATAATCTCCAGTGAATGCATGCTTATAAATTCCTAAGCCTGGATAAAAAGACACTTTTTGATGGAAAAAAATGAAAAAAAGTCACAGCTCTGGCAAAGCTATGATGCTGAGCTTCACCTTTATGAACACTTCAATTTTCCACGTGGCGTGGACGCTAACAGGTTTGCCCTGCGTGTACCTGGCATACTTCTGGAAGCCGATCTCCTTGGGGATGGAGAGGGGCAGAATCACCAGCACGGAGGTCAGGACGATGGTGAACTTGCGGTCAGTGTACCAGGGGCCACTGCTGACCGCTCCCGCCGACTCATGGGATATCGCTCCAACCACTGCAAACAGGTCAGGGAGATCAAAACCAGCACCCTTTCCTCAGAGCACCACTTTCAGGAGCGTCTCTCCCTGCTTGGAAACACACTTGCAGGCCACATGTAATAAACGGAGAAACGAGCGGGTCAAGACGGAATATTTATTTCTATTTATGGAAAAATACGTTCCAAAAGGAAAAGAGAGAGAGAACGAGTACTGTGCATCTACACATTCCTTGTAGGAGTTAATAAAAGTCAGCGGTGCTATTCAGGAAACCAGCAACATGTTAAAAATGTATTTTCTTCTCTGCCCATGGCACCTGCTAAGCCAGGGGTTATCAGCCATGAACTGTAGCTCTTCCCTGTTGCGCTGAGCAGAGGACTGCACAGGAGCAGGGTGCTGATGAAATCAATAGCTGAGTCACTCAGTATCCTGCACAACTCAATTAGCCCCGCCCCTGGAAGCTCCAGGGCAACACAAGAGTGCAATTTGTGCGACAAAGGAAACCTCACAATCAATGAAGCCCAAAGAGAGAAAATATTTTTTTTGAATTATTGAGACTGTTTAATGAACTACACAGGCTCTTAAGGTTTATTCTAAGGAGAAAGAGATGCTTTTTGTTGCTATATGCATGGCACAGTATTCCAATGAAATTCAAAAGCATGTCTTTCCGCTACACAGACATCTAAATGTACCATTGATTTTATCTGTGCTCATACTAGCAGTGCTGCCTGCATCACTGACTGCAAGCAAAAATAAATGAAAGTCATAACCGACCATACAATGGGGATTCCAACAGTAAGTATTCTGGAGATCTTGGGTTCTGCACAATGCACAAACCTTGTTACATGGTCATTCCTATACCCATTACCTGACACACTGAGATAAACCACCGTTCAACTGAACAACTGCTCAACCCAACTGCTCAAGGCTGAAATTTGCTCGAAATCTCCGCCCTGAGCTGAGGGCTGTCAGAGCAGCTGTCAGGGTGCAGTAGCAGCCCGGTACTCACACTTGTCCAGCTGGTCCCCGATGATGATGAGGAAGGCGATGCAGGTGCCGAAGGTGTAGACGGCGATGGCCACCTCGCATATCACCCCTGGCACACGCCCACACACCGCCCGGACCACCTCCTGGTAGGTGGTCTCGTTGCTGACCTGGGAGCAGTAGGCCAGGATCACCAGCCCGCTGATGATGAACAGCAGCATGCACTGCAGTGGAGCACAGGAGGAGAAGGTGAGGGTCAGGGCGTCAGGTGCCAGCGTTTCGCAATAAGCCTCAGAACCCCCGGGTTGCATCTACCCTTCAGACCACCAAGACGAGTATCTCACAAACCAAACCAGCATTTTTCTGCTGCCCTCACCAGGACGAATACGGACACACGGAAAGTGATGTAAACCGAGGCTATTAAGAGGCTACAAAAAATTTTACTGCTGTATTGGCGGTTATAGAACATTAAAAAAAAATACTGCCTTGAAGCATCACGCTAGTCCGGGAATCAGAAAACACAAACAAGCAGCTGAGTCCCCTGCCAGCCTATGTTTATGGCAGGCTTACATAATTTATGACAATGCTAGGGACTGTCTCTGTGAAAAACAGGGATGTGCAAAGTTACAGACGGGAGGCTGTGCTACATCGGCAATGAGGAAGCAGCGTGATGCCACCTGGCTCCCTCTGTCATGCCCGGCTTCCTAACTTCCCCTACAGCCCCAGCCCTCGAGGATCAAGGCCTTTACCATCTGCAGCACGATGCCGGACGTGACTCCGCCGGCAGTGTTGAAAGCAGCCGGGAAGTTGAGGAGGCCGGCACCCAGGGCGGCGTTGACCACGATGAACACGGCGCCCACCGCGGAGGTGCCCCCCTGCCGCTCGCGGGCCGGGGACCCCGCCTCCACGCTGGGACTCTGCAGCAGCCTGGCCCTCTCCCCGGCGTCTTCGCTCCAGCCCCAGTCCGCGCCCTCGCTGTTGATCGCCATGACCGGCCGGGACATCGCAGCGCCTCGCCCTTCCTCCTCCTCCTCCACTCCTCCCGCTCCCCGCGCACAGAGGAGGTTCGCCCCTGGGGTGACCGCGGAGCCCAGAACGGTCTGCGACGTGGGTGCAGGAGCGAGGCCGCGAAGGGTGGGCGAGTCAGAGACGTGGCCCCTCGGGAAGAGCTCACTGCGGGCCACCGGGCGCTGGGGATCCTCTCGGGGTGTCGGCTGCTGCCCCCTGCATCACTCCCCCAGCACAGTCTGTTTCAGGGTCCGCAGGGCCTGCTGTCTTCTGGGCTCCCCACCAACCTGCGTGGCCAATTAGTCAATTAACCACGCCGTTCTTTAAATCAGACACGTATGACTTTCCTTAAGGTCTTCCTCAGCTGATTCCCCAGGACTACCGCTTCAGGTGAGGTACAGTTGCCAGCAATCACCCCAGAGCCTGCACTGAAATACGACCATCTTTGTGGCTAATTCAACAATTAGACCCACTATGTAACCGAGCACACGGGTGGATTAAACTCAGAGGACGTTCAGGCCCTCCGAGAATTGAGCTTGAAACTTCTGGTCTAACCTTTAGGACAGGGATGTGCAGAGCAGGGCGGCTACACTGGCTCAAGCCCCTTTGCCCTCATGGGCCCAAGTGCCTCTTTTTGCTTGTAGAAAAAAAGTCCAACCAATTTAATTTTTTTTGGTTTTTGCCACTTGACGATTCTGCCTCTGTATTTAGTACGAATCTCCCATTAGGAAAATAAAATGTCGGACCTAATCGATCTCATCTGAGCACCAGCGCCCGCCTCCCGTTGGTTGTAAAAAGCAGCGAGAAGCGACGAAGGCTACTCCACCTGTGGAGATCGTGTTAAACATTTTTGAATGGTGAGAAGATACACAGATTTTCAGAAGGACTGTACAAAAGTAACACTCCAAGGGTGTCGTATTGAGCACTTTGTGTTTAAAAAATACTATTTTCATTCACCTACTCTACGTTTGCAAACCGTCGAATTCGCCACGTTATTGTCTGCGTGGCTGCTTAGCTAGATTTGAGATTTCCTTAAGAAAACTGAGTTCACCGAGTAGACAAGCCAGTCTTTTTGTATTGGACATAAACAGCTAACATGCATAGTCTTTGTTGTATACAGTATATAAGGTTCAGTCACAGAAACAGGAGAACATGGCTCCAGAAAAAAAAGAAAAAGAAGAGAGAGAATTTAGGGAGGACATCGCTTCAACAACTGGGTCACAACTAGCGGCGTACAGACAGGAAAATGGTCATCAAAAAAGCCAGTTCCTTAGGCTACATTCCATGTGCGCCTCAATAACAGAAGAGTCTTGCCTCACAAGAATGATTACATCGGTAAATGTTGTACGACTTCAGTTTTGATGAATATGTAATTAGATGCCGATTGTTTCATTTGCTCTGTCCTCTTATTAAGCTGTGTTATATCAGGAAAATAAAGTATATATTCAGTGGAGCGGGTGTAATATCTTGTCTGTTAATCAAACATAATCAGCAATTATGGACAACCATTTATTTTGCCAAGGTTGGGAATATGATTAACGCCTCTGAGGTCGCATCCAAACTTCCATTCAAATTAAAAAAACACAGAAACACAAGCGGGCGCTGATCTGTGTCCAGGATACTCGTATGTAACAAAATCCCAGGAAAGTGCACCTTCTCCCCTTTTGAGCCACTGCCCACCAAAAGGACTCTGCACGTCTCTGCTGTTGGATAATAGTCATTTTATTTTCACACTCGCGTCTGAGTTATTCCGCTTTAGATGGGGAACAAGACAGAATTCCTGACATGACGTCAGCTGCTTGCCGGTCTTATATGGGCTCTTTCTCTCGTACTTTGTTCCTGTTTAAATTTTCACACCGCTCTGAAGATCTCTGTTCCTCAAGAGGCGAGGAAGAAACAAGGCATTGCTTACGCGACACAGAAATAGAAAGGAACTTCATTAAAGCAACGACGGGTTTTCAAAATTATATAGTAACTGCTCCTCAACAAATAAGGTCTCCGATCTAGGAGACACCACTATTTCCCTTGGAAAACTAAATAACAGTATCTTCTGTACTGACCAGCATACATGTCACTGCATGTCGTAATATTCTTGGTCTTGTGATTCAAAATCTGTACTGCGGTCTAAGCCTGTAAAAGGATCTATAATTGCTTACTACTGGAAAAAAAAATATTTCAGTTTTGCTACCGTAAAATTTCATGATCAAGATCAGCTTTATTTGTAATGCACTATTAAAAAATAAAAATCACCGTGGAGTACTCTAAATAAGGCTTTGTTATGTTAATTCTCTGTATGCCATTATTACTTCAAGTCCTCAAAAACAACTCGAGGGACTGAAACCATCTCCTGCAATTCAAATCCAAATCATGTTTCACTTTGAAACGGGTCAGTGGGCAAACGTGAGGAACCTCTGCAGGGCTTGAACCCACCTTTCGCATAAATCCTGCCTTCCTCGCACATGCTAACTTAAATCACAACGGGTCACCATATTGACCTCAGGGAAAGGACAGAGGGAGACTCGGTGTCCACATTCCTCATGTTTTCACTGATCACAGGTGAATCAAACCTCAGATACGGGTAAGGAAACACCAGTCTGACGTGCTATATTCACTAGAATTTCAGTTCACCTATACACACGCTGTAAATGAAATCATTCACGCCGGACAGGGGGCATGCTGGTGTTGGTAGGACGGCGTGCTTTCGGTTTTCAGAGTCGGAGCAGCACCTGAGAAGCTGTTAAGCTTATCAGCTACACCAGCCGATTCAGCTTGCTAAGAGGAGAGTCAGAATGAAATACTGTCTCTCCACGACCAGGCTCGGAGACACCTCATTTAAACTAGCACGCTTGGCTTGCGGATTGTGTGTATGCACAAATCGCCCAGCATCGATACCGACCTTATCATCGCCTCATTCCTTTTGTGACTCCCTACATGCCGCTCGGAAGCTAATAAATTCCTTAACGCAGTAACATTCAGTGAGTTCACAGGCACGTTTGGAAAGAAAACACAATGCTAGTAAGCGAAGGCATTCACTGAACAGACACACTCACCAACCGGTATCTCCTCTCGCTCGCCTTATTGTAGCTGCTGGGGCAGATTCCTCCTGCTGATCCAGCTGCAGTGACATGTGATTGTCACGTGACCTGCTCGCCCTCACGCGAGACAGGTGGATCATGGGAACTGTAGTTTTGGGTTAGGTTGGTTTTTTTTCCTTGTCCTGGAAGGTTTCCTTAGTTGTTGCTAAGTTTATTAGTATTACACTTTTCTGTAGTTGCAGCTCCGTCGAAACATAACGCGGGGTACAACTGTAAGCATTACTGTTCACTATCAATAACGGCAAAAACATTTAAAAAACTAAATGTGATTAATTCGTGTTTCTATATTGATATTAAGTAGAGTTATGTTGAGTTGCGTTTAGTATTATTTAAAAGAGCCCCCAGGTTTTTTTGTAAAGATAGGTTTATGAAAATAGTCTGTACTTTTTTAATGCTATTTAGTCCCTCGTTTATTTTACCGGTGCGCGTAATAGCTGCGTTGCAGGCAATTTGGTACTCAGTTCAGCTGTGCCACCCATACGCCTCTGCTAGTTCTTAAAATGGATAAATATTACACAAATCTCTGCAGCAGAAAAGGAGGTGGAGAAAAGGAAGAGAGGAATAACAACGACTTGGTGTGAATGCACGAGTGTGGGTGTTCAGAATGGACTGGACCGCCCGGTTATCATCCTGCCGGGAGTTCATTGTCAGCCGGGTTTCTGGGCTCGCCGCGACCCCGTGTACTGAACACAGTACAGTATGAAAATGTACTTGTGTGAGTTGTTCCGCCGTAATTTTTTTTTCCTGCTCTGCCCCTTTAAGAACTAAAGGGGGGAAAAGGTGGAGTCTCTCATTTTCAAACTGTAAACTCCTCCCAGGCCCTCGTCTTTCTTCCTTGTTCTCTAAAATGGCTAAAATGGGCGCAGCCTTAGAGAGGCTCGGCGTACAGCCGGAGTGCCCTCTGTGCCACCGAGAATGCCGGCAGCCGACCACTCTGAGATGTGGGCACCTCTTCTGTCAGGGCTGCATCCAGGAGCTGTGGAGCACCTCTCAGACTGGCCCTTACTACTGCCCTGAGTGCAGGGCAGAGTACAGGAAACTGCCAGCCCTGGGAGGAGAGAGAGAGCAGCCCTCGGCGCCTGCCACAGAGGCAGAGAGGCCCTCCACCAGCAGCACTGTGCCCTGCAACTACTGCATCACCTCCAGCCGGCCGGCCGTGAAGACCTGCCTGGTGTGTGGAGCCTCCATGTGCGCGGAGCACCTGAAAATCCACCTGGAGGTGGCGGTGTTCCAGGGCCACCCCCTGGTGCAGCCCACGGCCGACATCTCTCTGTGGAAGTGCGTGGAGCACCAGGAGATGCTGAAGATCTACTGCCGGGAGTGCGAGGAGTGCATCTGCACCATGTGCACGCTCGTCGGCGCGCACAAGGGCCACCAGTGCGTCGGCGTGGGCGAGGCTGAGCAGGAGCTCAGGGTGAGAGGCGGGATTCTCTGCAGCTCTGTGTGTGTGTCCCTGGGCTCTGTGTCTACTGCTCTGGCTCGTGAATGATACACTGATCCTTCTGGTACTACCGATGGCAGAGGGCCTGCAGCAGGATGTGTTGCACACACTGCTGTCACAGCACAAATCTCCTGATATAGTAACTTTGCTGAGCTTCAAACTGTGTGCGAACCCCATTTTAACTACACATACTCATTATAGGAACAAGTAATGGTTTATTCCATGCTGAAAAGATAAGAAAGAAACGTTGTGTTTACTCTCTTCTCTCTTCAGCATGGAATAAACCTGTACTTGTTCCTTTGCAGGCTACGCATGCTGACGCAGCTCCCCACCTGACATACTCATTATAGTGTTTGTACAGTAGAGACTCTGATCCAGCCAATACTGCTACGATCACTGCAGCTGCTATTACTACAACTAATAACAACATTACATTTTTTTCCTTTCAGGGGAAATTGAAAGAAGGGATGATTAAAATACAGGAAAATGTTCAGATTGTCGAAGACAGACTTACTTTGCTGCAGGAGAAGAAACTGAACATCCAGGTGGGTTAGAGCTCGGTGTTGTGGTAAACTATGTCCTCGCTGTGGATAAGACAGACACTCCAGGTGTCATCTGCCCAGATATACAGCTTACAAGTGTGTAAATACAGGGGTGACCTGCAAGGCTATATTTATATTTTGGGGTTAGAGAGAATCAGCATTGATGTGTGCTTTGCAAACCACAATGTAAGTCAGATGTACACAGTAACTTGTAAAAACCTCCATTTTACATCACAAAATAGACTAAATGTCCATGTCTGAGCAGCGCCATGTTCTGTGAATTAGAATGAGTCAACAAAACCTCCGGTGATGTGAAGCAGACTTGTTACATGGTAAACACGCAGCTTGTGAAGACCTCTCCCTTCATCCAATAGAGATGTTGCTCTCAGTTTCTCGGTTTTACCTACAAATATCACTTGTTAACTGCATGCAGATCACGGTGGAACATTTCTGCCATGAAATGTCTGCTGCACAACCTGTACTTATTCCCTCGCACATCACAGAGAGTACATCACGTCACATTAGTCAATAGAGAAACTAGTGAGCAGGAAGGGCCGCTTCCCATTGCAAATCGCGAACTCTCACTCTTGCCCGTGGCGAGACCAGTGCTTTGCCACAACATGGCGACTTACAGTACTTTCACAAAGTTCAGTATTTTGTGCTAAATTCAACATTTGTAAATCTGATCTATACCATCAGTGAATTTATTTTCCTACCGAGGTTTAATAACCAGTCTGAGAAATTGGGACTGCAGTTCCCCTTTAACAACATAAGCTGTATATATAACACAAGCTGCCGACTGTCTTTCCTGGGACTAGTCTTCCAGAGCTCCCTGATCACAGTTTTGGATTAACTGTAAGAGAAGTGAGATGCCACTGACAGGAGTTTCATTCGCTACTGGGTGAGGTATAAGAGCCAAGAAAGCTACATTAATGTTCTGTCCAGTGTGCTTTAATGGACTCGGTCCAGTCCAGTCCGGTCCAGTGTGCTTTAATGGACTCGGTCCAGTCCGGTCCAGTCCACTGTGCTTTAATGGACTCGGTCCAGTCCAGTCCACTATGCTTTAATGGACTCAGTCCAGTCCAGTCCTGTCCACTGTGCTTTAATGGACACTGTCCAGTCCTGTCCAGTGTGCTTTAATGGACTCGGTCCAGTCCAGTCCAGTGTGCTTTAATGGACTCGGTCCAATCCGGTCCAGTCCACTGTGCTTTAATGGACACTGTCCAGTCTGGTCCAGTGTGCTTTAATGGACTTGGTGACTGAGCCGCAGTGGGACGGCTAAGAGGGCTCATGCTCCTGTTCCCCCAGTTAGCGGTCAGCCAGGCCAGGGCCCATGTCCAGCAGCAGTACGAGGCCATGCGAGCGGCCCTGGACGCAGAGGAGCAGCTGGCCCTGCAGAGCCTGTCCCGGGAGGAGAGCCGGGCTCTAGGCGACATCGAGGCCCAGCTGGAGCAGCTCCAGGACACACTGCAGCTCACGCAGAAGAACATGGGCGCGCTGGAGAGCCTGTCCGACACCAGGGGGACGTCTCGGATCCGAGACCAGGCCTTTGTCCTGGTACGGTACACCCGGGGGATGGCTTTGAGCTCAGATTTTGCCTAGCGACGCAGTTTGCGCTCCCAGCCAGCTGAGATCTGCTGTGATTTGAAAGAGGTTACACGGACTTTAACATTTTTGTGCCAGCTAGGTGGTGGTGGTTTTTGCTGTTGTCAATCATTATTTTGCACGTCTGCCCCAGTATAGCGACGGGGACATTATACTGTAAACAAGCGCCGTCTTTCGGATGAGACGTAAAACCGTGGTCCTGACTCTCTGTGGTCATTAAAAATCCCAGGGTGTTTCTCGAAAAGAGTAGGGGTGTAACCCCGGTGTCCTGTCCAGATTTCCCACGCCTCCTAATAATCCCCCTCTATGAATTGGCTACGTTACTTTGTTCTCCTCCCCCACCCCACCCCCTCTGACGGCAGGCGGTGCAACACGCCGGTTGGAGTATTTCTCGGTCGCATTTAATGGCAACATCAGCTCAAAGATTTGATTCAAACCACCAAATGGAGACGGGCGTGCCGACAAGCGGACCCTGCTGATGCGGGATTAACGCTAGGATGAAAGAGAATAATTATTTTGTACGTCAGGTTACTCTTGTGAAGCAAAACTGGCATTTGCATAAGAAAGCACAGACCTTCTTGTTCTTATCTTGAATAGGTAAATGTATATCATGTTGAATTAAGCGATCACTGTCAGTTGAAGGTGGGAGGCAGTGGCAGAAAGCCTTCTCAATAAATCAAAGTGTTGTTCGTAGCATTTACAGACCCTGATGTTCTTAGGTGTACTAAGGGTGATGACTAGAATTGAAGTTTTTGGGACAAGCGTTCAGAATGGAGAAAATGCACTAGAACCAACCCCACTGATGCACTCCTGTTTCTGCTAGAAGTATTCTAACTGGATTTTTTCAATGTTTCCCACAGGAATACAGCAAGATATCCAAGAGGTAAGTCTTCATTAAATGCAGTCAGCATGCACATAAAACTTTCTCAGACGTACTGAAACAAACTAACTTACTGACAAACTAAGAGCCTGTGAACAATGTAGCCCAATAATTTGTGTACTAATGATGATCCTGGACCAGTATAAAGCATTGAACACGCCTGTCTGGGAAATCCTGCTATTTCTCTGGGCTGAACTGTACTGCGGGTGGTGTAATCATGATTTCGCTTTGTGCCCATCGCAGTATGAGACAGATGTGCAGCCCAGTGGAGGAGCTGACCCCCCCCAGGGAACTGGACCAAATGAGGCTGGACAGACTGCAGGAGTGGACTGACAGGAGGCTGGACACTGTGAGCCTCACCACAGGGACCGACAGGGACTCCCTCCGGGTGCTCTGTGAGTTCGAAAACACTTCCGGATTCCAGGTCCTGTAACGAAGGATATTGGAACTGTGGTCCAGGACTGTGCTGCACTTTAGCAGCAGCAGGGCCTGACAGTCCAGATTGTAATGTCTGTGTGAAACCAGTCTGAAAAGTCCATAAACTTCTGCAGTGAGGCATGTGCGAATTGCACTTCTATTTGTAGCAATTAGGAATGTTTCACTTATTAGTCTGGTTCTCATACATACCATGGAGCCTGCTGCTTTTAAACCACTAAACATTCTTCTTTTCAATGCTAAAACCAATGGAGGGCAATCTTTGCAGACAGTAGTGCTCAAAGGTCAGTCTGTAGAGGTTGTGGAGTTTTAAATATCTGGGAACACATATTGATCAGAGGCTGAGGTACACTGAGAATATAGGCAGCATTTTTAAGAAAACAAATCAGAGGCTGCTTTTAATTCAAAGACTCAAGACTCACTTTAATGTTAGTCAAAATGTCCTAGAGAGGGCATATAAAGGCCTTGTTGAGAGCATCCTGGCATTTAACACGGCAGTTTGGTATGGAAATCTGGGATTGAAAAGCAAAACCCAACTGACCAGGACTGTGAAAATGGCAGGAAAAATAATTGGGAAACAGCAGTCCCGGCTCAATACAGTTCTCAGAATGGCCAGGAACATCACAGCCGTTTCCACACACCCACTCTATTCTCAGCTCGTAACGCTCCCATCAGGGAGATGGTATAGGGTACCAAATTCAAATGATATTTATAGGAAGTCCTTTGCCTCCTCTGCAATAAAACTGCTCAATGACTGTAGGCAAATTAAGTCCCCCCACTGCCTATTTATTCATCACATACTGTTGGTATGATTTCATGTACTTCACGTGACTATTTTCCTTGTATATATTTTAAGCCGAAGAAATGTCCACAGTGGTGGACAATAAAGTATCTCCATTTATGAAACGCCAGAGCTTGCAGCAAGGACATCCCTCCCAGACTAACACCCCCCCTCTCTCCACGCAGACGGGACGGTCCCCTCTCTGAACCCCGACACCGCCTACCCCAAGCTCGCCCTGGCCGACGGGAACAGGGGCGTCTCGTACCGCGAGGAGCCCCAGCCCTACCCCCCGAGCACGGCCCGCTTCAGCAACTTCCCGCAGGTGCTGGGCGCCGAGCCGCGGGAGGGGGGCCGCGCCTACTGGGAGGTGGAGATCCAGGGGGCCGGGCGCTGGAAGGTGGGCGTGTGCGACGCGCGGATCGGCCGGAAGGGGACGGAGGACGCGTGCCGGCTGGGGTACAACGCCCACTCCTGGTGCCTGTACGGGGAGCAGAGGCGGCTGGAGGCTCTGCACAACAGGGTGGCCTTTCCCTTGGAGGCCAGCCCCCCCCAGCGAGTCGGGGTGCTCCTGGATTTCGAGGGCGGCTTGCTCTCCTTCTACAGCGTGGACGAGGGGTCTCTGCTCCCGCTGCACAGCTTCCAGGAGAAATTCACGCAGCCTCTGTACCCAGCGCTGGCAGCCTCCAGAACACAACTTACTTTCTGCAGCTTGTTCCAATGAGGTGGCTCGCCTTCGCAAGGCAGAAAACTGCAGCTGTTCAAGGGGGGGGGGGGACACTACCCCCCCCTCTAGCAATGCAGTCATGGGTAAATGACAATGGGTGGTGGTCACACATAGGAATTGGATTAGCTTTAAACCAGATTTGCAGTGAACAGATTTCCTAGTTGATTTTATATTGTGTGGGTATTTGATAGGGTCTCTCTCTTGTACAATGCCAAGTAAGGGGCAATTGACAACTGCAGAAGAGTCACTACATAAGGCTCTTCACTGAAAGCAAGCATTCTTAGAAGGGCTTGAAGGAATAGGAGCTTGTCCCTGCAAATGGAAGTAAAAACCAAGACCGACTGAAGGAAGATAGCCCCGTTATTCATATTGAACAAACCCTGTTTGAAGGTTTAGCAATATAGAAATAAAAGGCACTTATCAGAGTGATTTTGCATCTTTAAATAAGATAAGTTGTAAAAAGTCAAGTTTGAACACATAAATAAGCAGTGCATAACAGGGTTTTCAGATCATGGTTTATTCAGGTTAAAAGTGCAGACAGTGTAAGAATTTACATACACCCCCTATAAGGTACATTCAATATTAACAATCCTGCCACCTCTTGGGACTTACAGTCTTTGATACTTCAGATAAGTGAAATGTATGGGGCACAAATCCCACACTAGGAAATTCAGTCAGACTTGGGGGGGGGTGGGGGGTGGGGGAGCAAGATTTCATCTTACAAACCTCATCCAATCACCAGGTGGTGGGGGAAGTGTATAGTTATACAAAGGGTCAATTCAAGCTTTGACATCATCCCAATAAAATAAAAATAAAGGAATCTTTTTTTTTTGTATCCTTTAAGTGCTGAATATATCCAAGTGCTAAATACACAAGGAAAAGGCTATCCCCAACCTTACAGGCATGCAGCAGAGCCAAGATTCAGAGTTAAACTCACTCTGAATGGTCACATTTTATGAATTGTTCGGCCCGAAAGTGGACAGTAGCCATAGAGAAAATCTCATTCTACCTTTGAGGGAATATTTGTTTCCTAAAGCCAATAGAATCAGAGCTAACTCATAGGCCACAATCAGCAGTGGATGCTTGATTTCAGAATTAGAGATAGGATTGGGAGTGGGGGCTTCTCACAGAAAATGCAGCCCTCCCACACAAATTACATATTAATTCCTAATACTTTCAGCGCACATGGTGGCCAAACTTTTTATAAACAATACGAGAAGCAATTAAATGCCTCTCATTTAAGTGCTTATTTTAATTATTGCAGCGAGAATCCCTTCTCCTAAACCTGAACGGAGCTGGAATTTGGGATTCCTCAACATCCTTTTGGAAAAAGCAAACACCCACGGGAGAGCACCAATAGGGAAATGGAAGGTAAAAATGGCGTATAGGGTGGGGCTCAATGAAGTGGAGATTCAAGTGGCTGGATTAAGTTTCCATTTAACCAGTTGGACTAAGTGTCTCCATCCTCATCCAATACAAGTCTTACTAGTAAGAAGGATGAGAGCACAGCTACAACGTTATCAGCAGTTCTTAACTCTCATATCAAAACAGAAGAAAGTGTGAAAACAGGAATCTGAAATGTTCAGTCTACAACAGAATGTTGACCTAATGCACCAGTGGGCATGATCAGATCTTTACCCGCTAACATCAAGTCCCTCAAATTACCTTTTGCCCAAGAGGAGTAAAACACCTGCTCTCATACAAAATCACAGACTACATATGAAGTCTGACCTAGCTTTCAAGAAGGGGGGGAGGAAGAGAAATATCCTGTCCATAATTAAAAGGTAAGCCGTAACTGTGGCAATAAGAAGTGAGGTGATGGGCTGGTTCCAAAATAGTTCTGACAACCTAATAACTTCCCAACAGTATTTATCAAGATCTGAAACAGATTATCCAAAACGGAGAACCAGGGGATCTGGATAAAGGCTCAGTGGACAGTTCCCAAGTCTGCTCAGTGCCACAGTTCCGTCTCCCCTTAATTCACTGCTGCAGGACGCCAGGCTGTCCCGTTACTTGGTGACCTGGTGGATGCCGTGTGCCAGGTATCCCACGTTGGCGGAGGAGACCCCAGCCATAGAGATGCGGCCATCCTTGGTCATATAGACCGAGAACTCCTTTATCAGACGCTCCACCTGCAGACCAGAAAAAAAAAGTTAGTTGCTCTTTCCCCTTTAAAAATTCTTATTCCCAGTTTTTCCTCCATATGGCAACAGTTCCTGAACAAAGAAAGTAAACTAGCACTATTTAAGTTACATGGTAGTAACTCATTGGTTACAGGAACTTTAAACTACACAAGTATGCAGACATTGATTTGGGGTCTCTATTGTTCTACTCCACATCGTCTTTTATCCAGACCAGAACTGATATTGAAGAGCCAGATCCAAGTCCAGGAATATTATTTGAAAAGCTCTTCATAAGCACACCAGGAAAATGAGCTGAACAAAGCTAAAACATAGTCAATAAAAGTACCTGTTCAGGTTTGAGGCCAGTGAAGCAGAACATGCCGATCTGGTTTACAACATGCTGCCAGTTGTGGATGGAGCCCTCCTTCTTTAAGTTAGAAACCAGTTGTTCCCGCATACTAATGATGCGATTGGCCATTCCCTTCACCTCCTCCAACCTGGAGAAAGAGGACCAACTAATTCACAAAGAGGCCAATCTCCAAGTCACATCCCCACAGAAATGACAATATACTTAGTAAAGACGTACATACAAGCGATCCATAAACATAGGGTGATTGGTTGAGTGGCCAAGCAAAAGCACCTTACAGAGAACTAAGGTCTACAGGCAAAACCCTGCCTGCACCGGGACCTACCACTCCTGGCGCAGCTCGGGCGCGTTCATGATGGTGGCGGCGATGCGGGCTCCGTTCATGGGCGGGTTCGAGTACATGGGACGGATGAGGATCTTCAGCTGGGATTCCACACGCTTGGCCTCCTCCACGTCGCTGCAGACCACAGTGAAGGCCCCAACCCGCTCACCTGCCCCAAGGAAGACCGGATGGTCAGATCTGGAAAAGCAGAGTCCAACCCCACCCGCCCCCTGGGAGCCAGCAACATTGATTGAACAGCGGTTCCTGTTTAATCCTGCTCCTGGCTAACCACACGCTTGCTGGTTTTCATTTCATCCCACCTTAATCAGAGAACTGGAGCCTTAAAAGATTTTAAATACAACTGTTAAAGCGCCAACATGTTTCAAGAGCTGGGAAACAAATCCAGGTTAATTTTGAACGAAGGGTCAGTGTAGCCGAGGGCTCAGCTGGAACAAAAACCAGCAGGCGTGTGGGCCTCCAGGGCAGGAGCGGAAGGACGTAGGTTTCAAAGGCACGGGGGACCACGTTACGGGGGAGAGCTCACCATAAAGACCCATGTTCTTTGCGTAGGACTGGGAGAGCACAATGTTGTGGCCTTGCTCGATGAAGTGGCGCACGGCCAAGGCGTCGCGGTCAATATCCCCACTGGCAAAGCCCTGGTACGCCATGTCGAAGAACACAAACAGGTTCCTTTTCTGGAAAGGCAAGCAAGGGAAGGCCGCATGAGCCGATGGCATTCCAGGCTCCAGGAGTCCGTTTTTCCCAGTTTATACAGTGGAAAAAGATCCGCTTCACAATGAACCTTTTTCCCCCTTCACATCAGTTTGAGCTACAGTGATCAAACAGTACCTTCCAATACTGAATACCAAGAATCAAGAACTCCTACGATGTTCTCTAGGATTGATTTTTGTAGCAGTTAATGGCCATCAGTTCGCCAAACAGGACCCTTTGCATTGTAATTCTTAGCTCACCTTCACCAGGTCACAGATCTCCTTCCACTCCTCAGGCCTGGGATCCACTCCTGTAGGGTTGTGGGCACAAGCATGGAAGAGGATGATGCTTTTCTCTGGGATTTTCTAAAAACAAGAAGAGGAACATTTGCAAGTCCTGTACTTTTAAAACACCAATACTTCAGCACTTCAGTCTTATCTTTGCTGTGCAGGAAAGGAAGAAAAAAAAAAGCTTCTTTTGACCGTCCTGTCCCTGGGCTGCTTCCCTCTGACCCCCGACTCACCGAGATGTCATCCAGAGCCCCAGCAAAGTCGAAGCCGCAGGTCTTGGGGTCGTAGTAGCGGTACGCCTTCAGCTGCATCCCAGCATCCCTGAAGATGGGGGTGTGGTTTCCCCAGGAGGGTTTGGGCAGATAGACGTCACGGCTGGCGGTGTGGAACCGGGACTGTTGATAAACCAGAGAGGGGAGACTACATTCACGTTTTCCTGAACACCAGTTTGCTCTCAGGCCAATGTTACTGAACACTGCAAAGTTTCCTACCCAAGGTGCTTTTATTACCATAGCGAAACTGATGCTCCAGTTATACTAGCTGAAATTAATCATGGTAGCTACAGATTTTTAAAAAACATTATACTAAAGCAATTTGTAGAACTGAAGTTCCAAAGAGCAACGCTCTTCAACAAAAAGAGGTATTGCCAAAGATGCCAACTACACAACATTGGTGTGACAAGCTCACTAACTTCAGTGTATCTGAAAGAAAGGATTTACCAGGAAGTTTGCGCCGACTCTCAGTGAGCCTGTTCCAGAGATGGTCTGAACAGTAATGTACTGCAAGGAAAGATCAAATATTAACATCCAAGAAGAACATTTCTGTTAAAGCTGTAAATGACATTCCCTGCAATTTTACCTGAAGGGAAAAATAGGCTTTACATTTTTTTTTTTTATAAACCTCACTTTATAAGCTGTCACAAGACACTAAACATTATATACTTTTTACAAGAAGCTGATCTCCTGCCCTGCCTCTATGAGAATCCAGAGATAATAGTGCAGAACGACTCTGCTGCATTCCGACGCTGGATCCTGATGGAGTATCCAGGGAAAGGGGACTCACCCGGCCGCTCTTCAGGACCTCGTTGCTGGACCCCAGCGCCAGCTCGGCCGAGGCCTTGGCAAACTCGGCCAGCCCACCGATGGGCAGGTACTCCTTGTCCAGCTTCTTGGCAGCAATTAAGGCCTCTGCCTGGAGAGGAAAGGAGGTATAGAACACCAGCACTTATAGGAAAGCATTCCCAGTGGAGCACATGGCACACAACAGAGACAAGCACGAGACTTCAAGAGCCTGTGTGCTATCATGAAGCGTACCACAGTGAATGGGATATGTACTGTACATCTGGGAGGGTATTCCAGTCACTGCTGAAGCATGGTAACCAAGCCATGTACTGCCGGTACCAAAAGGTACATTCAAACCAGATAAAAACTGGTGAGCCTTAACTAACAGCAACTCATCTCCCTCTACAGGGAGAGCTTGGAAACTTCACAAAGCAGAGTGAAAACCACCTAGTGGAAGTGTGTAACCTCTGTCACACACCACCTGGAGCTGTACCGTATAAGAGGGGGGGGATTCCTTGCTGTTTGTCCTACAGGGCCATTGCAATGATGCACTGCTTCAACACGGTGCTCAATAAGGGCTTAAACTGCACAAAACCGTCTCCCGCCCGTCTGTTGACGAATGTGACACTAGCAGCAGACAGAGCACCTGCCCGAGGGGGGGCCCAGCTCACCTTGCGCACGCAGCTCAGGACGTAGGGCTTGCCCTGGTCATCACGGTACGCTCCCACCCCCAGGTTCATCTTCTTGGGGTTGCCGTCCCGCTTGAAGGCTTCGGTGACCCCAAGAATAGGGTCAGGGGGTCCCATTTCCACACTAGACCACCAGGAACTACATATATATAAGAAGTTTGGTATACTTTAATATGAAACATGGTATTACTATGCAATTCCCTGATCCGAGGCTTCTGGAAGAGCGATGGCTCATATTTAAGATGTTTCAGACCACACCAAAACCTGCACCTTCTGAAAAACAGGTAATTCCTATAAAGCTCTGAATTATAAATTCCATGCACATCTTAATACATCCAAAACTTTAAGCCACTTCCTTTAAAACAGTATAAATCAGCTGACAGTCCAAATATTTTGTGTGCATTTTTGGCAGAGACTCAGGAATTCTCCACTGGAAGTTTTTTTTTTAAAGTTGATTTTGTCAACAGCTCTCAACCTTTGGACTCTGTTCCCTAATGGATTAGCCTGTAAAGCTATGTGAAGGATTGTAAACCTGTCAAGGCTGGTATTTTCTTCACTTTAATGACCACTAATGAGGCCAGCTTAGCACATGTGAAAAACAGGCTGCACATATATACAGGGGCACCCTTTTCTCCACGGTATAATCTCATGAGCATCTCAGGGACTATCATTTACATCACAGATTTAAGGCAGACCCCGAGTCCTACTAAAAGGCACAATCAACAGCTGGACACCTCAGAAGACTCAAACAGTCTATAATGCTGTAGTTACTACTTTTACGGAAGACCAAGGTACACAGATTTTGGATATTAATTGGCAGGATGACCATTATCTACTTGACCCGAATGGCTGCTGTGCAAGTACAATATTATCTCACTCGTCAGAATCAATTGACCACAGGCGATGAAGCAATTTAACCAGCTGAATGTCAAGCCTGAGCGAAATCAGAAGAAACAAAGAAACGGTTTTGCAACATTTAAAGAGGGCTTGCCAGCAGCATCTCCAAGTCGTCTCTAACAATCAGTTAAGGTTTTGGGTAGATCTCCCTTGTGCATGTCAGGGAGTGGAGTGCAGACAGAACGATGCACTGATTACTGTGTGCAATACACTAATCAGTGGGGAAGTCTAAGTAAGCTGTACCTCCACTTGCAGAGCCCAGTGTCAAGGTCACTGCACTGATCACCTCACTTTGCTGTGCTTCCTGTAGCCCCATCCCAACGCGTCAACAGTCCTGCAGCTTGGCACGAGAACACCCAGCTGGGGGACGGGCTGGGATGGCACACAACACCTAGGTCTCAGTGACCAGCAAACGTGCCTATCCAGGCTCTTAGAAAGGAACAGGGCAATTTAGCAAAACAGTGTCTGCAAACTAATAAACACACATTGCAGATGTTCATGTGGTTTCCAATGGCTATCAGCTGTGCAACTAGGATGTAACTTTCCCAGGAGACCGCCTGCTGAAGAATGTTGTTGGTGACTAGTGTTCATCAGTATAAGGTATTAAGTCCTGTCCAATTGCATTCTGTAGCACATATAGCAACATTCCTATTACTTGATGAATTTGCTAGTCACAAGTGTAGCATTTTTGATGCTCCTTACATTTCTGAACTGGGTTGGATAAAGTGCTCAAATGTATGAATTTGTTACTAGTACTATAATGGCAACACATTTAAAGCAGTCTCCTCACAAAGCAGAAACAAATGCAGGTGGCTATTTTAAAAGACATTCTTCATAGGCCAATGCTCATGTCTGTCTGTACGATACCCCCTGGCTATGACTTTGAAGCCTCTTCTCGCATTACACTTGTTAGAAAGTCAACAACTGAGGAAACCCAACTATAAATAGCTGGTCTGTGGAGCAGGGCAGAGAAGAGGACAGCGCAAGAAAGACAGATCCAGGCTTGATCAGTTCTGCCTGGGACAGGAAGCTCACTAATTTCCTAAATCCACAATGGTACCTTATGGCACCTAGCCACACTAAGAGAAGAACAGGGTACCTAGAGCAAGGAACTGAACCGGTATGAGCCCATGAGTGCTGTAGCTGCTGTGCAGAGTAAAACACGTTGACAAGCTGGCAGGATTAGTCAGCGCGCAGATCAACCTAAGGCTTGCAGACTCCACCCCAGCCACTTCCAAAAAACAAGCAGATTTGTCTAGATTTGCCAAAGGTTTTAAGATGCCAGCTTCCATTCTAGAATTAAAATCAGGTGCATTTAACCCCTCGATAAAATGCATTGACTGCAGATACAAATAAACAGGACATGGAGGTATCTATTGCATCTAAGATCAAACATACTCTGGAGTAAACCTGGCAAGCTGACACAGCAAGGGGTAAATGCTACACAGGGTCAGCCACTGATCTTTAGACTAAGGAACCTGACCCTCGCTGGCTACAGCCTAAACACCTGGTGTGTGTGTGTGTATCGAGGAATAATCTTCTGGAAACCCCGACTTTGCTACTCCCCGCACTGACAGCAGCAGGAGAGCTGTGCCCTCCACGCTGCAGGCTGAAGGACACGCCACTGTGCATCCGCGCTTCGCTCACGCGGCAGAGCACCGCGGCCAATCGCGGCCCAGAGGCCCGCACCTACCGGCCAATCACAGCGCAGGAACGACCACCTACGGCTCCCGCATGGGAGACGCTTCGTGAATCAGTCAGGGGAGGATGTCTGTCGGCTATCGCTTCGACAGTCGGACGGCAGCGTTATTCCGTCTCTTTAAATTCGCAGATTGAAGCAACACTTCCTTATCCACTTGCATTATCGGGAAGGAAACGCAGACGCTAGCTGTTGACCCCCAAAGTCTTACGAAACCGACCCAGCAGACGGGTCCCGTCCACCCCATCTAAAAGGCTTAGGAAATCAACACCTCCCATTATTTCAAGGTTACACGGCCACGTGCAGCGATGTTAAGTGAGGCTCTATCCTGAACACAAACCAATTAATACAGAAAATCAAGACCTACATCTCGAGGTCGTTCTTTACTTTCAGCATACTCCCCCCAACAACCTTGTGTAGGCCTTACACTATCGCTGACAAAAGAAACGCCATGTTTTCCAGCCTATTATTAGGAAGAAAAAGTACAGAGCCGTGTTTTCTGGTGAAGACTACGAAGATCCAGATCACCTCCCACTCAGAAAGTGCTATGCGATACACTCGTAGGCTTGCAATTAAGACATCAGGTGACAGATTTAAGGGGGGCGGGGGGGTGACCTGTGCATTCAACGTAAAGAAGACAAGCGATTAAAAATACAAGCCGAAAAAAATATCAATTTCGATCAAAGTGAATTGCAGGATAAGCTGAAGCCCATATCCTGAGCAACCCGCAAACACAAACACAAGCCTCGCACTACAACAGCGTTACCACGCTACAACGCGCTGGAAGTCATAAAATGCGGTAACACAGCACTGACATCCGCGCTTAGTTTTACCTGGCCCGAACTGGAAACGCTGCCAGAGAGGGGGAATAAGCCCCCAGACTGGAGAAAACCTTGCAAGACTTCAGCAGAGCCATGGCTGGTGATCGGAAGCGGAGACAAGCAGACTGACGCAGCCGGCAGGGCGCAGCGCTGGAGTCGGAGAGCCGAGGAGACGCGCTTGGAGACAAGAGAGGCGCCGTCCGCTTTGTAAGCGGGCAGGAGGGCGGGTGCTTCAGCACAGCGCCACCTACCTGTGACCACGAGTCGCTCAATGGAAAATGCCAGGCGTGACGTAACAGCGCATAGGCGTAATTAAGCAATTTCGTGTACTTGTGTTGAAAACAACAGACTTAACATTTAAAACATTTAACACCGGAATCACTTTATTTTTTTATAAATTATTCCCTCCCACCGCGTGTGATAAAGCAATAACAATAACTCCCTAGCAATTGCGCTAGTTCTGTTTATATCAAATACTGGCGGGCGGGCATTGAATTCTTTAAAAACAGCACAAATGCACATTTAATTGTCCGTGTACTGTAGTGGCGGAGGAGGGGAAGAGGAGAACTAAGACATAAATCCTTTTCACGGGATAAAAGAAGAAAATAAAAAAGAGAGAGATTCTATTCCCCGTGTTCCAGAAGCACCTGTGGTGTAGTGTATTTTCCATCATGACAGTTTTCAATAGCTAAATCCTGGCATTCCTAATCACCTCGAAGGAAAAATATGGAATAAAAAATTTAAGATGCCTTAACTGACATTTCACAACAGACCAAAATTAACAAAAATACATTTTATATTATACCTACAGTATATATAGTTTTGAACTTAATGGGTCGATTGCAACAAACTTTCGGATTTATCAGTGAAAGTTGGAGACCAGCTGAACTTGTGGTTAGCGCGGAACTGAGGGCTCAGCATTGCTGTTTTAATTAGCACGAACTGCAGGTGCTCTGAATCGGGACTTTTCAATTAATCGAATCAGTAAGTTCATATGTAGGCCATAATTATTACTTTTACTGTCTGTGTTAGTATGTAACTGAATGAATCTGGCTGTTGAATGTTATTTTTAATTTTAAGAAAGATGTGTACATTTTCACGTAACGTCTAATGCCATACTCAATTGCAATTAATCACGAAACAAACGGGAACAGCAGCTGAGTGTCTGAGTTTGAACATGTATAATAGCCGCTTTTGTTTCGAGTGATAAAATGATAGAGATTCATACGGAGATCCTTCAGACAAGCGAGCGCATTGCTATTTCGGTTTCATGAATAAGCAACATTCGTGTCTGCAACACTACAAATGTAAGTGTTAGGCAACTTCAGGGGCTACATTTGTTGCACTTCATCTAAGCGCTTTTAATTTATGTTTGTAGATCTCTGGGGTAGCGAGTAAAGATAAGTTCAAGGTTTTCTTGCTTTAGAATTCACATCAATATAAGATGCTGGTACATTGGAGTGGATTTCATCTGCAAGTAAAGAACAAATTATATGTACAGCTCTAAGAAGGTAAACTTCTGAAACGGGTCATTTCGGGTTTCACTTCTGACCTTGTGAGCCTTCGGGATTTTAAAACTGCGTTTTGCTCGCCTCTTATTTGGCCTTACCAGCGCCGTCACTGTGGCGTGTGCGGTCCTACACCCCCGAGAAACACAAGTGTAGAGTCCTATCATAATAATAAAAAAAATACAACGAATCTATTCAATTAACACCCAGGTGTGACAGAACACATTTAGACCTACACCGCATTTCAATATGGATTTACCTAATGTCAGTTCTCTTCACTCCTTTCCGATATATGAAAATTCACTAACGCCCATTGAAGGCACTGCATGCATTGGCTGAAGATAGATTTAACTTCACTTAAGAAATTACACTTTTGCTAATCAACACGTTTATTAATAAACGTAATTATTAATAAATGTAGTGTGACTGGGAAGACGATGGATACTTTATTGATCCCGTGAGGGAAATTGCAGTGCAACAGCAGCTTTACACAGACAACACAGCAACAGTGTAACGAATGATACAATAATAATCATAGTACAATACAATCAGTACAGTGAGGGTGCACTAAAATGGAAGCCATTTTAGTTAAATATCTCATTAATTTTCCAAGCGACAGCTGCATAAATTCATTAGTCCGTGACGATACCATTTCCACTGTGTTCGAAAATGTTCTAATGTGATCCAGTGTCCTGCTTAGTACGCTATTAATTTGCGTAGACCCCGCGAAGAGGTGGTTCAGGTGTAGTACTCCATTTCAAAACTCTAGAGGACAGAAGCTGTTGCTTGGGGTTCATTGCCATGGAGAACAAGTTTAATACGAAGCAACGGATTTAAGTCGGGGCACTAGTTTGGAACGGAACTGTGTGCTAACCAGGGGGTTAATCTCCAGTTAGTACTCAGCTTTCAGTTCGTTTTCTTTGACCCAACGAGTCTTGTAATTTGCTTAAAGGGAGTTTAGTGATAATTCGCGATAGGTGGTCACTTGATGGCGCAGTTGCCCTATTCTAAGTTTTTTTTTTGAGAGAGGCGTTTCAGACGCCAAAGACAAAAAGAAAACACAACACACCAAATATATATTTTTTTGTGATGAGCTGCATGGAAATTATTTTTTTACATAGCGTGGCCTTTCTTGCGCATGATGGAGTATGAAAGTTATTTTTGCAGTTATTTTAAAAACACAAAACAAAGACTGCTACAATTTAAAAACAATAAATATACACAGTGAATACAGCCTGCTACCTCTCGTGGTGAGAGTGTGTCAATGCTGTTCAATTCGACTTGGATGCAGTGACCCATTCCGGGTGTTTTTCAGGCGCCTCGCGGTACATGTCCGCCCAGCACATAAGCTGTGTGTAACATACATTAAAGTCAAGTAAAAAAAGTATTGGCTTATCTTTGGGGATCGCCCTGCTGAAGGAAAGAAATTGATCACGTTAATATTTTTTGTACGACGTGCAAAACCTCTTTCTTGCTGAACGAGTCGAGGAAGGTGTAAGTACCTGAGGAAAAAACGAATTGACAGCCATTGCTTAAACGGTTTCAGGATGAAAAGTGGCCTTTTACAACCAGCAGTTTTATTGGATTTTCATGTATTTCATTTCTGAAGCCCCCATGGGTCTCCCTTGTTCCCTACAAGCACACTGACATGGGGCGAAACGCTCACCAGTTCAAACACACGTGCTCTAGCGTGACGGGCTCATGAATGTCTTTTGAAAATATTGAAAATACCCCCCTGAGGGGAATTCATTTTGAACACCTCTGGTGTTGGAATTGTAGGGCAGGTCAATTTGTAGCTAACCTTCTGGTTTCCAAGACCGATCACGGCTTACTTCAGATGCCGGGCTAAGAAAATTATTGCACTGAGGTTATCTCGGCATTCTGCCAGAACAAAGCAGGAGTTCTTTCGTCAATTAATTAATCTTGCTATTTTTTTTTGTCAATAGTCTGCTTCACAGCACGAGAGGCCACTGTAATTTAAGTGGCAGTCCTTGTCTCTAATCGTTCCTGCTGTTGTTGAGGCAGGTAAAATAAGGAAGTGTTCATTCAGTTAGCCGTGTTCCAGCAACTTAAATGAGAAGGGAAGTTATCATGGAAAATGCTCAATAGGCGAATTTTCTGATTAAAGATAATTTTATCTTCTAATTACAGATGCGTATGGGGCGGAAAAGTCCAGGTTGTTTTAGAATTGGATTGTTCAGTCTTACTCCTGGAGCGCTGGTGTGTGCCAACACGTTTTAGTTAAAATTCAGGTGTTTATTAACGAAATATGATTGTTACTGGACTAAGTGGGGGCAATTCGAGAGCATCTTTCTGCTTTTCACGTGCTCTTGCTTGGAAGAGACCTAAGGGATCTCCAGACACCCAGACCCATTAGGATTTGCATTAATCCTGCAGTCCTTTCCTCTTTTCTGGTCCTTGGTCCCAATTTCTGCCTCAATTTGTGTTGCTTTTGTTTGTGACTGCAGAGGTTTTATTTTTGAAACTTTCTGTGACCGTTTCAGAGTTTCCTGGCATGTAGCCACACAATCACCCTGATAGGAGTCCAGGTCTGCTCAGAAGGTTCAGTCCCTCTCCTGGTATTGGCATGGGTTTGCCAGAGGGTTAACGTGTGCCACTGGTGGTACCACTCTTCAGCATGCTCTCGCTGGGATTTCTCAGTGCTTTACTGCAGGACACTTTGACTTTCCAGTGGGTCGTGGTCATTAATCTACATCGGGCTGCTCTGGCAGGAAATGTCTCATGAATGTCATTAAACGACGTTCGCTCAGTAGCCAGTAAGGAAATGAAACTGGCAGATGAGGAGGATGGGGATGATGTTTGGGTTTTGTCCGAAATGGTGTCGGGATTCATGTTTTTGGACATCCCTGACTCAAAAGGAGAAGCTCGTGTTTTTCTAGCAGAAAAACATTGAGCTTTTTTACACTTGAAAGTGGTCACCCATGCAACACCAGAGTACTGCCCTTCCGCCTAATGAACAGAACTGCCAGCTCTATGCCCCTGGAACCCACAGAACCCAGCAGAGTTTCCAGTCCTCATTAAATCTTCAAAAGCTCAAGACTGTGGTAAATGACAAACTGGTGCAGTTAAGCCTTAAACAGAGCCATTGAACATATCTATGAGATGAAGTGCTGTTTATACCATGAGTATAAAGCTGGAAGCCCCTTGAATAAGTTTTAAAAAATGCAAAAATATTTCTCATTAGCTTATTGTTATGACCCTGTGTAGGTTTTCATTATGACACGAAGTTGATGCAGGTAAAGATTCAAGCAAGAATGAGCAGTAAAAGCTTCCAGTCCCTTTCGTAAAAGGAAAAGCATTATTTCTTAACCATGCTTGCCAAGGGAAAGGTTATTATTCATTTATTTTGTTTTAATTAATAATAAACTACAATTTAATTTAACCCAAGGTACACTTTGAGAATGCACATGTACAGTAATTAGCACGATTAATGAAATGCTGACAGCAGGCTGGCCCTGTTTTGCTGTACTATCATCACACCCAGTTATTTTAAAATTCTTGATGCTGCATTTCAACAACCTATAGAAGCTATTGTTTTTTAAAATATTTTTTGAGTAGTATGTTTGATCTGTTAAAGGTGGCTTTGAATGCAGTATCCAGATAACTCAATATCTACCCAGTTTAAAATTCTGCACTCTTCTGCTCTGGACTTCTGTTGTCTCTTAAATCAGGCTGAAAAACACCGTTAAACCTCACTGTTTTCACTGGCATTTAAAACTCGGAGGATTCCATTTCACCTCACTGGCTGTGCTGTGGTTTTGGGGAAGTTTAATGGAATGTAATGTTTTGTAGACCACGTTGTTTCGAATCACTGGCTTTTAAGGCTGAGCAGTGACAGCACTGATTAAATTTGTATGCAGCAAGCAGTTATTTCTGTACACTATCTAAAGCAAAATGAGGTGTAAGGCAGCACACAACTTTACAAGGAACTATGTGTGCTGGATCCATTTTTTAATCAAATTCCTTAGTTTATTTCAAATGTAAGCAAACAAGCAAACCTGCAGTCTGCCCATGCACACTGAGAGTCAGGTTGGAAGCAGAAAACCCCCTGTAATTTCATCCCCTTGCTTTCTCATATTTCTTTTTCAGATATTGTCACCATTGTCATATTAGCATTCTATTATAGTAGAGTAATATTAATTATATATAATGTGTCATAGCGCTTTTGACCCCCAAAGGACTCCAGAGTGCTTCACTTGCTGCTGGGGTTCAGCTGGGCTTCTGCCTGGGTGATGAGCAGATCAGGGGGAGGAATGAGAACATTCCTCTCCTGATCTACTAAGCCTCAAATAAAACGTATCTCTGGATATGTTTTTAGAAAAAAAACAAAGAATACAGACTTTGGGTATTGGTGAAATATCTTTGGTGTAGCTATTGATTAATTGGTCATCCTTGGCTGACTGAGCTCCACCTGAGAGACTTTCTTGACCGAGCGCTGAATGACCTTGTTAGTGAAAGAGCTGGCTAGACACTGGAGGCCTAAGCTGTGGAATTCCAAGGGGTGGGAATCAAGAGGTCAGAAAGGAACCAATATGCTCCACTTATCAGTGGGAAAACACCCACTGCACCAGTTGCCAGCTGAACTATGTCACCTCACTTTAACAGTAAGTCACGATTTTGCGTAGACCATCCTGAAGGAAGTCGGCAAGTGTGTACTCAGACCTGCAGAAAGATAGGCTAACTGTTCATGTGGAACAGGCCAGTTGAGGGGAAAGTCCACATGTCATATTCGGAATATGAATGCCGAGCTCCACCTGCAGTAATCGGAGGCAGTCTGACCTGGGACCAGTGCCGGATTCCCCTTAGGCACTGTAGGCAGAGTGCTTAGGACCTATGTAATTTGTAGGGCCTACGAAGGATGGAAACACCAACGAAAAACGAGCTGAAACAACATGCTTGCGATCGATTCCAGGTGCTCCAAATCAATAATCATGCGCTATCCAGCAGCTGTTCTAGAAACTAGAAGTATCAAAATGATGGCCGCTTGACTTGGTCCTAAATCACATGGTTTAGCGTTAAAATAGTTTAAAGTGCATCATGTCAATTGGCGTTGACCCCTCTTTTTGCACATTTCGGAGTGAAAGTGCCTGGGGCCTACGAACACCATAATCTGACCCTGCTGGGACCTCCATCTGAGCCCTTCCTGCTGGCACACCCTGACATGACAAAAGAACATCATGGCAGCTGGACAGCACCTCATCATGCTGCACGAGTAAGACCACTTTCTTGTGCGATGGATTTCCTGCCTGCTGGACCAATGGGATCAGCTCCTGTAGAACATTTGCACGATGAGCTGGGACAGCATGCAGCACATAGGGCTCAGATATCTGCAAACGGGCACATGGCGTCCAGCAAGATGGCATCTGCGAAGTGGTATAAAATGCTCCTTGCTGCTTAGTATTGCTTCCAAAGGTGCCCACACATGCTAATGACCTGTAACTTTCACAGAAGGTGCCCTGTTGATCAATATAATGAGTTTTCCTGTCATGTCTGCTCAATAAATTGTCAGAGCACCTGCTACATAAAACCATTGTCATCATTAGGAAAATAACCTTGTGAATTTGTTGGAACTGTAAGAGATAGCTCTTTTGGTGCAGCCTACAAAAGAGTCATTTTCCATTTCTTTTTTTTTTCCTTCGCCAAAAGTACGGTAAATGAGCTCTTAATATCCCTGTGGATTGCTGGACTGGGGAAGGGGTTTGTGCATTAATGTGCGTCATGAATTTTGCATGGGCTACAGTATGCTCTCTCTCTCTCTCTCAAAAGACACAGGCAGGGAGCAAAATTCTCGAACCACGCAGCGCTGCCTCCTCTCCCTGCTCCTCCCTCATCACCACCTTTTTGCAAAACTGAAAAATGTGCAACTCTGGTGTGCACAAAATGTGAAAATCAAATGAATCATTTAGGGAGCACTTACAACAGTTCAAGCTGAAAAAACTGATGCCAAATTGCAACTGCACCTGCACCTACTCAAGGCAATGGCAGTATTAAAATTAAAATTCACATATTCTTTTTGGAAACTGACAAAACAACAGTGCCAAAGCTGTAATGTGATAGGAATTGTTGGCGTCTTGTTTAAAAGACAAAAGACACTAGTTTTCAGTTAAGGGTTTCCCAGATTGAAATGAAAGAATGAAATTTCACAGCAATGGATCACTAAAAGTAACATGGTTGTTATGCACAACACCATTCTTGCTGTAGATGGCACTGTTCTCTTTTGGATATGTGTGTCCTACAGGGTATCAGGGTTTAGATGTGCAAAAGGTAGCGATTGTAGTGGAAGAGGGAAACGATAGCTACACCTTTGCCTGTTAGGAGGTTGAAAATTGCACTGAGGACTGGAGAAAATTAGGACCTAAGGATTAAGGCAGACCTCCCAGGACGTGTGTCAAAATCCAGCGTCTCCATATACACGAGTAAGGGCAGGGATGTGGTGGTGGGCTGGAGCATTCTGCACATTCTGCACAGCTGTGTCCCTCCAGAGAGGACTGGAGTGGTGCACAGACTGCAGACCCACTGGCTCAGGGTGAACATGGACGGAACAAGACCCACAGCCACTCTGTTCACTAATTTGGATAACATTTGCATCACTTAATTCTTTTACACAGCTGGGAAAGCCCTGCCAGCACATCTGTACCTTCAAAGTCTTTTGAAGGGTGCATGTGCGCACATGAGGAAATACTCATTTTAAATCTCTTTAAATGCAAATTCCCCCCAATTTTTCATTTGATTAACAAGATCAGGGTTTCAGTCTGGGAGAGAAAATTGTACAAGTGTTCTGTAGAATTAAATGTTGTTCTGTAATTTATGCAGCAATCTGAAATGTGGCAGGGACAGGGCATGATTGACAGTGCTCTGTAATACAGAGGGACACAATTATATTGCAGAGCTTTTGATAAAGGTTTAGCAGAAATGCTTGCAGCAGATGGCTCTTAGCATATATAAAGCGAAAGCCGTGGTCCCTACGCTGAGAATTAGGAGACCACTTTCACTGATTAAATATTTGTGTGCTTTTAAGAATGTACATATTGAAGTTAACCCATTGGTTTAGCGCTCAACCCTGTTGTCATGGAAATTCAGAAGAAATCTTGAAAGAATGAATAAAAAATGTTTCTGTGCTGCATCTCACCCATCCTCTCTTTCCACTGGTGTCAGGCCATATGAGAGTCATTGCTCTGTCTCGCTGTGTCCCACGTGATCATTTCATTACAATGCAAATAAGACACAGACCAATGGTCTGTGCTACTCGAGCTTCCTAAAGGAGTAAGAAGAGATGAAGTTCAGTTTGAGCTCTTTTGTCCATTTGCTGCAGTTATTGCTGTGTTTCAGTTTGTTCAGCTTGATCGGTGGTGGTCTGAACATGTGCAGGATTTTCTGCAGCTGTCTCCAAGGGGAAATGTGATGAAGGCATGCTTTTAGATTCTCTGATTTGAGAGCTTAAACTGAAGGCATCACTGCCGTGCACTGTGCTTCTCAAAATTAAAAAAAAAAATGAAACAAGTGTGTATCAAAAATCATCATTTAATTTAATCTTTCTCCAGATTGTGGTGCAGCATGTCTTTGCAATTTGTCCTCAGAAGTCCCCTCACTCTTACATTTCATGTTCCTCTTCCATTCAACCACAGAGTTTAGCCATACCGTACATTTAACTTGCGGAAGCATGAATAAAAGACGCTGTTAATAAAACAGGAGGGCTCTCAACTCTTCTTCTTTTTTCATTTCTTATTCACGCGGTGGTTGTCAGTTCATGCCTAATTAGCCATGCGGTTACCAATTACAATCTCACGTCTTTCTGCCTCTTCGCCTGATGCCATGAATTTATTTATAGGCCTGGTGTCTCGTTGGTCCGGACGGGTGGTCCCTGTGGAGGTTGTGAAAAGGGAAAAGAGAGAAAGCAGCCCTGACTCATCAAACTGTGTAGTTTGTAGGAGTACAAATCCAACAGCAGCAGAGTTTCAGGGTGTTCTTCAACCATCAGTGGCTGAAGCCATTCAAGGTGTCTAATTGATCCAGCTCAGCAGACAATGAGCTTGATTAGGTCATTACGAGCCGAGTTAGAACTCAAACCCGCGGGCACCTTTCCTCTCCAGGACTGGAGTTGTGCACTGCCCCACAGATCCATCGAATAGGTCTTCATTCCTGCTCCTCCAACGGAGGATTGCATGGACTTGACTGTACCCCTGCTTCAGTATCCACTAGCCCTGCCCTCTTCGACAAGCCAGCCCCAGTAAACAACATGAAGAGATTGCATGGGTTTTGAGTAGGCTGATAATCATATCATACTGTTTTCCTCTTTCTTCTATATTTTTTTTATGCAGTGCAAATCAGACTTGAATATTCAGTTGCAAAGTGTTTTCTTTGGCCTACATTGTTTTAAGGTACTTTAATCTTTTTATGAACCAGGAAGACGCCTGAGAAACATTCATTTTCAGTGGGTTTTAAAGACAAGACGTTTCCAAACACTTCTCCCAAAACTTTCTGCTCAGATTATCCTGTGAAGATTGCTATATACAGTATATGTTGGCCTCTCTTTCAAATCTTGCCCCCCTCCTTTCTGACTGGTGTCCGCTCTCCTGAAGATTTGTTAGAGTCTGCCAGGCTGCTTATTCATCACAATGCAATTCTTTCCTTCCTCGTTTTCCCATGCATGCAATTTGTAATTCAGGTATCGCGAGGATTAAGCTCTTGTAAAATGGATCAAAATAGAAAGCAACATCACAAATCTCACATTTTACCTTCATCACAGGAGGGAGCAGATTTAAAAGCAAGATTATAGCAATCTGTGGAATTGCACAGCATAAAAACCCTATCCTCTTGACACTTACTGTTCTAAGGGTAATTTGGCTACACCCTCCTAGTGCATTTCACAAAGCATCTAGAACAAAACTGTATAAAAGCATCTAATTACAAACCCTGCTCAACGCAACACAAACATTTAACTATTAGAAATGAATGAACTGCTCACATAATAACAGAGCTGGTTTCCTGTAGCGTAGTGCTGGAATGGTCGAAAGTAGGCAAGGCATGCCTTGCCTGGCACTATGGCAACTAGCATTTAGAACTACAGCTTACACAAAAAAATAGACCTTAGCTGCAGTAAAACTCTCTAGGATGTAAAATGAAAGGATTTCAGTGCACTGCAATATTCTTAAAACATCCTTATTGCAGCAAATCAACTTTGGGTGGAAAGAGTTTTTTTCCATGAGGTGGGTTTGACTTTCCTGTTGTTGTCAACTCAAATCTAACACTTGGTTCATTATCGATGGTTGAACAGAAGGCTGAGTGTTGGCAGTAGATACAGTAAATTCAGCAGGAACGTGGAGTGAAACTCAGTCGACGACTTAGTTTTTTTTTCATGGTTTTCGTGGTGGTAGTATTGATATTGGGTAAGTAGTGTCACAGTGAGAACCTGAGGATCCTCCTAATTCACATAGTTATTAACCTTTATTCAAACCCACAGATCTACTGAAAATGTCAGAGAAAGGGTTTAATTTGGAAGACCTGCTTAAGACTTTAGATAATGTTTGAAAGCCCTGTTTGATGAGGAGTTTGATTTCATAAGGTTGTTGCAGATTATCCACCCTCATGAACGCCTGCTGGAATCTGAGATGTGGATTTTATTTTTACTCTCATGCTTTATTAGGAACACCACCCCAACTTTCCTTTCTTTAATCTGCTGTAATTATATATCTTCAAAGTCTCTGTTCAAAGAAATGTTGCTTCCAAGTAGAATTTCTTTCGTTGTAGCCTTGTTTTTTCTTAATGTAACTAGCGTTTCCTGATGTCAAATAGTAGTACAGAAATGTTAACTTGTTTAGTACTCCCACCTTGTTTGCTCACTTGCACAAAAAGAAAGTGGGGAGTACCATATACTGTAGATCTACCATGTACTGTACATCTCTTACCAAGTCCAGTTCTTTCAATATGTTGACTTGACATGGAAATACCTTACTCTTGTATAGTGCTTTTTTGTTTTTTATTTTAATAGCAAAATCTCATTGGTTCCCAAAGATCTTGACAAATGGCAATCTGCCACTGAAGTGGCGCCCCCACCTGGGCGAATGTGAGGCAGCCATTCTGCAATACCGGGCAGGCGGAAGAGTGATGAATTCTTGACCAGTTGAACAAAGGAGGCGAGACTGTGCAAGGCCAGAGAGGAAATCAGATAGGACATCAAGGTTAACTGATCCCCACTCCTGTGAACAGTACATAGGACCTCTACTATTCAATTAGTCCGGTGAACTGTCATGCTCGGTACTGACCTGCGTCACAGTGAGAGTACGTTTCTAGTTTAATTACACAACATCATGCTTCCATATGCCTAGAGCGTCTGGGGAAAAAAATATAAGAATATAATGTACCTGCTAAATTTTCAGTCCTAAACTTAGATTCCTGTTTTCTTGCAGATTAACCTGCCCCTTTACTTATAAGGAAAGTATTTATTTTTGTATCTTTTAAATAAGACACTCAAATAAGAGCTGCGAGACTCTATATGAAGAAGAGGTTAAACACTGGGGGATACGTTCCTTTGTGCTGTTGAAATTAATTAGACTAAGCTTAGCATGGTGCATTTTGAATGTTTGAATGTTCCTCCAAGCTTTTGGCACTGTTTGTATCATGCTCTACATTACCATCTTATTATACTATCACAAAAGTATACTATAACAACTTTTTTAAGGGCAAGGTAACATCTGAAAAAGCCAAATGTCTGCTGTGTTTTTACTGCTCTGTCATTTCTAATGTAGCCAGCTGCGGCTTAGAAAAGCACTGTTCAAAATCATCTTTAAAAGCAATGAAAGCTTATGTTTTGCACAGTTTGTGCACACTGGTATTCTGCTAATGTTAGCTCACATCTTACTGTCATGGCTCAGATGTGATCGTAATTTGATGTTACAGATCAGTGATGGGAAAACTGATGTCCCTTGTTTGTTTAACACATTTTCTAACTGAGTTTTGATTTCTATTTTGCGGTTCTTTTCTGCAGCTGATAAAGATTTTGCTAGAAATTAAATTGCAATAGTAGGTCTGACCAAAGAAATATAATTTTGTCATAGGAGTAGGCAGGAGTTTTGTGAAACAATGTTTTTGTTTTTAAATTAAAAATGTACCTACTGGTTATTAATTAATAAGAACTCTTGCTAGCACAGCAATGCAAAAGGGGGAATTTGAGTGCTGAATTATTAATACTGCTTTTTAAAGCATCTGTACAAAATTGTACAATATGTTTTACTAGATATCAGAAGGCATGTTAATAAGATATAAATAAAAAACTCTTCGAAAACAAAAGCAATAAATGCAACAAACTCTGGAGTGAAAAAGAATTAATGTTTCCTCAAATTCAATATTTCGGTTCGGATGTGTCTGCCTCTGGGTTTAGAGAAGCCCAGTCAGAGATGCATCCTGCTGTGTCATGTGGATCTCTGATGTCAGGTAGGACTCTTACATAACCTGGTCTTCAGCATTCAGGCTTAGAAAAGTGTAAAGCAGATGGTACCAAGGTCATCGTTAGAAATGCTACAAAAGCTGACAATTCCGGTTCATTGCACTACTGGGATATACGTTGCCATATGCAGTTCTTTACACAATGAGTGGCGGGAGCATGGAACAAGCTGTCCAGCTTTGGCAGATGGGCCAAATGGCTTCCTCTTGTCTGAAACCTTTCTTATCTTCTTAAGTTCCACCAATCAAATGGCCTCCTTTCATTGATGACCTTTCTGATGTTCTTTGAAGATCGGTGTGTTATGTTACATGTGGTTTAATAAAAGTGAGAATGACGTAATGTTTCATAAGAAGCACTTGATGTGGTAACTGTTCTGGACACTGGGTCTGAGATACTTTCTGCTCATTCTAATTCATAGCAGGGATGCCCAGCGCCCCTACACCCCCATCAGATACCCCCATCTTTCAGCAAAGGCTTTAGCACATGTGGGAAATGGAACCCGAACAAGCAATCTGATCTTAAGGTTTCTTTATTGTTGTTAACAGTGACATCCTTAATAAACAGTATTTGCCGAAAGAAACCAAAAACAAAAGAAAAACAAACAGTGATTCAGTGGTCAGCCAGAGAGAAGAATGAAGGACGGGAAAGAGGAGTGGATTCTGAGGAAGACGTAGGAAATAGAGTTCAAACCAAGCAATCAAAATCTTATATTCGTATCGTTATTAGAATTAGCATTAATGTCATTATCAGCGTAATGTTTAAAGAAACGAGACGCAATTTTATTGTAGTGTCTCAGACGAGTACAGCCTCTCTGCAATCAGGAAGTTTGGAAGGGGGGAGGTTGTTTGTGCTTTAAGTATACACTTGCTCAAAAAACAGATGAAAGGAGAGCCCAGCACATGCACCTGGTATTAAAACTAGGTAGGAGGTGGTCTGGGGTCAAGGGTCAGGGATAAGGTTTTGATTACAGCAGGGGCTCCCTGCACAGAACTATCTCCAGCTCCTTGCGATACAGCTTGCCGCCATCTGACAGAGACATGATGCTCTTTCTGTAGGTGGTCAGGTTTTGGATATCCATCTCCTTCTGCCCCACAGAGAGAAAGAAAGGGACGAGTTCAGCACAGATTTATGTGATATAGGGCATAATCTAGCTTCATACAGACCCTCTCCTCTCTGACCAGATCTCTGGCACTTCTGTAAGATGTCATTCCATCTCATCCATACACACAACAACAAGTCTGTAGGCTCAAACCAACAGAAACAAACTTTAAAACGGAGGCTTTTAGAAAATATTTTCCCATCAAAGGCCCATCGGCAAATACATAGTCATGCCTTAATTCATAAGGTTACTGTATCACCAGCTTTGACAGAGATACTTGCTTTATTCTTTATTCGTCATCCCTCTGTTCTCCATTAACTGGAGAATGGTTCTTCTCTCCCATGCAAATTTAGCTAAATATTTATTTCCTCTATTTCTAAAATGCAGTCTTTAAAACCATAATAGGAGGCTGTGCCATTTCTCACCTTTTGATTCTTTTCGTAGAGATCTTTGAGCAGAGCGTCCAGCTCCTGTTCGTCAATGTAGCCATTTCCATCCTGATCAGGAAGAGAGGAAAGTGGTTTACACTGCTGTTCACACACATGCACACAGGCTGATGACAAAGGCTGCACCTCTGCTAGAAAGCCAGGACATTCAGTCCTGCAGTAAAAAGGCTTGTTGTCAACTATTCTCTCTAGAGCTGTTATTGTGATCGGTTTCACTTCATATCATGGCAGAGAGGCAGCAAATAACACAGTTTCCTAAAAGGAGAAACAAGTTCTGTTTAATTTGATTCATGCATTGGTGGTTGGTTGACATGTTTTTAGTTGATCGGTCATCTACAGATGGGAGCCCTCTTGTGAAGTATAAAGTAGGGCAAGGGGAACCAGTTTTGTTTTTACAAACAATAGTAAAAGTTTTAAAGCAGCCAGCAGATTAATTATACATGAGAGCATGATGTCACACCATGCGATGTGGAAGTAACTATGGCTTTGGAGAAGCTACCCTTGGGACACAACGTGCTGTCAAACTTCATCTGAGATGTTCTGTGCGTTTTAATTCTGGTGCATTCGAATCCACTTTTGCTGCAGTTGACCTGACATGCTGTTCTTTGATACTGGAATTGCTGCAGGTGCTTGTGATCCAGCTGGGGGGGTGGAACCGGCGCTGGTGTGTGCCGCATTCATATGCTCCCTGATTACACCATGTGCCCAAGTCTCCTGGCTCATTTATAATTGAATGTTTGGTGCTGGGTGACCTCACAGTCTCTAGAAAGTCACGCAAAATGTTGTCCCAACTGCAGCAGGAGGAGTTTTTTCCTCCATCAGAATAGATTTTAGAGAATTTCTTTTTTCTCTTCTTTTCTAAGTAGTTAACAATAGTATTGATGGGTCCTACCAGCCCTTACTGAATGTGTACATCTGAGTAAAAGACTGGCCAAGCTTACTGTGCTTCTTGCAGTTTCAGTACAGTACCACCGTTTACTTTGTGCGCTACAACTAATAAATCATCTGTCTACCAGCTCTGTAATGGCATAGAACTGGCAACCAAGTCAACATGCTTAGTGTATGTGCAAGACATCAAGTTCAGGAGGCTTTTCAAATTGCAGTGTTTCCTCTGGCCAGTTTCACTTAATGGTTCCAAACGTTCCCAGCTGCATATTCTTCTCTGCAACTCTCGGGCTACAAGTAACAGATCTTTATCTCAATTCTATGTAGCAATTTATGACTTTACTTCATCAGTTACAGTATGTAAACTCATTTAAAAACATACTGTATATAAACTCCAGTCCTAATGAAAAACTAAAAATAAGAAACAGGGATTGGCTGTTATGTGAATTGCTAATCCTTTGAAGAGTATTGGTTCTCACTGAATGCAGTTGCCATTAAATGTTGCTGATAGTTCAAGTGGATGTATGTTGCTGACAAGCTATTACAGCTGTTGTCTCTCGTGATCAGGGACCACACACCTTGAGGACTGAGGAACTTTGGAAAAGACCTCGCAGAGGGAGCCAGGTGCTACAGGACATACAAATGCACTTCGTACACCTGGTAAGCAAAGGACACAATGCTTTGCATAGCTGACAGTGTGCACTGTGAGAGTGACTATGTGCTTTTCTCTTACCCCTCATGTGATGAATAATACATTCGTTTTCATGTGCTTGAGCCTAGTTCAAGCAGTTTGCTCTTCTAGTACATTAATAATACATAGGACACAAATCGATGTTAAAGAAAAAGACTTCACCTCCAAACCTTTGCACCTTCTATTTAGACACATGAAACCCCAGCTCTCTTGTGCTCAGAGATGTGCAATGATGGAAAGAGTCCATACCACAGATGTGCTGGAAGAACCTTTACGAGACAATTGCTCATAGCTGGGTAATTATCAATTCATTAGATACATCATGATGAGATGGGATAAAACAGTCATCTCATTATTATGAGATGATAATGATAATGAGGCTATACAGTAAGTAGTTCAGGTGGGTATTAGCATCAGCATGCGTAGGCTGCAAAGGAACAGGTTTATTCCATGCTGAAAAGAGAAGAAAAGAAAACAACGTTTCGGTGGTGGAGCCTTCTTCAGTTCTTCTTTGAAACCCATCTTTGACTTCTGTGAGTTTTATTTGACACCTGAAGAAGGCTCCACAGCCGAAACATTGTTTATTTTCTTCTCTTTTCAGCATGGAAGTAACCTTTAGTTGTTCCTATACAGTAAATATTTATCATTTTGGAAATACGGCATGCCATCTTTTATGGAAAAAAGGGTATATATGTATGCAACCAACAACATTAATCTGCATTCTTTATGAACATCACACTCTCTTGTTTATAATTGTCTTACAGTCTGGATGAGCTATATTATAAGAGTTTTGTAATATGAATGTCAGCAGGTCAGACTTACCTTGTCATAGTAAGTGAATATTTGGTTGAACTGCTCTGCGTTTAACTTGACTCCCTGTTTTAAGAAGAAAACAGACTGAAGTTATGGAGAGTAGAGACTAAGGCATGTACAGTAGTTTGTGATGGGAACTCCCCGTCTGCCTGCAGACTGATTTCTCTTCCTAATATTCCTTCATCATAATCCTATCACTACGTGCTGTGAAAGGTGAAGAATAGCATTTTGTCAAGGCATTTGTATATTGGGCAATTAGAATTGCATCTGCTTGTTTCATTGAAATATACAGTATGCCACACTTCCAGAGAATAAATAATGGCACAAAGATAGCAGATGCTGATGACACAGGGGCTGTTTGCATGTTTCTAATGACAGAGAATTCTGTCCCTGTTGCTGTTGTCATGGTGCTTTAATCAGCAGTTTGTCATCGATCTGCGTGGAGTCTAATTCAAACAGTTATGACATGGAAGATTTTTTTTTGTTTTGGAAGCAATATATTGTTTGGTTATGTTTTGTCATTTATGCCAGTTCACTTAAGTGAAAACATGGCGTGACAAAAAACAATTAAAAGGTTTTTTTTTTGCCTTGGAAGTTTTATACTGAAATGTATTACATAAACTGTTGCATTATATTTCAGTAGATTTGTATGTTTATATCGGGAGTAATATTTCAGAAATTAAATGTGGTTACAGCTGTACTAGCTATAATTGAATAAGGGGGATTAACTTTTTGTCTACTTTGAACACAATGTTACCAATAATAAGGAGTCTTTTAAAACACAGGTAAGAGAAATTTATGTTGTGTTGACCTGGAACTTCAGTAAGAAGTTTTCTTGCACTGGTAGTAGCCTGAAATGACAAAACAAAAGATTTTCAAACAATATTTCATTTTTGAACAATATTCATACTATTTTCAACACTAATTTTTAAAATAATGCACAACATCCCTCAGATCTTTGACTTCAGGATTATTGAAACAAATGAAAACATTGAATGTAGTATCTTGTATTCCAGAGATTCAATATCATATTATGAGAAAACAGCCCACCAGTTCTTTTCATCTAAATTAATAATCCAGCATTTTATTCCGAAGGCAAGTGACGAGTCTGATGTCATTCTCGTACCCTAGACCGGCACCCACCTGGCCATTTCGGACAGTCCAAGCTTCCCATCTCCATTCAGGTCAAACATTTTAAGCTGCGGATAAGGAAAAGAGGGTTGGGAGTTTCCGAATTACTTATGTGAATAGACAGATCGAAGAATTATATAGAAGTGACTGCAGAGGCTGAAAACTGACCAGAATTGCTGCAGGGACTGGAATGTTACAATTGCAGTGGACAGTAATGGACAGACTTTAATTTGCACAAAAGATACGTTTCTTAATAAAGGCACTTCAGATTGTGCCTTTAGGAGGGAATCGTGACTGATCAATTTCAGTTAACATGTCAGAAGGCTGCTTTCTCTCAGATTGTGAAACTTTAAAGAATAGATTTTCACACTTTTGATCACATTTACAGGTGTTGACTTTTTGATACCTACCAAACTGCAATAATGCTTAGCCTATCTAACCCCTATGAGCAAGCAACCGAACCCTCGGACTCACATCAACTGGCAGGTCAGCGCCTACTGGGAAGGAATTCAATCTTGCAGCTACTTACTATTGTCTGTGTGTACTCTTGCAGCTTCTGATCATTGTAGTGTCTATTGGCCTTCTTTAACAGGTCTGAGAGAAAACCCTGTAAAAAGACATAAGGCTGTTGACTGAGCTCATACAGTGTGCTGATTCCTGGAGACCTGCAGTGCCTCTGTGCAGCACCACCTGGAAATGTGTGTTCGGTACAGAAGAGCCCAAAGGGAGTTTTTGGATGGTTTGCTTTGGCAACACTTTTCAAAGCAGGGATCTTAAACCTTAGGTCCTACAAGAACTGGTGCCTTCTGTATTTTGCTCCTACCCGAGTAGTTCCTAAATTAAGAAACAAAATTCATCGTCATGGCAATGCTGATTATCAAGAAGAAGAATGTCTTCTTGTAGAGAGTGCCCAGTTACGGTCCTGTAGGGCCATTATGTCTGCAGGCTTTCATTGCAAGACCACTCTACAGGAACTAAATCAGCTCGTTATGGTCTGAACTTGGAAAAATTCAACAGCCTTCAGGTGCAGATCTTCAGGTGCTGCTGTTTTAAAGAGACCTGGAAAACATGCTGATAGACTGGCCCTCTGGGACAAGGACTGGCCAGATTAATGGTTTTGGAATATTATTATTGATGGAATGGGCAGCGATATGAAAAGTCCGTATTACAAACACTACTATAGACACATTTTATTGGTGCAATTGTATTATCTGCCTGGTCCAATCTAATCTGCTTTAGCAAATCTAAACCACTCCATTTAATACTTCTTATCTATTGAGATCATTTTCCTAAATTTGAATGTTTCCGACAAGCTTTTTGCTGCTGCTGGGGGGATTTGTATATATTGTTGTTCAGGTAACAAGAATTATTTGCATGTATTTTCATCTCCCTTTGTCCCCCAGAAAATGCACAAGTCTGTCTGCCCATCTGAAAATGCAACCTAAAAAAATGTGTCCTTTAATGTGACCTACTCTTCCAAGCACCCAGTTCCCTACTGCAAATTAAACATGAACTGGCTTGTCTCCCTCAATATTACAAATCGTGCAGTCCTGGCAATGGCTTGTGCCAGTTATTAGCACACCGTGTCTATCAGACTGCATGTGGCTTCATCTGCCTCGGTCTCAGAAACAGAGCTTTGCTCTCTCAACCCCTGGGTGCTGTTGCTGTAGGTTCAGGTTTTTCTGCAAACCATTGATGCATGGCTCGTTGCACCGCCAGTCAGGATGAGAAACAGGTGTGCGCTCCAAAAAAACGTCCAGTGGTGTGGTTTAATACGATGTTTAAAGAGGCATACAAAAAAAGCCCGAGCATGTAGTCATTGTGGAAATGTGTTCCGAGATTTAGGGTCTCTGACAATCATCATTGAAGGAAAAGAGCCTGGGTGTAGGCTGGGAGATTGAGCAGTCAGAGACTGGTGAACATGCAGAACATGTTACCTACAGTAGTCGTGCGAAAGCAGAGGACTCACCATGTTTCAGCAGGTAGTAAGACAGTGAGGAATCCATTAACTCCTCGGAATGCTTTCTTCTTTGTGTTGCTCATATGCCATAGATAAAGCAAGATGCACTGTGCTAAAGCTGTCATGCACGTAAGGCATGGCATGCTTCATGTTATCCAGTCAGCTCAGTGGCACTAAGACCCCTTAGTCCTTACCTTGAGCTCGTTGGCCTCAATGTATCCACTGCGGTCTGTGTCATACCTCCGCCATGCCTGCAAAGGAGAACTCACAGCAATCAGAGAGAACACTTCTCTATTCAAGCTCGAGTGCTAGTGAAGTCAATGCCTAGGAGACGAAGAGCCAGATGTGGAATGTATCTGAGTACAATCCAGTAATTTTTCCTTGCACAATTTTCACAACAGCCTCACACTTCATAAAGAAGCACTGCTGTCCATGTGTACTGTGTGCAAAGCCAAAAGGATAAACAGTGTGTGCATATTGTCAGATGGAATATATTTTAAAAACTGTCTGCAGTAAATATACTGTACTACATGCTTGATTTATAAATTTGTTGCATTTTTCGTTTGTAATTCCGAGTTATAGCTGAGCAGACCAAATCCAGATGCTTTCCAGCAACTGTCTTGTTTAGGAGAGATGCACTTTTGGTATCTGTTTAGACTGGCCAAAGGCCATTCATAATTTATTTCTTATATCTTAAAATGGATCATCTTACTTTACACCCTGTCCTTGGAGAGGGTTGCCATGATCAGAGATGATTTAGAGGCTTGTCCCTTCTTTATTTGTGCACCATTAGAGACTTCCACACAGACAGCTGAACCTATGATCTAGTTATCACTGAAAGTCTGGGCATTTCACTTCGTATAAAAGAAGGTGCACAGTAGGACAATTAGTGTTAACCTTCTTTGTTCATCACAGCAGTTTATTCCTGCAGAGGGATATTGAAAGTGGCTTTGCGTAATGAAATCCTGCTTTTTGGGGATGTCAGTCAGGCATATGACATTAAATAATGGTACATACGCCCACAGATAAATGGGATAGTGCAAAGAGATTTAAAAAGACAGGCTTAAGCCTTTGGTGTACATTGCATTTTCATATGTTGACAACGGCTCCGGTTTGGCATCATTTTAAACACAATTGATCCAAACACTTTTTGCGGGTAATATACTGTACAAGCACAGGTAAACTATGAAGCCCAAAAGCCTTGAAAATGTGAGACATACTGTATTTAAAATTGAAATTGAAAAGGGCTCTGTGACTCTTAAGTGGATTTATCTTTCCACAATAAAGCACACTCTCTTTCATTTTTTTATGCCAGTTAACATTAGACTAATGCCCATCCAACTGCACTTAATGCACACTGTAGGCCTAAGCTCATAGTTAAAGAGTTGATTAAACCAGATAAATCTATAACAGCCATACTGAGATGAGCCATGTTCCGACACTTCAGAAACGATTACTGTTGAAGGACTGGACACTGAACTGCACTAGAACAAAAAATGAGTGAGTGTTTGAACTACCAGTGTGGTCCAGGTCTGCTGCCTTCATGCCACAAAAGAGGTACACAGAGATAAGAAGGGCTCTTGTGATTGAGAGTTTATCTCTTGAGCAGTCCGTCTGTCTCCAAGAGTCAATGAAACCCTTGTTTGATGAGAAAATAAACTATACAAGCCAAGAATCGCATATCGGGTATTTGAGGGAAGCCAGGAAGGTAAATGTATTTTTCATTTGTTATTTAGTATAATCTCCCAGTGATGGGCTATATACAGTACACATGGATGGGTTTGGATGTTATACAAGAATATTAATTCAGGAACCCATTTTTCTGCTGTGTGTCACATCACACCCCCGCCTCTCAGATACCATACATTTTTATTGCTTGACAGGAACGAATGTGGCATGCATGTTCACTCACCGCCATGAACTCGGTGCTGGAGCCCACAAACTCTCTGAAGCACAGCAGGAAGTTCTCTTCTGTGGGGAGGATCTGAGCCAGCTGGGGGAGGGGAGGTGAAAGAGGAAACGCTGAGCTGTCGTACGGCTGTCGCCCGCGGCGCAAGGAAACTGGCCTTTTCGCGAAGCCAGGACCTGTCCCCTCCCATCACGCAGGCGCGAGTGGCGGTGATGGACCCGTCCATCTTTCAAGCCCGCGAGAGCAACCACTTTGCAGCGCCGTCGTCCTCGGTGTGACGACAGACTGCGAGATGCTTCTCGCCCAACGCTGGCATTTGCCAGTGATGAAAGCTACATTTTAGTTTTGCCGTCTATTCCCTCGTCAGGGCTTGCAAAGATTACAGAAGGATGGCTAAGAAAAACGGAAGACATCCGTCTGTCCCCTGTTGAGATCGCGCGTTCCCGTGGAGCCCTGAGACTCTGGCTGGCTGGGGGTTTACTGCCGTCTCTCCAGCGTTCCCAGTTAGCTCCCCGTACTGCGGCTGGATTAAACAGGCCCAGCCTGAGCAAGGTGAGGCACGCAGAAGCGTGCCGCTCATGTATCCTGTCATGGCTGTCCGTGAAGAGATGTCACTGGCATGTTGATTTTCAGGGACGGTCTCTCTTTTTTTTGCCTTATTCCCCTCACCCACCTTATTTCATCTCTATCCCATCCACCAGACCAGTGCTCTCTGGTTTTACAGGATCAGTCTGTCCGGCAGTCAAAGGAAAAAAAGCCATTTTTGGAGTTGGGAACCTGTCACAGGGTTTGGATTTTAAAGAAAAGAGACAGACTGGCTGAGTGTGGGGAGCCAGTTAATTTAATAACCTTTCATTTTGCACCTGGTGCGTCACCTTATGGAATCCTGCCTGATGTTATTGCTCTGTGGAAGTTCCAATGGGCTGCTTCTGGCCCTGAATGGAAATTTGCATCAAACAAACAGGTGCTGCTTGGAAACTGGAGGTTTTCTTTTTTGTGAAAGCCCACATCTGAGGCTTTTCCCTTGACCTGGCAGAGCTGCTGCTGCTGCTGCTTTTGTACAAACATGTTCTATTTTTAAGAAGTGTTCTTCATTCCTCCATTCAACCTTTAAGTCTGAAAAGCCCGGGCAAAACCCGTTAAAATGAAAAAGGACAAGCGATCGAGCTGCTTGAAAGTTAATTTACAAGAGACGTTACTGCTGCTGTGTAGGTGGCGACGACAAACTGGGAGTGAAAGATGCGTTTGAGGAGAAACTTCCTGAGTGTCCAACACCTGCAGGCTTGAGCAGATCCATGATGCACTGCCATGTCTGACTAAGCTGTTTGTCAATTTAATTACATGACAAATAAATATTACACTATTAATAGAGAGCGTTGACTCGCAGCTTAAGCAAGCGCTTTGTTTTATGGGAAAAATGCAGGTTCAAGACCAGACTAAACAGGCACAGTATTTTCTAGGTAAATCAAACCACATTCAACGGCATTAAACCTGTTTTGCATTGAAGAAATCATTAAAGATTAAGAGGCTGCTGCATGGAATGGGTACAATATCGTATATACTAAATGTAATAATCCCTAGGGATAAATGTTTGTGAAGAAGGAAACTTGTAAAAGATTATTGTGCAGGGTTTCCCTTAATCCATGTGAGCCTTGGAAACATATTTAAGCTCCACAAGGCATTTTTGATGATGTCTTGATGAGGAGATTGCTTTAGGAAGTATGAGACATTTAAAACGTTCTAAAGGATGCAGCATCTCTGTGCAATGTCTCTTTTATACTCGTTGGAGTAATTAAGATGTATTTCTTGCCAGTCAATGATACTTTTTCCCCAATTTGACATTATTATTAAGGTATAGGTAGCTTGGCACAAAGAGATTTAGTTTTCTTCCAGCTGTTCAAAATTCCTATTCTTCTTTGGATTTTCACCTTTCACCTTGATCCTAGCTCCTTAAATCTTACCTCTGACATCTCAATTTTTCCATCTGCGTTCTTGTCAAATTTTGCCATGAATTCTTTCATCTTTTCCGAGAAACTGGCATTTGGAGAATCCTGTCAAGCGATGGAAAATTGAATCATTAATGTTTAACAGGCACAGCTTTTAGGAGAGCAATTTACAAGGAAGGAAAAACTAGATGCAGCTTCATAGTTTTCATTTCGTGTTATTAACCCAGGGGTTGATGATAAAATCATAAAGATGTTACACGACTGCCCACTTTATAGGGTTTTATACATAGAGCTATTATAGACGGATTCACAAGTGAATGATGGGGATGTAGTTTAAAATATGGAGCTATAGGGGAAATGCAAGTTAAAGATCTTTCTAAAAATTCTTGCTTAGGTGATTGATAGGACAAACCTACCATTCCTACCATTGTCATAGTGGACTGGAATTACAGCAGATTTGCCACTAGTGACCACTAAAGGACCTATACATTTTATAAATAGTCACACTGGATGTTAACTGTTAATTGTTGGTTTATTGGTGAAGGGTGATGGCACCCCTGCTGCTCTTTGACACGGATGAAAAACCTTGCTACTTCAGTATTTGTTTCCCTGGCTAGTTTCTGATCCCTCGGAGGGCACCCTTTTTCAAAATGCTTCTTCTTCATCTTCATTCAGTGGAGACTCACCATTCCGGCTCCTCTTCTTGCATTTTCCAGTTCTTTGAAAAAATTCTCCAGCTCTTTTCCCTCGATGTACCCATTGCCTGAAGGAAAGATCATGAAACAAAGGATGATTAGGTGTGAAGGAACCAGGGTGTCATTTTCTCTTTATATTTTATTGGAGACAAATGAAACCACCCAGCAAAATGCAAGACGGGGTATATCTGGTTATCAAAGCTAGTATCCTGGCTTCTCTCAGGAAACGGCAGGATGAGATGCTCAAATCAATTTGTTATGAACAATCAGACTACCTTAATGGGTTTAAATTTTCAGAATTTGTAAATATTTCACTATACAGTCATATTGTCATCTCTGAGAGGATAGTGAGGTTATCAGTCTAAGACAAGCGAACATGTTACACATTTTGCTGAAAGGTTTCAGCACGTGTGCTGGCAGATCACTGCATGAATGTACATGCAGAGTTTTCTGTTTAAATCATTCCACAGACGTGGTGTGGAACAGACATGGTGCAGAGCCTGACAACAGCAATGGGAAACTGCTGCAGGCATACTGACTGACCAGCCTGCCACACTCATCCAGTGCCTCCAGCCAGCTACATCACCACACTCTACAATCTCCAGCAGCAGGCGGCTCTCCTTGGTCAGATACATCTGGCAAATCAGAACACTGCTTGTGTTGAAAACCGAGTTCATTTTAGATATTGAGAGTGTATTGGAAGAAGAAACATTGTAATGTTCACTTCATTAAAAGGGGCTTATTTAAAGGTGCTCTATGCAACGTACACAATTTCAAACAAACATCAGTAACACTGCATCCACTCAAAACACTTTCAGCAGACATAGACACACTGAACGCGCAAAACAGATTTGTCTTCTGTCACAAGTTCAAGTTTATTTGTCATTCTAGCCATAGACAAGCATATAGAGGAGCGAGATATCGTTCTCCAGGTCCACAGTGCGACAGGCCTACACAAGGGCAGTATTCTGAGCTCCCTGTTTAACTGGGTCTCCAGATTCACCTGGGTGACTGCCAGCTGCTGCTCACAAGCAGGTGCAAGTGGCTCACAGCTTTATGAGCGTTGTGGCTACCATCCACCGCTGCTGTGGGTTAACCCCCAGCGTACCAGCTGCCTCCTCTGCAGCAGCTCAGCAGGTCACTACAGCACCTGATCTCCATCTGCACGCATTTATCTGCTGTACTTTTCCCTCATCGTTACTAAGTTCCTGAGAAAGAAAGAGGTTCAGTAGGGATAGGTCAGCCTTATAAGCGAAGAGAAGGTTAGAGATAAGATCACTTTATTGGTCGTATACAATTTCTTGTATCAGGAATTTGTCTTTACGCATACCCCAGCTTGCTCTCCATGAGACACAAACAACCATTTATACAGCGCTTGTGGAGCAGTTGGGGTTAAGGGCCTCGCTCAGTGGCCCAACGGAGTAGGATTCCTCTGCCGGCCGTGGGATACGAACCGGCAACCTCCCAGCCACAGGGGCAGATCTTGAGCCACAGAGCCACCACACTGCCTAACATTGAATATGTAAGATCCCTTTTTTTTTTTTGAATTTGCTTTAAAATCTGCATAATTTTGCGGAGTGGTGGGAATGTGGAGATCCATCCTCACGTTTACTGTGCAATAGGAAAATGAAATAGTAAGCCAGCGCAGCCTTTTAGTGACGATGGAGAACAGCACCCTTGTTCCGTTCTTTGAGGTAACTATTCTCATATCTACTGATTGGCACCCTGCCATTCTTAACTTCTTAATTAAAACTCGGGAAGGCAGTGGCCCTCAGTGCACTCTGCGGCGGCTCACACCACCAGGAGGGCTGACTCTCAGCTCTGTCTTTCACTAATTGGAGCTGGTTTGCTGCCTGGCGCCTTTGAAGTTCATTTATTTGAAGAGACAAAAGGGAAATCTCTTGTTGACAGCCAGATCCTACTTTTAGAAAAAAAAAGGCACGTTCATTAATATTCTCAAAATTTCTTCCCGTCGTAGAAGTGGCTTTCAGATCTGCCGGTGAGTGTGTTGAAATAAATAAAGGCCTATTCCGATGTAGCCGCAGGAATGAGATTACCAGTTCTCTTTTCCTGTTGTTAACTGGTTGCAGAACTCTCTCATAGCAAAGGATGGGTTTTGCAATGGGGACAGTGCTTTCATTCTGGACAGCGAGTCAGAAATTAATGACATAGATTACATTGCTCTCTGCATTTTGAGATTTGCGCTTGTCAGAACTATGAGCAAGCCTTGTTGGCTTGTTATTATGTCTGCTCCTTTTGTTTCGTGTTTAGCATCACAAACACCACTCCCACTGTTCCTGCACATAAGTTTCTGAATCAATTATTTTCTTTCCTACAGTAACTCAGCTGCTTCTGTAGCTGTTTCCCATGCTGCTCTAGTGCCTGTACTCTCAGCCAAAGGCTGATTCTCGGAGGAAATTGGCTCCCCCTGTTTGGAAATGCACAACTGGCAGTCCTCAAGCATCGGACCAGGAATTTTGCCTTAACCCTCAGTCACTAATCAGTCATTTCTAAAAATAAGCAGTATGATTTTGCATCAGTGTGCATGACCTTTCATTTTTCCACTAGAAGTATTGGTAGATGCCACTTCAATTCCACGTTTAATTTACTGCTGCGTGCGATAGCTGGCTTTACAATAATCTGCTTGGGGGATAATATGATAGCACAGTGACCTAGGGAATAATCATGATTTACTAAAGCATGGGGAAGTTGAAAGACTTTTTAAGTCCCAAAGGATAATGTTGACTTGTTACAGCTTGCATTTAAGATTTAGCTTGAAGGCTGTGGACAATGGATTGGATGTTGTAGGTTTTCCTGGTGATTTGAAAGATGCTACATATTTTCTAAATTCTTATTTTTTCAGCTTTTTCCAGCCGGAAGAACATGGCTGCCACACCCTTAGAGTTGCTATTTAGTCCGTATGAGTCTTCCTCGAAAACACCTTTTTCGTTTGGAAAGAACAAGAGCCGGCCTATCATTCGGTGAAACAGCAAAGAAACAACTTAAAAATGCACACAGACATGGCAGGGCAGTGTTTCTCAATGGGTTATATTTCTCCAAGACTTCACACATTGTTTGCATCTTTTAGAATAATTTGTTATATGTGGAGAACAGCCTCTAATTGGTGTCCTTTGAATTCAGTGAGGCATGTTTGTAGTGCTCAGAGGCATTTAGGTTGTGCCTCTTTAAACTTTGTAATGCTTGACTAAGATTTTCCACACACTTTGAAACACCTAATCACATTCTCCTTTTATTTCTTTAAGGGTGCCCTAAGTCTCTTGTCAGCTTGTGTTGAATTGGCAAACACAGCACTCAAGTGTCTAACTTAATGTCCTTGTCTTTGGGATAAATTCGCCTTTGGACCACAGTGACATTTTGAAGCTTTGCACTGGGCAGTTATTCAGAAAGGGGGGTTTGGAATGAATCAGGAAACTGTTTTTTTTTAAAAAGACAGAAAATTATACATCTGATCAGACAAGCCCAGTTAGTTAGTTCAAATATTGCAATAAAGATTTGATTGTGCACAGAGTACACATTATGGATATGGTGGGTTAAAAACGCATTTAAGCTATTTTGAACTCTTTTGTACAGATCATACCTATGTGCTGAACTTTTCAGCATCTGATTTGGAGTACTCTTATGCAATAAAATCGAATGTAGTAGATAATATTTAAGAACTGTTTAATACATTAATACACTTCCATCGTATGGTGTAGTTATAGTACCTACTGTACAATATTAGATGAAGAAAGAAAAGCTAAAATGCAAGCATTGCCAGATGTCTTGAATAATATGTCTGGTTATCACCAATTTGATCAAAATAAGTACTCAGTGTATTTTCCTTGGTTTCAGGTGGCTGGATGTTTTTAATGCCAACACCCATTTCTTCCGAGATCCTGTAGACAAGTGAGTTTATAGAGGCAGGATGAGAGGACTGGAGAAATTGCTTGACCTTGGCTCTGATTAGTTTTCCTAAACACACAGGCAATTTTTTCCTGTCCAAGTTTGTTAGTCAAATTCCCATCTGTCTCCCATCCTAAACAATCCACTTTGATTTAAGCAAATTATTAGACAAAAGAGGCGCAAATCTTTCTCTGAAGGTGTGGCCGGCTGACAACACATGCTGGTGATTTTCCACATCCAGTAGAAGCAGCAGATCGTGTGTGTGTGAGAGAGATCAGGGATGCCTCCTTCACCTCTGAGTTTAATCAGGTCAGTATTCCTACTCGCCCAACTTCTTTCTAAATGTTCTGAATTGCAAATTTTGATTGCAACAGAATCTCTTAATATAACAGTTCAGTTTCCAAAACGTTGTCTTAAGGCCTTCTTCATGATTTTCAAAGCTGGGAACTGGTATTTCCTAGTGAGCTGCTGGAACCCTGTTGTAAGTCAGCATGCCTCCTACCCATAATGCCGAACTGCTCTAGACGTCCTCTGGCTCCAGGGAAACCTTGCACGTGCAATGGCTGTTTGACAGTAGCGTTACCACCTTAAGGCTCGATCTCATCAGATCTCAGACGCAAAGCAAGACCAGTCAGCTGGCAGTAGTGGGATGGGAGACCTCTGTGTCCAGCCATGTTACTGCTGTAAGTGGTGTTGGCAGACCACTAGGTGGCACACTTCTCTCTGAACCAGATTTTCCAAACTGTCCCTGGGGCAGCCAAGCCTAGTTGGGTCTCTTCAGTTAGTCTGAGAGGGGTTTTAGCTCTGGGGTCCTGGCTAAATTCTACACTGGGCTTGAACAAGCCAACCTCCCTAAAGCTTCCCTATAACTCAATAGGTAAAGCAGTTTCTCACATCCTCCTTATCTGCCACAAAGCAGTCCTGCTTGTGCCCCAGTGCTGCCAGTGTTGCCCAGGTGGGGCTGTACTACAGTGGTGGACATGAATGCCCTTCTACTTGGGAAGCTCTCTGGCGTCCTTTGGGATGACAAGTGCTAGACAAATGCAAGACATTCATTATTATTATATTGAGAAATTGTCATCTTTTTTCATTAAATACCACTGTTGATGCTGTCTATAGTATTCACTCTTCATCATTTCTTCTGTTGCAATCCATTTTCTCCAGAGCACTGTGAAGCAAACTGAGACACTGTTTTAAGGGCGGGAGAAATGACATGAAATATTGAAATACTGGACATTTCGTTTTGTCGGAAACAGAGATTCACTTTCATTCCAGCGTTCACTCCGGTGCTCCTTTGCCGGGGGCACGCTCGCTGATCCGAGCGAGAGTTAACATTTCAGACCACAAACTCCGAGCGTTGCCTCTTCCCACTAATTGCTGTGGCTTTTCTTTTTGCACGTAGGAGACGAAGCCACAGGCACTGAGAAAGGCGTCTACAGCAGGTGGCTGGGAATTAAGACTGCCTGCTACAGCAAATGAAAGGCTTTGCCTGAAACATTGCAAATTAGGAGCAAAACACCCAGAGGCAGTCCGAAAGGGAAACAGACAACGGAAAAAGGAAGAATACTCTATTTCTTGGGATCAAGCATTAAAAACTGCTGTAGACTGCCAAGCATATGATATGATGCTGTGCATATATGTTGAGGGAATGCACCGGGGGTGATATAACTTTGATCATAGTATAGGTTTTCCAAGGTTTGCACTGGGAGAAGAGTTTTCTTTTTTTTTTCTCCCCTAAAGGGATTTAATCTGCTGATTTGCTGGAACTTATTAAAAAAGATAACAGCTGTTAATTAAAAGATGCTTGCAAGCATACTAAATACCCTGACCTGGGTCTGGAGCTTTAGCTGAGTAGAGCACTCTCTTATGAAAAAAGACAGGATCCGACTATCGGAATCACACGGTAACTCATCCCTCACCTGCAGGCGGTTATTAGTTTATTAGTCGTTTTTTTCTGAACGCTGTATATTACTTCAAAGTCAGAGGAGTGGGAAGAGGGGTGATGTCAATGAGCTGTAGGACTCCTTGTATTTTTTTAATGAAATATCACCATCTGCAGGGTCACAGGAGGGTCAGTAGTGAATTAAAATCTCCAGCACGTATACTGTAGATTATACAGAATTAAACCTCGAAAACCTTAATTTTGTAAATCTGGGCTTGCTTTTCCGGTGGGGCTTCCTAGCTGTGGACCACATGAAGGTCTTACAATCTGCCTTATGGTACATAATGAGAAAAGTGGAGGGAAATATTAGTTCTTATTCTAGCTATGGATAAAATTCATTTGAAGGGCTGTGGTGCCTCTGAGCAGCTTAGACAAGGCCATAGGCGCCAGGATGCAGAGTATCAACATATCGCAGAACACCCAGAATGCCACGCGATGAAGTGTGGTGTTTCAGTTTCAGTATTCAGCTCAGAGAAGTAGGCTCATACTGATTAGGCCAGGTCAGAGATACACATCACATGGCCTTTAATGCCAGAAACAACAATAAATGGAATTTTCTGCTTATTATACTTGCTGATGACAGACTGTTTTAAGAAAAAGAAAGCGGAGGTTTTTGAGGGGGATCTGTAAGAACATGAGGCTGTGGGCAGCGGAAACGAGACGAATCCAGGACAGACAATTGCGTTTCCTTAGCTGGAAATTATTTTAAACAGAAAAACGTACTCAAAAACCAGGTGCAGGAGTGGAGGAGAAAATAACGGACATACAGTAGAAGCAGTCTGGAAAGTTGCTCGTCTGGGAGCGGGACGGCGCACTGCGGATCTCGCCCGCTAGAGGGCGCTGAGGCACACGGCGCTGAGGGGAGGGGCAAGACAGCCGCGTACAGCCGGTTACACTTCTGTCCCTGTTCGGCTCTCCTCCCTTCGGGGCTGATCAGTGATCAGTGCCCCGTTCTTTCTTATTATTAAGAAATTCTTATTATTATCTCTTATTATTCACGCCCGTTTGCAGGGTGCAAACAGCAGGGCAGAGCAGTGTAGCGAGTCTCCCGGTGCGCAGGCTGCAATGTCGGAGGGCACCGGACCGCCCGCCCGCCCAGACCCTCTCCTGCTGTTTGCACAGCCGGGTTCAGCTTCGCCCCTCGCCACACACGAGGCGCTGAGGCGCACCTGAGTGAGCTCACCGCTGAGACCCCAGCAACCCTTGGCTTTGCTGGAGCAAGAGGAAAGGGAAACCAAAGATAGGGGGTCGGTCAGAGTACGTGTCGTCAGTTTCAGAAGAACTAATGAACAACTTGTATCATGATTCATCTGCAAGGGGGATCGCTATTAATTCTGGTGCTACTGGGCTTTTGGATCTTCGCTGTTCACCAGGCAGAGTAGGACCAGACAGGCTTCTTGCTCTGTAACCACACAGGGAATATTTCAAGTGTCGTGCAGTGTGTGTGTGTCTCTCATAGTGCTGCTCATAGACAGGAGTTGGACAGCTGGAAGACAGGTAATTCAAGCCCTGCTGGGAGTATACAGTGGCCTGGCAGCTTAACATTAGACGCCTTGACACATACCCAGAGAAGAATTAAAAAGGCAACAAATACTCTTCAGTTCCGGTGTTCATTGTCAGGTTTTCAATGCCTGTCAGTACGCATGTAACACAGGACACCTATCTGGGCTGCTGGTGCAGGTGTGATACGGCTCGCTCATGAAACATTTAGCATGGATCTGAAAGAGGAAGTGATTGTGTTTCCGATCCGAACAGAGGGTGATATTGAGTAGGCTAGGCGTGCTGAGGGGGAATTAAGTGATAATGGCATGCCCCTCAGTTTTTCTGTCTGGCAAATGTCAGATCAGAAACAACACAGCAAAAGCACAATTGCTTCCTCTACCAGACTGAAGTAATTAAAGATTGAGCCTTATCTCATTTGCATTACAAATACTGTATACATGACTAGATATATACTGCTCTATTGTGTCACGGCACTGTATATGGTCTGCTAGGACTTTATTCTTTAATGTAGTCATAGCTACCCCTGTAGAAACCTCATGTAAGTGAATATTCCTCCTTCTATGCTGTCCAGAGATTCTGGCACGTAATCGTCTATTCTGACATCAAAGTGTCATATTTGTCCATGAAATTAAACGAATACAAGATTTAAAAAAGTATGTCAAGAAGAGAGAACCATAATTTAGTTTTGAACTCATTCTCCACACAATACATATTTTTACACTAAACTCCTATTAATGAATACATACAGCAAAAAATATTTTGGATTTGGTTTTTCATTTATTCGGGGGGGAATATTAAAGTTTCATGAAATCTAAACTCACTTCCAACACATTCACTCCTAATCTGATTATATCAAAAGATTGTCATCTGGATTAAACTCGTCATTGTATTTTTTTTTCTAATCCAAAACTACCGCAGTCTCACAGTGCCCTTTGGCCAAAATTAATCTGGGCCAGCAATTCTGCTAGTTGATTGGTCTGTATCCATTAAGACAAAAATAAAACAAATTCTTTTGAGCTGCTGCACATCTGGTGCCATGACAGCTCGTTACGTAATGCATCTTTCAAACAAAATCTGCAGTTAACAGCAAATCCCTGGCTAATACACACACACACACTCACACACACTCACAAAAGACTCGGAAAGCTTTTAAAGCTAGTCATATTTCTGGGGGTTTGCCAAGTGGTTATTGAGCATTCTGAAAGGCTTTTATGGGTTTTGTGCGAAATATTCACACTGGGCAGCAGCGATTCATTTATTTATAACCAGGCAGTAGTTAGCACAGGCTATCAAAAGGAAAAACCGCATTCATCAACCCTCGAAGTACCTTGTGGTGGTTCAGTGAAGCACTAAGTGCGACTCTTTTGCGTGCGCAGAGCTGCTTCGTTTCCGAGTTATCGGTTCCGTCTTTTGCTCTTAGCACTGTCGAATTAATGTCCGTGATGAAGTCGCCTCCTTTTCATGTTGACTTCTGCTGGAGGGATGTGGCAGTCCATGTGGGCACTGAGAAACGAACTCCCAAACTGCTCTGGAAGGTTTACTCACAGTTGGTCGCCTGCTGCTTTGATCTGTGGTGCCTTAAAGGAAATGAAGACATTCTCCATTTCCTGTTTGACTAAACCCCTTGCTGACGATGCCCTGAATACGTGAAGAAGACTTCTTTTAAATCTCTCGTTTTCCTGCTGCTTTGAAATGAGAGGACACACAGTATGATCTACTGTGGAGGAAAGCTGAAATGACCGTGTCTAGATTCAGGCTCAGAATAAGTGAATGAAAGCGGTAGGGCCTTCCGCTGTGTTGTAGTTACAGGTGTTTATTTCTCTGTCCTTCTCCCTTGCCTCAGACGTGCAGACCAGCCGTGTCTCCAGTGTGAATAAACATGCTTAGCAGACGGACATGGGTCTGGGTGCCTCGTCAGCCCACCATCTGGGAACCCCTGTTTATGGGGAGCTCATCTGCAAGATGCTGGGACTGCAAGAACATGGTAGCGCAGCACGGAAATAGATCTGATTTTTTCAGTAACGTTTTCAGTTACAAGTTTAAATAATCATACTGGGGGGGTGTAGGAGCACTTAAACAAAAGCAGACCTGGCAGCCCTGTCATGCTTACGGCACTTTGTATTCCCACAAGAGGTACCCCCTGCACCGTACATGTTCAAAACTATTGATGTACCAGCAAAAAGGGAACATACTGTAGACTGTCCAGTCTTTACGTGCAGGGTGGTTCTTTAGGAACAAATGCAATGCATCTAGGCATCCTAGCTAACACACTGCATTGGAACATTTCCAGATGTTGCTGGAAGGTTGTGTTTTTAATGTGCTAGAAGCTTATTGCCAATGTTAATGGCAGTTTGGCTATGCCAGGCATTCAGAAACAACACTGCAGCCACATTACAAAAACATAAGCCATTTGTGTTGTGGATAAAGGGTGTTTGCCTTGAGATGTTTTATACCTGTTAATAAGACGCTGGCCTGTAACCAAGTCCCAAGCTCACAAGTTAGCGTTGCAACAGCATTGCGTTGTTCTAGTTTGACTTTGACAACATTCTAGAAAACAATCGGGAAACATGCCCTGGGGGTGGTACATCTTCACTGCCACCTCAGTTCTAAGCTGCACATGTGTATGGTTTTGCTACGGCATTGTTTGGTTACCCCTGATTGGATTTCTTTATGCAAAACATTGGTCTCTTCAAAGAAAAGAGAACTTCTGACTTTTTCTACTTCGTTTGTGCTGTCCCAGAAATGGATTACTTATATTCATTGTGTTCAGAAGGTGGGGATATGATCAGTACTGTTAACTATTACACCTCATACAGTTGTTAAGGAGCAATGTAACTTGCATGGAAAGGTTTATATTACATGGCTTTTTCTATATAAGAAAATATGTTATATATAAGCTGCAGGCTATATAACAAGGCTTTTTGTGAATGGCACCTGGTGAGATGTATAATAATCTCCCACCTGCCTAGACATGTTACCAAAAGCTCGGTTTTACAAAGGATTCCTATGACCTGGAAATGTACAGGTCATACATGCATGTATATAGGATGGAGGTACATCTGTACAACCTGATCAGTCCTTATAACCACCGCTAAGCACAGAGCTACCTGCTGACCGCAACCAAGGTTTCAACCAGAAAACTGTCCCTTGTGGAAAAAAAGGCTGACATAAGGACTCAAAAGACTGTAGCTGCTAGTGTCTTAGAAAGGATCTCGTTCACCAGCGTTGGTTGATGGATAGTCACATTACCTTTTCTGCAGAGACTGCTGTTAGGACATATGTATTGTTAAAAGCCAAGTATTTATTTTGTTGACACCTTTATCTAAAGCACCTTTTGTGCCCTCTGATCCAGGTGGTTATTTCACTGGAACTGACATATCTTTCTCAATGGTACTGTACAACAGGAGTGTTTTGCTAAAGATTGGAACCCACAACCTTCCAGGCAGGAATCCAGAGACTGTCCCTCTGCACCACACTGTATTAACAAATGCATTTAAGCAAAGCATGACAGGTGAAGTTACCAGCTAGGATGTGAAGTTCAGTCAATAAGATGTCCCTCATTTTTTGCAGACATTAAAAAGCATTGCAAATGTCAGCCTGTCTCCAGAAGCCTGCGGTGTCACTAAACACCTCATGCACACCTACTGCTGGTGTTTCTCCTGCAGCCTGTAGAGTGAAATGTAGAGCTGAGCTCTGACTCTCAGTGAATATTATTCAAGCAGTGTTTGAGCCTGTCTAAGTAAAGACGTCCACTTCAAGACTCCAAATGAATTCAGATCTCCCAGTTTCACGCCGAAATGAAAGACCACAACTTCGAAACCAAAGCCATACAGTACTATGATGACCCAGGACCAGAGATCCTGATGGTTTGGTCAGTATCGATCCTAGGGCGCTATTCATAAGTGTACAGATGTCAGTCCTGGTGTTGCTGCTGAATTCCACTCAGGGCTGGAACATATTAAAGATCAAAAGGTTCAAATAGTGAAGCGGTTTCTCACTCCCTCACCCGATCTGCTGTGTCGTTGGGCTGCTGGCACAAGGTGGCTCCTCTGTGTCACCAGGTGGGGCTGCACATTGGAGGGAGATGAAGTGGGTTCCCTCCTGTATGTACTGTAAGTAGTTTTGGGATCCTTTGGGATGTTTACAGTATGTGTAATCTGAAGTGATTGATGCAGCCAAGTGTGACAAGGAAGGCTTTTAAAAAACGGTGCCCAGTGAATGTATGCATGGGTCAGTATGTGCTGTGGCTGTGTAAGGAGTAACAGTGGTTTAAGTAATTGTTCCAGATTTGCACTAAGTATTGCAGTCTCAAGCTGCAAGGCTGTAGCTGTCTGCAATTACGATCAAGATGTACTCATCAAACCAGTCAGAAAAACAGGTGTTGGGTTTTCCTTTTATAGGAACTCGCTTAATAGAAAGGGGGCAGCTCGAGTCTCAATCTACCGTTTGAGTGCGCACCTCGTCAGCAGATGCAAGAAAACCCATCTTTGGATTCATCGGTTTAATCAGAAATCCCAAGTTAAAACTTGGGTCGCTTTTCAGAGACCTCTTCGGTATACAGCACGAACAGACTTCTTCAAGTCTTCTCAAAAGATGCCTTCGATTTGCGAGATTTTTCTTTGAACCGTAGTTCTTAAAGATGTCAGTGTGATTGTAGTGAAATAAAAAAGCACCTGCACTTTCAGCAGACTGGTCATCAGACTTTTGAGCTGTATTGTTCTCTCGCACTGTTTCAGCCTCAAGTTATTTAGACCTGACTGCAGCGCAGGTATTAAAAACTAGATGTTTGTAAGCGGACTAGCGCTGGGCAGTTTTCTTTCAATCTGCCAATCGCTTGGACCGTGTGGAGCTCCCGAGCTCAGAATAGAGGAGCAATGATTCGTAATCATTACTGTTGTAATGTGCTACAGACCTATTGGAGGTTCGCCTGACATACCTTTAAAAAAATGCACAACCGAAGTACTAGATATTCATTTAAAATGGTTCAAAGACAGGCACGTTTACAAAAACTTTTACAAGATGAATGTGAATTAAGTCCCCCCTCCCACACACAATTATACCAAATTCATTTTCCTTTTTTTAAAGCGGGGTAGAGAGTATTCTGAAAAATGCTGTGTAACGTGTAGCATCCTGCACTATAACTCTGGGCAATTCGTAATCAGAATAAGTTCCCTTTCGATAACGACGTCCGGCTTGTAGTAGTGTTATCAACAAAATCTAGATAACTTAATTGCAATTATTATTAATACTATTATTTAAACCCATCTTACTGCACATGCAAATATTGTTCCACCCAGAGGTCTAGAGGTGTCGTTAACCCCAGTAACGAAAATTCCAAGTTTTGTTTCCAGCTCTCACGCGGTTTTCCTTTAATCTCATCAATTAAAAAGCGTCACTGCACACAGAGAGCTCGCATCACCTCGAAACACACAGGAATTTAAAGCAATAACCCCCATTCTTTCAAACTGGTAGTCACACACACGCGCACTCACAAACAAATGACCTAAAACGTGTTTTTTTGAGCATCCTTACTGACCGTCGGCATCAAAGTGTTTCCAGATGTCCAGAAACTGGGAGGCGGTCAGCTCTGCCAGATGCAGGTAAGGAGGTTGAGCTTTGTTGGCCATGCTTATGTTTCTCAGCTCAAAATCCCGAGCGAACTTTTTCCAATCAGATCCCCTTTCTCACTGTCACCAGCGCGGGCTCAGGCAGGGCTTTTAAACCCCCCAGAGCGCCTGCAGTTCCCGCATGATCCTGCGAGGGGGCGCCCCGGACCTAGCATCCCACTGTCCACGCCTTGCCTGTGGTGTGAGGAGTCTGGGCTCCGGCGCTCGGCGCTTTTTCCACGTTCGCGTGTGATGGGCTTTGTTGCCAACGCGTACACGCATCACCTAACACTTGCTGTCACGCCACTGCGCGACCGTGGGAGCGTGTTTCCGAGCAGGAATAAATGCGAATGGTTTGTGCGCGCCGGGTCGGATAGCGCCGCTCTGATAGCGCGAGTTGTCACCAGGTAATGTTTTCTGAAATGCCTGGCAAGGTCCAATGCATTAATTACAGCATCAACGAGTGCTGGTTCCGAAACGTGGTTCGCTTCATATTAGCGCATTTTGCAGGTAAAATGCACCAAGAGCTCGCAGGCTTTGGACACCTTGTAGATGTGCTTAATTTGTCATGTTTTTAGAAGTTTTTTTATTCTTAATGTGCAAAAAGACCCGCACCGTATTCATACGTGACGTGTATGAATGCGCACTTCCCCCATGCTTTAATTTTAAAATAAGGTTATATAGTTACACACGTACGCGTTTGTATCTGTGCCCTTTTGCTGTTATGTAAGTTACCATACTATAGAATCTCCTTTATAAAATCTAAGGGAAAGGGTTTGCACGGCTGCACTGTACCAACTAGGGGAAAAACGGCATAGGAGTCATATACTTCCAGGACTGTGGCAGGGATGAGGTAGGAGTGTCTACAATCACCCGGTGACATCAGATTTACCAGCCATTTTTCTATGCAAATAGCTCCTCATATGTCTGTGGTAAGAATAACAAGCGTTCTAGTGTTGCTTACTGAGGGATTTCAGATGTAGTGGTACAGGGGGAGACTTAAATTCATCCAATGGTTTCCTGTTTCTTCCCTACTATCAAAAATAGGAGCTCTTTTAGTACCTGTCACTTTCTCTACTCTTAGACTGTTTCCATACGGTACCACAGTATCATAAAGCAAAATAGCTTTAATGCTGTAAATTGAAGCATTTCATTTTTTGATTACTTCATTTTCCATATTAGACTTATATCATATTGCTTCAGAAACTCACTTGTAAAGCGCATTAGTTCTTGGCATTTTATGGAGGTTTTCATCGTTCTGGCTGGAGCAGAGGAGAGCAGAGCCCTGGCCCAGCGTGTTTACCTGGAGGTGCAACTAGACCATGCAGGTTCTAACAGAGTCTGAGGGGTTGCAGAAGGATGTTGTTTTCAGAGCACATTGCTTTCCATCTTGTGCGATCATAACACATGGCTTGGAAATTTGTCCAAATCCCTAAGTGGGATTAAAATGTTTAAATTATTAAAACGTCAGGAAGAGCTGTAAATGTTGATACTGTTTGCCAGTTATTTTGGTATAAAGGTGGAGGAAGGATGCCTTCCAAGCAGCCAGTGTGTGTGGGGGTTTCACAGCCTGTTTAGAGATTTTGAGACCTCGGCTCGAATTAATCCAATGGTCACTCTAACACCAATCCGTGACTCCTGAAGGATTAGAAAAAAGGCTGAAAACTGCTTTCTGTGGGGCAGCAAAAGATTCCTTGTGTCCAGAATGATTCACTCCGATTGTAACTCAACATCAAATCTCATTTCAGTGTTCCAATTGTAGGTTTTCTTCTTTCTTCTCCATACTGGAGTGTGCGGTACTTCTTTTGTACTTTATTCACACGTACACCCATTGTTAATCTTTTTGATCTGTCTGAGTGGAGTTTGCACGTTCTCCCTGTACTCCAGTTTCCTCCTACTGTCCAAAGACATGCTGGTGTGTTAGTTGGCTTAGGGGAAAGTTGGCCCTGGTGTGGGTGTGTGCATGTCTGCGTGTGCCCTGCAGTGGAGTGGTAAACCATCCAGGTTGTACCCCCCTTTGTGCCCGCTGCTCGCTGGGATGGGTACCAGCTACTCTGTGACTCATAATTGGAAGAAATGGTAAGGAATGGATGGATAGATGGGTGGATTTCAGGGCATACCCCAATTTCGCCAGCAGTCTCAGTGGAGTGATGCTGACAGATTATTCCTTTGAATATCAAAAGCAATTTTGTCAGACAACATGTCTGAGCTTATTTCCTCAGGGGTGTTTTATGCAGGTTATTCATGGCAGGTTAATCTGGAGGTCAGCAATAGATCATTGATGAGATCTGTCATGATTTGGACAGGATTAAGACCCTGACCTTTACACAGCGCTCTTTCTTCCAATTAAATCTCCACACGTGGTCGTGTTTTTGGGAGGAGATCTCTTCCTTTTCCATTTACAGCATGGTGTCGTTTCTGCTAAGACATTAAGACTTGAGCACTGAAATTGCAAATTGCAAGTGCTCAAGGAGATGTGGCTGGAATCCCTAAAGAAGAAACCTGAGACAAAAATGTCAACCTCATATAAAAGTTGTCTTTGCTGTTGCCATTAGGGACTTAAAGATCTTTATAAAACCCAAAGAACTGTGGTACAGTATGTCAGACCAAGCTTGGATAGCACAACTATAGATCAGCTGTCAATACTATAGACATTTCTAGCCCCAGCAGGCCTTAGACTGAAGTATTTTAGCTGGATTTTTAAAATCTCTTATAACACTTGACTAGGGTTTACCATTATAAAAGAACAGTAAAGTGTAGCAATGCATTGCAATGCAGTATCCTATGAATACACCCTGGTAAAACAGGGCAATGCAAAATGTATGTATAGTAGATGCTTGAGAAAAATGAATAAAATACTGCCTGTTTATTATAATATAGTTTTATCTTTCAGTATCACACTGTAATCCTTGTAGCCACATTCTCCTCTGAGCCAATTTGTTGGAAATGGAGGAAAATCTTTAAAGAGGACCGGCGCTGCCTCTGTTATGGTGCACCCTGCCCACGCATGGCTATCAGCCTCTGCGTATTCCCTCATATCTCCGAGGTTTTGATTGATGCTCGACCTGGGAAAAGAACAACAGCACCCAAACAAAATGCTCTTGCGGCGTGCAGTTGCCAAATGAGAAGCTTTTCGTCAACAACAGCCATTGCACTGCATTGGTTAGAGAGCAAAATGAAGAAAATAACCATTAGCAGGGGCACGTAGGGCATTCAGCGCCTGATTATGTAATTTATGGTGTTTTTCCAGACTCAGATGATGAAACCGGCTTTTCTATTTGAAGAAGATGAAGGGGGTGGGGGGGGGGAGTGTTTGCACACAGTGTGTGTGTGGGGCAGTGTAATGTGGTGGCATTGGATTTAAATTAAATTGTGTGCAGAGGAGGGTTGTTGCTTTTCTTTTCAATTTTTTACGGGTCATTTCCCTCCAGTCCAGATCGTTTTTGCACATTCGCACTGGGTACCTTTAAAAAAACAAATTTAATAGCTTACCACCTGGGAAAATAGCATGATTGCTCCTCAGAGGGTTGGGCCGGAGAAAGGGTGCTTGTACATCTCGCAGAATAAAACCTGAAGAAATCTTGACAGAATAAAGCATCTGTGTTTGTGTTTAGTTGCGCACAGGGGAAGATAATTCTTAATTGAACTCTGTAGAGCCCTGCAGCTGGATTTTCCAGATTATAGCTCATCTAGCACTTTACCTCTGGACTGACAGTTCATTTATTTTAATTGACTGATGATTTAATTGAACTTGATGTCACATAATCCGGCACTGGTTTGCATTGTAATGACAACAGCTGGAAACTCCAGTACAGAGACAAAGTCTCTGCATAGGTTTGCCTGAGTCAGTGTTGTTAAAGTGAATCTCACTATACTGGAGAGCTCTGTAATGCACTGTACATTCTGTCTTTTAGTTTTTGTTGTCATTTGTGAATGAAGTCAGGTGTGCAAGATCTGTCATGCTTTGACAATGCCAGAAGGTGGTAAAATCAAAACCGACAAGAAGTCTTGAACCAAGACAAAATGGAATGATGTGAAAATATATTAAACAGTCCCTTGGCGAAGATCAATGGATGAGCTGGACGTGCTGACAGTGGCTAAGTTTAATAGGATTGCAGTGATACATGAGCCTTTGTGTTGAATGCAGTCGCAGTGGGTTAAAGCTCTCCTCTCCCTCCTGCTCTTTTTTTATCGGGTAATCTCTCCCTGAAGCACAGTGGCACGCAAAACTACGGCTGTGCCTTTAACTGGTAATTTCCTTTTTATCTGGGAGCATTGTTGAGATAACATGGACACATGGCTCTTTCTCTTTCAATCTGAACACTTGTGCCTCTGAAACAGCCTCAGGAAAACACACTGTACATACCAACCAAGAATCAAGTCTGTACCGTTTTATCGTCCTCCAGCTGTTAGAGTTCTTTATCCAATAGTTGTCACTGGGATGCAGGCGGTGATACTCTGCTACTGTATCTGTAAGTCCCAGAAGAAGGCACACAAACAGCTCTCAAAGGGTTTCATGTCTAAACAGAACAGGCTGACTTCATCTAGTCCATTCTTGTTGCACATGAATTTGCATTCTGCTTTACAATACTCATTTTATTTCTAAAACTAGATATGGGTCATGCAGCTCACGAAGTTTAGATAATAACTTTTCCATTGTTTGTTCCCTCGTTTTAGGAAAGTTCAGTGTGATTAAGTCCTCCTCAACATGCATGTGCTTTTTTATAGAATTTAATGGACATTGGCACTTGCAGTTCTGGTTCTCCAGACTTCCACACAGGTTGGGAGCAACCTTTCTGCTCAGAGATGCATTGACAGAGATGCATATCCTTGAGTCAACAGTTTTACTAAGAGTTTTCATTTTGCCATCCGATCCAAACATGTCGACTGCAGGGCAATGCAAGACCACACAGTGCCAAGATTACAATGGCATGGCTGCAATGTTGGGGTCTTGCCCTGGCCAGCCTTATCACCTGTCTTCAGTCCAGTACAGCACTTGTAGGACCAGCTTGCCAGTGCCATCAACAGGAGACGCCCACGACTGGCCATCCTGCACCAGCTGGCTGCAGCTGCTCAAGAAGGGAGGTGCAGCATCCCACAGCAGTCTGTACAGAGACTGATCAGGTCTATGCGTCGGCACTGCCAGCATTGTGTTAATGCCCAGGGAGGTCATACCAAGCACTAGCTTTGAATGTTTTCATTTTGACAGTGTGTCACGTTTCATACTGAAATGATGTTTAGATGTGCATTGGTGTTTATATTTTTTATGATTTAGTTGACTTATGTGTTTAAATTATTTTACTAATTCCAGTGTTTGTCCATTTTCTTTTGTGCATCAGTATAGGTCTTGTCACATTTGTATATATAATTACAATAAATAACTACCCCGTGGGGATAATACTGCTCCAGATTTATAGGGCTATTGTGTTGACTAGGATTTTCTTTTAGAACATGAGCAGAGCAGTTTGCGGCAGATTGTTCATCTACCAAAGACATTTTTATAGGCTGCTCTGCAGAGTAACACAGCAAAAACCCCAATTAACCTTATAGCTGAACAGAAATATAGTGGGAGAGAATAAACCAGGAGCGTGCAGTTCAGGTTCTGGAGGGCTAGCGTGTCAGCAGGTTTTCCAGCACCAGCACCTGAAGAGCTGGGGAAGCTGTTAAACTGGTTCAATTAAGCCAGTAATGATGTTTTTAAGAGCCCAGCTGGCCTGAAAACACACAGACATTACTGGCTTTCAAAGACCAGGATCGCTCCTATAACTTCTTGCATTAGTGCCAGTGTGGAGTGGCTTGTACTGTATGTATCTTTGCATCGAAACAGTACACACCAGAGTGTGTCTAGTTCTTCCAATGAATGGTTTAAGGAACCTTTCTATCAATTTATCAATTAATGACCTTAAACATTGTAGTCATAGGCACATAGTCCAGATGACCTCTTTCCTTGAATTATATACTATGTAGGGAGGTAGCCTCTTTGTGTACCCTAAAAAGTAACAGTACAATATAAATCTTGGAGCACAAATTAACCATTGGTAAGAAGTAGAGGTACAGTGTACACTTCAAACCTTTGACAGATGCCAAGCCTCTTGTTTGTCCAAGCGTGGGTACTTCTTGGATGAAAGCATGCTTTCACTCGTATGTGATTGTTACTACATTTCAAGTTAACATCTGCAGAGCTGTGTTCTGTCAAGGGCAGAGACGTGCAGAATACATTGACATATGCATATACAATAAGCATTGAGCTTTACAGTATGATATTGTATGTCACATTGTAAAGGGCACTGTACATTGTATAGCTATATTACACTATTAGAGGATATTACACTTAGCTATTAACTATATTACACTATTAGAGTGGGGTTATAGCATACTGCTGCCACCTTCCTTGAACCAAAATCTCTGTGTACTGAGTTCTTATTCTGATAGAAGAATGTTTAATTTCTATCACATTTGTTTTATGATGAAGACAGAGCTAATAGATTAGTGCTTAAAGGTGTTGCACTGTGAGAAATGATCTTTTCTGGACCTCGTTTCATAGCAACACAGAAATACCTGATTAGAGAGTTACCATTGAAGAGCCTGTACTTGCCGGAATCAAGTCATCTCTTTATGAACATACAGCAGGACTTCCTGTCATAATCAGAGGTGCCTATCTGGTGACACCGCTCTGTATTTCAAGACGTACACTTCAGACCATTGCGAAATGACAGCCACAACGACTGTTCTTGATAAACTGCTGCCCAAGTCTGGCTTGCGGAACATAAGTGATGTGTGAGTGAGTGAGTGGGCTTCAGATCATTTGCCCAGGTACAAAAAGGTGGAGGACAAATATTTCTCCCATATCTTTTCAGTGTTTGTGCTGTTTCACTCTCTCTGAAGCATCATTACTCAGCCTCAGAGTCATGCCTTTGTGCGTGACTTTGTAAATAGTTTTAAAAGAGAATGATTTATGAGAGCCTCAGTGCTGAAGGAGACCCCTATTTGTTATCGCTGTTAAAGTCAATCTGCATATTAAATTTTGTGGAATACTATAAAGTAACACAACCCAGATACACACCCACGTCCAGCTTTTGAATGCTCCTCTGCAGTGAAGGCTAATTCCACCAAAGCTGCCCTGGGCTTCCCAAATGATTAAGAAATGTAATCACAGCAGCAATTAACACTGGGCTGTAAAAATAACAGTACTAAACTGCAACAAGGTCATATAAATTATCCGAACAGTTATTTAAAGATCCAAATTGTATGATACCACACTCTTGTGTTTCCGACAAATCAATAAACAACAGCCTGTAACATTTTCTTCCTATGGGAATATTAAACATGTCCCTTCCACCCTCATTTTTCTGGCAGATACTATGTCAAAAGGTGAGATGTCAGCTCAATTAAGACAATGCAGTGCAATAAAACACAATGTGTTTCTCTTGGCAGCAGTTCTGTTTAACCTGCTGCATTTTGTGATGTCACAGTGACTTAGCCACAGCAACAGACCAAAGGTGAATGGTGGCAAGACTTTTCAGTCCTTAATGGTTTATTTAAATAAATTGGGAATCTGGCTTATAGTCACAAAAGCACGCTGCCCTTTGGAAGTTCCTTTCCCCTTTTCTAATAAATTACGTTTTTGTCCAGCATGTAAGATGAATCTAAAGCCTTTTGTAACCCATTCCAGTTTGTTCTGTTGTTGTTATATCATTTTCTTGGCCCTGTCTCCTCTGGGCAGCCAGATTTAATCTGAGGTTGATACCAGCGTGGGCAGGAGGCGAGGAGAGTGTGACAATCTGTGACCAGAGACATTCATTTCCAGAAGAGGCCACAGGTGTGCAGTCTGCGCCCCTGCAGTCAAGATCCGCTGCCAGCACCCTATAATTGCCCCTGCCCCAGCCCGGCCAGCTGTCCTCACAATGCTGGGGTTGGAAGTGTGGCTGGGGGTTCGAGACCCCGTGATCGATATCGATCCAGTCTGATGCAGTTTTGGGCTGTCCCATGCTGCGGGCATCCTCGTGCATCACTACAATGACCCAGCGCAGAAAACATTTACCACAAAAGACCATTTCAAATCTATAATCCATTCTGTGTGACATTTATCCAGCTATGTGTATTATATTTTTACTATGTCAATCATGGCATGCTCCCTTTTCTCTGGGCATAAAATATGAAAATACTAGATACTGAAAAATGAGATCACTTCAGCATTAAACCTCATAACCTTGAACAGTAGTTCCCTGTGAATTCAGTCTGTGAACTTCAATACCAGCTGTGTTATAATAGCATAACTGAAGTCTGAACTGAACTGCCATTTTCTGGAATTTGAGATCTTTGTTCTCAGCTCCTAAACAGCTGGAGTATTTCCTAAACATGTGGACTAATTCTTTGTAAATACATGTTTTGTATGTTCACCCTGCAGCTCTTTGGCAGAGACACAATGAAACATTCCTCACGAAGCAGATAGTTGAAAGAAGGGTTTCATCGAGTCCCTGAGAGCCCGGCTGACACAGTGATCATGAAAACTAGGATTCACAGGCCTCTTCTTAAGTCGAAGTCAAGTCAGAGTCCAAGATTGCCGGATGGCCTACTGAGGCAAAGAGAAGATCCTGAGATACTTGACACAAGACTGACACCAGCCGTTGTCTAGACTAGGGGTTCCTGGGAACCCCACACCTGCTGGATTTCATTGCAGCTGAGCTCTTTACTTACTACACAAACTCTGAACTGAACCAAAGTGTTGTTTGGTTAGAGCTTTAGCTACTCAAAGGCTGGAGATTTTATATTACTTTAGAAAAACTTAGTACTTAGTAGGGGACCTTCTATATGTTAAGGAACTTAAAGCAATTAAAGAGTCCAAATTAAACCAATTATGAGGCTCCATCAAGACTTCAACTATTCAATAGAATCAAACCAGCAGGTACTGTATGTGAGTCGCCAGGAGTAGGACTGGGACCAAAATGATGGAGAATACTGCAATTTGTGTTCTTGCCCAAATCATAAAAAACCCAACAGCAGCATTTGAAAACATGCTTACTTAGGTTAGTCTTGCACGGAATGGGTCTCACCTGCTAAGAACTGTGCTTCCTAATTAATTTTCTTTCCTCATTGTGCATGTTCGTTATCAAAAAATGCAAGACTTCTGAAACAGATTTGCAGTCCCCTAAGATTTCCCTTTTTCTATTTTTTCATTCTTACTTTTTTTTTCCTCTGGGCTGCGTGTTAAATTCAAAGCACACAGCGTTAATGTTTTATAGGAGTCCCAGTTCTACAGAGCGTGGGCAGCCAGCGAACGACATAAATAATGAAGGCAGGAAACTGAAAAGGAGGGGGAGGTGGGGGTGTCTAGTAGAGTTTCACTCAGCTACATTCATAATGTGAGTTTTCACTGCTCCTGCGAAAGGGAGATTCCTTCAGGAAAAAGAAAAATTCATTATGGATCCTTTCCAGCTACACAACAAAATCTGTTCGTTTTTTTTCTTCCTCGCTGACACACTGAGTGCTGTGAGAACAAGATAGCGGAATCAGAGCGGTTCTGGCGTCGGAACACTCGCCGTGTGTCAGCTGTCCAAATGTAAGGTAATGTAGTAATTGCAAATTTCAGCAAAATCCACCTGGAGCTGCATTACAGAATTATACAGACCTAATTGGAGACGAGGAGAAAAGTAAAGTGGATTTTTTAAAGTTGTGTTTGTAGAAGCAGCCCTTCTTCAGCAGTACATTGAACAAATAGGCAAAGGAAAGTTGAAATTAACTGGATTTGCATTTTCAATTATTTTGATGGTGTCTTTAAGGCTTGAGCATCTATTCCTATAAGAATGCTATAAAATATCTTCGTTTGAAAATGAGATTGAAAGCTGCAGGCAAGTCACACAGACTTGTACTGGTTTGCAATTGTCATCTGCTTTTGCAAGACCTTGATATTTTTTTTAAAATATGGCAGAGGCCTTGTTATTCAGGCTTTTTAAAACTATTTCGGAAACACTTTCGGGCAGTTTAAGACGGTGAAATTGAAATAAAAGTAGATTGTAAGGAATAGTCCATCCATCCATCAATTTCCGAACTGGTCTTTCCAACTCAGTGTCATGGGGGAGCCGGAGCCTATCCCAGCAAGCAATGGGGGTAAGGCAGGGTACACCCTGGGGAGGACACCAGTCAGGGCAGACAGACACAAACACACACACTTTCCCCAGGGCCAAGTTACCAGAAGCCAATTAACCTACCACCATGGACTGAGGGAGGGAACTGGAGAGTCCAGGGGAAACCCACGTGACCACAGGGATAACATACAAACTCCATGCAGCCAGTACACCAGGAACTGAACCCAGGAAGCAACCTGCTTTCCAGTTCCTCCAAACGGAGCAGACATGCTTCTGTTCCATTAACAGTTAAGCTCCTGATTCCCCAATCCCAAAGGACAGCACTTTTTTCATTTGAGCTTGTCCACTTGATTTGAAACTTTGATTATAAAAGGATCTACACACTGAATCCCGACAAACCCAACTGAAATATAAAGGGATCCAAGAAGATTCTGGTGGATAAGGTGTGAACTGTTACACCCTACGGTTTTCCCTCACAACGTAACTAATGTCAAATAAAAATCGTCCTGGGTCGACTCTTTAAGGCTTTTAATCAAAATGTTACCGAACAGTGTTGCGCTCTTTCTTTCAGCTTGGCAAGTAGGTGCTTGTTAGTTGTCTCCTACACCAACGGCTTGGGTCAAGAAGATTGTCTCCCACACAGACTCCCCTACCTCCTGGGCACGGCCCATTGACCCCGGAGAAAAAAACATTCCCTTGTCTTGTGATTAAAGAGCAGGTGAAAGAAAACGATTCAGATCTTACTAGGAACCTATTCCCTTATCTCACTGTCTTTAAGGAGACAAGAGAGCAGCATAAAAAACAGGGTGGTGTACAAATTAAGTAGGGAAATTCTATTTAATTCGATGAGATCAGCCCTGCAAAACAGCAGAAAAATGGACAGATATGTGCAAATGTGAAAGCTGCATGAAGCTGTAGGACTTCATTTGAACACGAAACTGGCTTCATTCAGTTCATTTGGTCCTTGGTAGTGCATATCATTCATTAAGTTAATGAAGGTCCCCCTGTCAGGAGGGCCTGGGTGATAGATAGGCGGTCTGAGTGTCTGTGTTTGTGAAGCGTATCGATGGCTATCCAGGCTGTCAAGGAAAACTGCCACTGTAAACAGAGCTGTCTCCAAATCTCACTCCACAAAACGTCACATGTGATATGTGATATGTGCTGCATTATGGCCGCACAGATTTTCATACTGATTCAGTTTGTATGCCGTTAATTGTTGGCAGTTTTCTGCAGGAACTGCATTTCTCATCGTAATGGTCCCATCTATATGGCTGATGATAAAAAGTGAGGTTCCTGCAGTGTACGTGCTGAACTATTATCTGCACACTCTTGTGCTACTGGAGCCCTTTGCCTTTTCCTGCATAAGATGTCTATGTGCTGTATGGATTGTCCTCGTCCTTCATGTCTTAGAGTAGGTAATTCTGTGTTCCTCTGCAGCCAGCTGGACACTTGAGAATCTGGGTGAAATAAAAAAAATGTTCTTTGCAGTAGACTGAAGGATATTATATCCATTCTTTTGTATACAAAAACAAAAAAAAGTAATGCATCAGAATTAAATGCAGATGGAAAAAAATGGAAACAAATTTATTGATTCCCAAAAACTATCAAATAAGGAAACCAATACAATGTTACCAGAACAAAGAATAAAAGCAGACCTAAACCTGCTGGTTGTGAATGGATGTTTCTTTCCTACTATATTTTGACAGCTAACAAATGACGCAGTAGATGCTATTGATCACTTTTTTATTTCAGAATAATTCTTCTCATAAAATACATTCTGTTCTACAACATACCTTCAATACTGTCAATAACAGGTTTGACACTTTCAAAAACCATCCAACTGTCATTGATGTCAAACTCTTTATATTAGTGTTACAATTTCAATATACTATATTACTTACATAGATTGCACACAATTAGTAATAAACGTTTGTTCTTGTATTCTGCTCCTAAGCTGTAGCGAATCTGGATAATGTACTGGCTTGTTCCAAAGCATTTCTAGCACTTCTAGATCTGACTTCCACGCTCAAACGTCGAAAGAAAAACAGTACAATGTCTACATGGATGAGGGGGAGAGAGAGAAAGGGCAGAGTTGATTATGGGTATCATTGATTCCCTCTCTCTTCCTCGTACACGGAGAGGGCTAAACAGCCAGAATGTTGTACTTTTTCCTTTCACTTTTCCTTGTGGAACTAGCCTGTACTAGCCTGTACTTGTTCCAGTGCAGCCCGCACTCCCCCCCAGCTCCTCGTTCGAACCCCTTTTGTAGATCTTGCCAGCTTGGGTCGCCCCAGAACGTTAGTAGAGCCACACAGCTGAGAGCTGACCTTTGACCTTGTCTAAGGACAGCCACAAGGTTGTTCACCTGATCCATTATTCTCCTGCAAATGATTAAACTAGTAACCCTTTAAAAATCTCAAGAGAGTACAGATGAATATATTTGCTATTGAATCCAAAATACAAAAGCATCTTGTTACATCTAGTGACTCATTAGATTACCTGCTTCACAAACAACTTGTTACCAGCTTTGTAAGCAAATTTCACGTGTACGCCACTCCTTCTGCTCCTGATGGAATACACACCCCTGTCCCCAGGTTAAAACATTCTCACAATGCAACAGATCCCTGGCAGTGTGAAAAGAGGAGGAAAATGTGAAAAGCCAGGCAATTAACAGCCTCTTGTTCTTTGTTTCTTTTTAAACACGGTGAGAAGTCTTCCTCTGTTTAAAAAAAACAGCAAACCCAAGGCCTGGCCATACGAAGTCAATAAGAAGGCCGAAGGTGTGGGCGTGTTTCAAAGTGTGACTCTGTTAAAGACTGCAGCTGAGAAGATTATTAAACACATCCAGCTGGACTACTGGCAATCGTTACTCTGTCACCTTTGGCATGGCATGAGTTCTAGGAAAATGCAAGGTCATCTGTACGGACAGAGGCCTGCACCACAGGCTCTTCCTCAGAGCAAGGGGAGGTCGTATTGCAGGGGTCCTTGACCAGCAGGAGGGGTGTTGCACTGACACCTGCCTGATCACTGAGCGGGCTGTGAAAACCATCTGGAATTAAGTGGGCTAAGTGGAGGGAATTGGTAAGAAAGAAAAGATCTCACAAGCTGCGTAGACAACAAGCAGTCACACTTAGGAGATACATGGCAAAGATTTTGACCTGAGAAAGGTTTTAAACACAGTGGTGTGGTGTAGTGCTTGTTTTAACATAGGCTAAAAACTTTGTTATGGCTGCAGCTAGTATCCAAAGATCCTTGAATATTTTGACTTTTTACTTCTATGGTGTACAGTATCTCTGAACAGAATGTGTCTTTCGGTTAATAACAGCCCTCCCTCTCTACCTTAGTGCTGTGAATGTCTGGCCGCCCAGCGAGGAAATCCAGTGTCGAAAATGTTAATTTTGAGGAAACCATGCAGTGTCTGTAGTACCTCCTCCAGGGTAGATCCCACTTCAATATTTTGCTCGACTGTGGAATGTATTTGTGTTGAGAGTGGGAATTATTACACACACGTTCTTATTTTCTGTCTGTATAAAAATGAATCGAGATATTCTAACGAGACAGTTCAGTTCAAAGGCTCCAGTCCTGTTCTGAAGCTTGATGGTGTGTTTAATGATGTTGTTCTTAGCCCTGATGCTTGTTTGTCTTTTAGCAACCTTTGCAGTTCTGAAAGACAAGGGGCTGCTGAGAAAAACAGGTGAAACGCCACGTAATGTCACAAAATTGGATGTGTCTGAATCTTCAAGCTTCAGTGTTATTACAGCAATTAAGAAGTTGTATAATTGGTCGAAATGATTATTTTTTTCAGGTTCCTGAAACTGGTCCATTAAACAAATATCCTGCAAGCTAAAATCCTTATGAATGTTTATCTAGTGCAATAATATATCTGCTTCAGGCTGCAAAAGGGTTTCTTGCCTGGAGTTCATATACTGTATTTAGCAAAGCCTAGGTAATCTTCGCATGGAAGCAATCAGCAAGGTTATTCTATCACAAGCGCTCATGGTAGCCAACTGTGTTGGCGGCAGGTTTTAAGAAGGCACAGCCTGTGGGCCTACTCTATCTTGCCCAAAAAGCTGCAGACCAGGCTCTGCAGGTCCTTAGCTCTCATCTTGGAGGTCTGCAGCACCTCCTCGTGGTTGGTCTTCTCCTGGCTGTCGTAGTCCATCACTACTTTGTTGGTGATGAGAGAGATTCCAAACACCTGGAGGCCACAGTGCCTGGCCACGACCACCTCCGGCACTGTGCTCATACCTGAGAGAGACGGGGGGAGGAAATTACACCACAGTAAAGTGAGAGGCTAAGAGATAGAAGCAGGAAGGACTGGATAGCACGGAATAATGGGATGGGGTGGGATAGAGTAGGATCAGGGGCAGTGCCATTCTTGAAGGAGGTAGGGGGGGGATGAGGTAGGCTGCAGTGATAATCAGGAGATGGGGGAAGGTGTGGAGCCCCATTGCACACTTTCTTATCCTGTGGGTGGGTGGGGGTTCCCTTACAAGAGTTTTGTTTCCCATGACGAGGAGGGAGTTTTTCTGTGCATTAATGGGTCTTGCTTAAAGTGGGCGTGTCTTTCTCTGAAGCCCAGAGGGGGTGGGGCTAGAGTCTCCCCAGCCTTAGGACAGAACTGCCTCTAGGACAGGTCTCACAAAGTGAGAGGCAGCCTGCAGCCTGAGAGAAAGAGCAGGTGTGAGTGGGAGAATGAGGACATCGGGGGCAGAGAGTGCCTGAACAGGGGAAAGCCAGCGCCCAGTTCCGCTCACCCACTGCGTCCCCTCCCAGGGTTCGGAGCAAGCGGCACTCGGCCACGGTCTCGTAGCTGGGCCCCGCCGCCATGCAGTACACTCCGCTCCGGACGAAGTCGGAAAAGCCCAGCTCACTCGCCGTCTTGTTGGCGATCCGGAGGAGGCCCTTGTCGTAGGCGTCAGACATGCAGGGGAACCGCACGCCAAACCTGCCGGTCATCGATCAGAACGCGGTCGTGTCACATGTGACCTCCGGGACACCACTGGGAAACAGCCTGTAAACAGTCTCGGTAGCGAGGAGGTGAGCACCAGAACTTTGATATTGAGCCCTCTCTGTAACAGTGTATTGATCAACAGTGGTGGCTTCAGAACTAACCCTCAGTAGCTTGGTATAACGCGTTGTATACCTAACAGCAGTCTACAGTAAACAGGAACATTATTTTGTTGTCGTGGCAAGATCCTTGGAAGAACATGTCAGATCATCTGAATGATTGCTAATAGTGTTTAGTTTTTCTCCATGTGACATGTTGTATAATGCTGGGGTAAGAGACACTGAAATGAATAAACCTGTGTTACGAAGGTTACCATAATTTGTTTACTCTGTAGAGCTCTTGGCAAGAGTACCTTCAGGCTTGGAGGACTTCCAGCCGGGTCATGCTTGGTGCTGTTATCACATATGGAACACAATGAAATTGCTGAAAGCCTCACCTCTCCTCATTGGGCCCGAACAAGGGGTTTTGACCTGTGATGCCTGGAATGTTGAGGTGGTCCTTGATGAACATGATGTCTCCCACCTGAAAATCTGGGTTCAGTCCCCCAGCTGCGTTAGTGACAATCAGGGTCTTCACCCCCAGGAGGTGGAATACTCGGACTGGGAAGGTCACCTGGGGTGATGACACAGAACAGCAGCTAGTCAGCATGGCACGCTGCTCTAACAGAGAGTGGATCTCTGCATACATGCCAACAAACAGAAGCCTTGGCACCATCCGGAAAAGCACGCTCTCACTGACACACCCTGTCCCAGATGGTCCCAAGAGCCAATGTCTAAACTTAACCAGATCATCTTGGCTAATCATGGTCCCAGCCAGCTAGCTATTGGTATAGTCCAAGATCCAGCCAGTAACAAAGAGCATAGCTTTAATGATTGAACCACCAATGGGGGAATCCCAGAGTGACTTCACCATGGTCTCGAACTGCAACAGTAGGGACTAAAAGCCACAAAAAACATTATTTCCCTTCCACAGAATGACATGGAAGATGTTGATACATTTTGCAGGGATCCTAAAGCATTCAGCGTTCAGCAGTGGGGTTGGTGTGTTTTTCATGACTTTCACACACAGACATGGTGGGATAACTTAATGCTCACCTTTCATGAGAACCCTCCTACTTTCCCCTCCATTGGCAATGAAAAAGCACTGGATTTTTTCAACGATCTCTTACTTATTAACTTTTTAGGTTGATGATCCATTCCTTGAAAAACTGAATAAGTCTTCGGCTTTTACACAAAGCGTCTATGAAACAAGTTCTGGATTAGTTCTGTCCTTTAGTAGTTCTGTTCAGAAATGACCTGTATGCAGGAGAAATGCAATTACCTGCTCTATTTGTTAACTCAGTGCTGTTTTGTGGGATTGTTTTGTGACACTCTAAACTGAACAGTGACCGAAATGATCTATTTATTTTTTATTATAAAGCAAAATAATAAAAAAAGAAATAATATTTATTCACATTGGTAACTGTGATTCATAGACGACAGATGGTTTAGGAACATTTCCAGCAGGTGAGGACTGACATCTATTTAGAAAGAGTTACGAAGCCACAGCTACAGAATGTTCAATTTTTCATTTTGTCTGCCTTTGAGACTGCATTTCTCCGAGGCTAACAAATCTGGTGAAAGTCCAATTCAGAGGGGTGGGGGTAGTGAGTTTGCTTCCAAACTTTAAAGAAATAACTTCTGAGACCTACATCACAAGGCACAAAAGGGTGTGAAGGGTGTGATCAAAGGTTATTGGAATGGTTTCTCTGTCACACTGACAGCAGTGTTCTTTGGTTTGTCTATAAACTAATAATGAGTCAATTATCATCTAGCCTGAACTTTGCAGACAGGCAGCTTAACCATTCTAGAATCTGACATGCTGCTGAAAGAATTCTTGATTAACACAGAGCCAGTGAGCAGTTTTCTTACTTCTGCTATGAGCATTAATAGTAATAGCTGAAAATAACAAGCCCTCTGCCCCTTAAAACCCGCTTCCTTAAAACTGTCTGCAAAGCCATACAACCGCAAAACCTTTCAAACCACATGTGGACAACATTCCCTTTCAGTATTGGTTCTTCTTCCTAAAAAGAAACTGTCTAGACGACAACAACAATAAAAAATTAATGTCTCGAAAATGTTCCCTGAGATATGGCTCAGAATGTTTTCTGAGATATACTTGGCTTTTAGATTGTTCTATTGTTTCTGCATCAGAAAATGGTGTTACATTTACATGACTTGAGCAGTGTACTGTATGTGGTTTTCCAGCACTGGCATTGGATTCTGGAGGCAGTTTAAAGGGTTTTTAAAAAGCAACAATGGGGAGAAGGATTTTGGTGCAATTTTGTCCTAGGCGAAAAGAACATCCTAGCATAGACATGTCTGCTGCTGTACTTTCAGAGATGATTGCATTGCGATCTTCGCTGGATCAATTTCGTTGACCCCAAACCCTCCATCCATTTTACATTGCTGTTAATAAAGACAGATCATGTGAAATAACAAATAAAAGCAGGGAAAGCAGGAAGACATTAACTCACGGAATTTAATATCGAGACGTCATGAGGGGACTTGGCCAAGAGAGAGCATTCAGTCACAAAGGACGAAGAAGTATGTATATGTGGGTGTGTCTGGGGGGGAGGGGCTCACCTTTGTAAGGGCATATCCCTCATAGAAGTGAAACCTGCCCTGCATGCAGACACATGGTTTTCCTTCGATCTTTCCAAAAACCAGCTGTCCAGAGTGTCCAGGAACTAAGGGATTGGAGCAAAACAAGCCTGGGTTAGAACTGGCAGGAGCAAACCTACAGCTCAAGAGCAGAACTTCTTCTTTTCATTAAAATCACAAAGACCATTACAGTCACTTCTCTCCAGATCATTGTTGAAGACTGGTTGTCTCCTCTCTGATTAATTGCTTCTTTTAAAGGAAGGATTTAGACCCATTAAATGCTTAAACGTAAAGAGTTCTGCAGACTTGACAACATTTCTTTTAACTTGGTTTCACACCTGCCCTGCACCTCATCATACAAAAGACTCTGACTCAAAGCAGAGACGTCTCGATTCCAAACTTCAACAAAGGTTGAACATTTTCGATATTCTGAACCTGTAGATGGTGTTGCAGGATATGAACCTGGCCCCAGGTGAAAATCATTCACCTTTCCTGGTGCACTGGTCCATCAATGAAAAGAGACACAAAATGGAGCTGAAATGTGACCGGATGGACATGTTCTGTGAAAGCCCTCAAAGGTCTGTTGGTCTACAAACCAACAAGAGTCACTTCATCCTGCCCCCTCCACTCACCCCAGCACTGGCATCTGTGAAGTGGGAGTACAGATGTCTTTTCCATGGGAGAGTCTATTAACTACATCCAGCCCTTCCCATTTCATTTCTCATTAATGAAATTAATGAGACAGTTTATGACGAGCTGGAGGAAGGGATGAAGTGTCCGTTCAGTTTGTCTTGCACTGTATAAATGAGATGTATAAATCAGTGAAGCCTTTCTTGTCGTTTGGGAATGATCCCAATGGAAGTGATAATGTTCTTCTCTTTAGGACCGTTTGGCCCCTGACAACAAAGGCATCTGTTTAGTACAAAAATGCAGTAAACGTTTCAGTAATGATGTCACTAGGGAGCAACAATGACATCAAGAATGGCTTTGATGATGAAATCCTACACTTTTAGTTTTAGAAAACGTGTATCATACAGATGGGCAGCATGGAGGCGCAGTGGTTAGCAATGCTAAACGGTGTCAGTGCTGGGGCCTGCGCTTTGATCCCTGGGGCATGATCTGCATGGCGTTCATATGTTCTCCCCGGGTTCGTGCGGGTTTTCTCTGGGTGCTCCAGTTTCCTCCCACAGTCCATAAAACATGCTGGTATGTTACTTGTTTTTTGTGAAACTGGCCAGAGGGGTGAGTGTGGGAGGTTTGTGTCTGTGTATCTGCCCTGCGATGGACTGCCGTCCCACCCAGGGTATACCCTGCTTTGCCCCCGTTGTTGTTCGCCGGGACAGACTCCTGCTCCTCCATGACTCTGTATTGGCAGAAGTTGCTAGAAAATAGTTGGATGTGCAGTATTATGCGGTTATACGGTTCACTTTAAGTACATGCTATAATGCAAACCATAAGTTATTCGATTATTTGGCACATAAAAGGTTATAAGGGCTGATTGTGTCACTTTTTGTTTTTATACCAATATTACAATAAAGTAACGGCATGTCGAATGCAGGGTAGCACATGTTGCTTCTCTTTGAAATACTTCACTGGGATGAAATAACTTGCTCATCTGAGTCCTTTTCTCCTACAGTAACAGTGCAAATTCCAGTGTTTCCAGTAAATAGTGCAGTTATTTTCCATTTAGACTGAGTTATGATGGTGTTACTCTCAGTGTTTAAAATGATGAGTAACAGTCTGAGATGGCACCCCCACCCCCTTCGTAAACATTCTAGCCAATAGGGATTCAAATATTAAGATATCATTCCGCCTCTGAGAGACTTCAGATCATTGCTTTCCCACCAGCACATAAATGGAAACCTCAGTGCACGACACATGCATTGTAACGCTTAGTGTAGGCTGTGTGTAAGACCAGGGGTCAGTCAACTGCCTTTGTGACCGAATGCCAGAAATTCCTGCATGGCCTTAATGCTTTCCCTGTTGAGCCAGTAAAGTCTTTGTGCCTCAAACTGAACAAAGCAGGGTGGAGATTAGCTCAAGGTAACACACAGGGTTGAGCCACATGTTCCTGCCCAGCTGCTGCTGGAATGGAAATGAATCCCATCTATGATGAAGCCCAGAATCACAGGGGTACAAAATCCCATGTGGCACAGACTCCCAGATACTGGGCTACTGTACAGAGTCCAACTGACCTGTGCTCTGGGAGAACCTGGGAATGTCCTGATAAGGGAAGATGGCCTTGTCACCCAGCAGGTCAGCCAAGCCACCCAGCCCAGACCCACAGATTATGGCCACTTTCGGCCTCAGGTCAGTTCGGGTGAGTAACCAATCTGCTGTCTCTTTGTAGTCTTCGAAAGTGTAGCTGAGGAGAGGAAAACAATTTCACTATTCTAGATCCTAGACATTTTATAGCATTTTTTCTATCTTTAGGGTCCCCCAAAATATTAATATTAACATCACTTTATTAACCCTTTACAATTTCTTGCATTAGGAATGATCTTTTCTCATACCCCAGCTTGCTCCCCATGAGACACACAGACAGGGAGAGAGCCTGGGGTCAGAGTGTAGGGTCAGCTATTGTACAGCGCCCCTGGAGCAGCTGGGGTGAAGAGCCTTGCTCAGGAGCTCAACAGAGTAGGATTCCTCTGCCAGCTGCGGGATTTGAACCAGCAACCTTCCAGCCACAGGTGCAGATCCTGAGCCACAGAGCCATCTCTCTGTCCTGAATGAGATCTGATTTGAGATCAATTAATTATCTCAAAAGTTGTTCTCTTCATTTTTTCCTCCTGGATCAGATATAACTTTCTTTATTTAAAGTCTTATAGCACTGCATTCATTAGAATTATAGTGTTTGGGAAATTCCTCTAAGATATATACACATGACAGACCTCTATGTTGTGTGCTCTTTATAAGTTGTTACTGTGACTGCTGACTGCACACTGTGAGTCTTTTCTGGGTGTACAACATGGGCAGGGATGGGCTCTGATTGCATACTGTACTTTTGAACAGGTCATCTGTTTCATGAAGTCTTTCCTGGGACTTGACCAGCCTGGATGCATTTTCAATAAAAGGAGAATACATTATTTTACTCAAGCGAAGAGGAAGTCAATAGCAGCCAACTGCAGTCACAGATCTCTGAACAGCCTTGTATGTGATGCACAGAACTTGCCCTGACATCTTCTTCAGCTCTTACAGTTCATTACAATGGATCGATTCAATTTGCTAGAAACATTGCTTTGGTTTTTTCAACAAGCAGAGCTACCATGAAAGTGAATGAACTGGAATCGATGAACTCATGCATAATGTGTTTGTGTCCAATCGCTCATCATCCAATAAATTAGTAGAATGTACAAATAGGGTTCTTTGCCATCTACAGTATGGTGTAGGTATCTCATCAAACCTCACATCAAAAATATCTGGAGCTCCGCCAACCTCACCCAACTGCCCTTAGCAGCTCACAAGTATAAAAATATACTCACAAAGTTTACCACTGTCAAAGCTGAGAGAAGATCCTTCAGAACTATGTGTTTAAAAAAACTTGTTAAGATCACATATTGGACAAACACTTACTATGGTTGAGCTAAGATCTATCAGCTGTGCTTATGTCCCTAGTGATAGTGAAGGTGGAGTTCAGAATTATCATCTTGGATGAGGGCTAGCAGGCAAAGGTGAGTTGTGGCCTTGAGAAAATAAACCAGTTACAGGCCACAGACCTTTTCAGTCCCCAGGAAAGGACATTCACTCATCATCACAAAGTCTCCAGTCCTGGTGAGTGTTCCAGTAGCCTGAAATCTCTCCTTGTAGCATGGTCAGGGTGAGAGCAGTTCTGCCCTGAGATGTTGGCCCATCAGATAAAAACGACCATTTAGAGTAAGCGATCAAGCTAGCCGGCATGTTTTTCAGAGGAAAGATGAGCAGGAGTTGAGAGGCAGTAGCTCAATCTGGCGTGTCAGTGTGCTGGCACGGAGGAAAGAACATCCTCACACTATTGCAATCACTAGGCCAACTCTGATCATCTCATTTCCCTGGAGGAATGAGTTTTCAAATATGTCCAAGACTTCTTAAGCATAACAAATGTCAGAGATCTATCAGCCTGTCTATCTAAAAATGCTATAAATATTTTCTGTTAGGCACCGCTGTGGCACAAGCTTCCACTGTTTTACAGCGCACTAGTACTTTACAATAGGACTTTATTGTCTTATTTCTCTGAAATGGTTCTTGCATCAAAGCAGCTGTTTTACAAACAAAGAAACATACACCACATACAAGCAGTGCTAGTACATGTTACTTTAAAAGTAAATAAAACATGACATAACAGGCCTCGATCCATACATATTCATTTCACACCACCCCTAGAGGAATTCACACAACTACACCGGGACCCTGTGAATTTCCTTACTTCACAATTACACAGATCACTACACTTTCCTTCTATGCAGCTGAAAAATAAACGGATGTCTAATTATCCTATAAAATGATTCTTAATAATTAAACCTTGTGCACAAGGTGACAAGCCCTTAGTATATTTTAAGCTAAATGTTTATGTGAAGAGATGCTACTTTGGCCATTTGAAGACTTACCCACTGTGTTTTGCAATATTAGTACCACTGAAACTACTGAAAGGTAATGTAGCCTTGGCGATAAGGTCTTGCAAATAATTGGGAGAGCCATTCACAAGTGCACGAATATTTCTGATGAACATAATTGGGAAACCGAGTAAAAATGCACAGGATGTGGAAACTATAAACGAGGCAGAAAAACGGATACGTTTCTTGAATAACGTTCTGCTGAAAATATATATATGACTCTGTTCAAGTAGGTAGCTGTGTCAGCATGCCTGCAAAGGAACAAGAGTATTCCATGCTGAAAAGAGAAGAAAAGAAACTCAACGTTTCGGGTGTGGAGCCTTCTTTGGGTGTGGCCGAAACGTTGTGTTTATTTTCTTCTCTTTTCAGTATGGAATAAACGTGACGTGTTGTACGCTGACTGTCCTCTCACAATATGGTCTCTTTTTTTAGTTTTTTTTTCCCCTCTTTGGTTAGTTTATGTCAGGACTCGTATAAACCAGCTCATGAAATGAATACGCTGTCTGTCAATCTGTAATGTTTCAAACTTTGTGTTTTATAACTTTATAGTCACTTTATAGGTGACTATAAACCTGTTTATGCATAACTGTACTGTACTTCGTCGCCTTTACTCAGCGATGCGAGAAGAGGGGTAAAGGTCTTTTATAGTCTCCAGTGTCAAAAACTAATCTGATCTAAACTGTCCTGGTCATGAACTTGTATTCAAACAGTGTCAGTTTGATAATATATAAGTATAAAAACTAACCTGTGTATTCATTTAATGGAAACAAAAATAAACAAGGGATACCCAAAACAAGTAATTAAAAATGCTGAAGTAATACACTATCCTCATACAGGTTGAAACAGACCAATTTGATCTAATTAAATTTAGCAGGAGTGTGATTTTCTGCTCAGTTTACAGTGGGCGGCACCTTAAATCCTCTTTCTCAGTACAATTTTTATGAGTACATTTTTTATGTCATTTTGCAGTCGTTCTATACAACCGTGAGTCGAGCCAAGCGACGGCGACAGGTTTTCACGGGGAAGCGGAAATGCGTGACTCCGCGGCGACGCGCGGCCGCATTGCGGTGCAGAAGCAGGGCGCTGCGGGACCAGGGGCGAGACCGAGGCGCCGGCGCGGCTGACTGGCGGAGCTGTCCAGGGTCCTGACAGGCAGCCCCGGTTGGACGCGGCTCATTCCAGAGGCGGCAGGGACGGCTGTGACGACGAGGCGATCTGGCAAGCGAGTGGGCTGCGACAAAGGCTAGCCTTTGCTGCTCACTGGAACAACACAATCCCGTCTGCACGCTGAGAGCCGACCTGCTTTTACACCCTTTTCATCTGAGGGCTTGACAGCAGCTGAAAAAGCTGCTGGTGTGCTGAAGTGTCAAAACGCATTTGACTGGGCTTATGATTTCCCTTGCAATTTGCTTTCGTATCCGAGAAAAATAAAATCTTAACAGACTTTATTATGCGGGGGATTAGGTATCATTTCAGAACACAGTAGTGTAGCGAGACATATATTTTCGTTTTCAAATCAGTAAATAAAATGCAAATTAACTGTACAAACACACTGACACCGAGTCATCCGGAGTCGCGACAAACAGGTTTAAAAAACAGGAGGACAATATTTAAATCGCACTCTACGTGTGATCGTTACACCGGTACCTTTGTGATTTTTGTATTGTTAGTTTTTATAGTATCACAATGAAAAAAAAAAACAACAACTTTTGTTAGTAATTCGACCCGTCATTTCCAGGGCTTTTACCAGTTAGGTGGTGAACGCTGAGAAGGCCGTCGAAGATTTAAGACGGTCACTTCCAACGCATTTGAAAAGGTCAGAGAGATTTGTTAATATACCAGCTATTTTCCGGTGTCTCTATGGCGTGTGCCGGCAGTAAGAAAACATTGCAACAGGGTGTAGGGCGATCTAAGATCAGAAGTGCGCCCGTGTTCGCTTCTCTTGATTGTCAACGTCGGTAACTCGATAGCTTTTCTATTCGTAAGAACCGTTTTCGTGGATCGTGGATGTACTGTGCTCTCTTACTCTTTTTACACCCTGATGTCTTACCTGCACTCGGGAGCGGATCCCATAGCGGGCGAGATGTCTGGACTCCGCTTTGGAAGTGCGGCGGGCGGCGATAGAGCGCTCTGTCAGTTACAGATGGGCGAATAAGTCTGCCTGGAGGTCAGAACTGCCCCGGATAGTGCTTTCCTCTCGTAGGGTGGCGTGACAGAGGAGTGGCCGGGCCGGGGAAGGTCCTCGCAATCTGTTTTCTTTATCTGCCCATGCCCCGCTAACAAACCCACCAAGACAGACACCGTTAACCCATTGTCACAACGGAGCACCTAAATATGTCCTTAGCTCTGCTCGACTTCCTTCGCAGCGAGCGCATTGCGCATTGTGACCCAACAATGCACACGCGAAATATCTCAAATAAACCGCATTTCTCTCCTCTCTCCACCTTGTAAATAATAGTATCCTGACGAATCTTGTTTTGGTCGCTGTTAAGCGGATGAATGTGGTGTTTAATATTATTGTTAGTAGTAATAGTACCGGCAGGATCCACACACATATTGTATCGTCTCACGTACGAAGGAGAGGTATCCATTACGAACGTATGACTTGGAGTTTTAAGAGGATTTATTCATTTCGTTTGGCTTTAAAATTCAACTGAGAGAACTGCTTTCCTGCCAGTGCCCCCGTTTCAGAGCCCTCCAGACAGCACAGACAGCTACTGTGCGTTTTAATTAGGGATTAATTAGGAACTACCAGATTTACTGCATCTGCTGACCTACAGTGGCAAATAAACATTCAAAGCTCCTGTGCACGAAACTCAGGACATGTACAGTAATTATTCTTTTATTGACAGGATTATGGTTTTGTCAGAATGAATGGCACCAGTTGTTTCATAGGGAGTTCTACTTCGTTATCTGGTAAGAAACCATTGCAATATTTCCCTTCTTCAGTAAGCGAGATGAGTCAGAGCACAAGGTGACCAGAACAGCTGGGTCTGCTGAATTGCCTCACATATTGTGATACAAATTCACAGAGCACCAGTCCACCATTCGGCAGGAGAATCGAACTTATTGAGCCATTTCCTAACATGCAGGACTTATAATAGATGAGCAAATAAATTCTCTTGCAGCTAGGAATTTCTTAGCATCCCAGTAATCTATAGACCTGCACACTCAGAGTATCCAGCATGTGACCTCCCTCCCTGATATATGCTACTCCAGGCAACGATTGTCCCTGCTTATTATTTTAATGGGAGTTCATTAATGTGATGTAAAGGCTGGACACCAGAGAAGTCTTAAGCTGTGTGGGTGCACATGAACAGGGGCAGGGCTAAAAAACCCTCCATCCATAAATCACAGATCAATACCCTCCATATGTCAATAGCCACCAGGTCTGTGTGCCTTCGGTATCAGGAGGTAGATGGGGAAGCTGTATTGGAAAAGGCCGGTCTTCTGCAGGTCTTGATCAGGCAGGACAGCAGAGCCAGGATACAATGCCCGATATCAGACTTCACATCAGATTAATGGACCCTTAAGTGCCAATACGCTATGTAATTATGATTATTAATTCAGTTTAAAAGTATATATTTTATTGTGATAGCCCAGGAAAGAAGCTCGTCGATTATGTTGTCCAGGAATATAAATTGCGTTTGCGTGTCGTGGCTATTGAACCAAGCAGAACAAAGGAAAAATAAATTAAAACCTTCCCCAGGTCTTCATAATTCAGTTTCAAATTTTCTGGAAGTATGGGGCCATGAAGACGTCTGAAGGAAAATGGTCTGTGCTCCTTCTGCTTCCCGATAATTGAACTGAGGAACAAGGTGCCTTCTATGTGAACAATACCAGTCTCAAGACAGGCATCACAAGAATGGAAATGATTTTACACAGGCTCTCTGGATACTGCAGGCTGAGGTCCTAACTTTGCACAAAGGCGAAATCCATGAAGCTTAAAGGGCAAATAGTTGGGTTCTTCAAATGACAGCATCATATATCACTGATGAAGATTCACCAGCTGTCTATAGTATTGTAGATGCACACAGGATGAGCAGAACTGCAGTATTTAATGGGAAATTACTGCTGAGAAACAAATTGTCTTGATGACGCCGTCTTCTGTCAGTCTTCTTATTTTTTTAAGCATTCTTTTTCTTGGGTATTTTTTTGCATTAGTGCAATATTTATAACAGCATGTTACTATTTGAACTCTACCCTCACTGTAGAATATTACAATAAGTTACTTCATAAAAGAACGGACAAATGAAAGGTAGTCTCAAAAACAAAACTGCAGAAATCTGGCGTTTACATTTTGTGAACAAATGGGCTTTAATCTCCTGCATTAATTTCCTGTTTTAACCTTTAAAGTATCTACTCTTTAGCTAGCAGCAGGACACAGCCCATATTTCATTTTTTTAGTCTTGAATTGTTTTGGAGAGACCAATGTTTTTAACATTATACCCCTAAACCACTCCTGTATTGACCATGGGAGTTTTGGCAAGTGATCCTATGAAATAAAGCATGCTTCAATAAAATATTTTTCTGCTAAAAGCATAATTAATGCTCTTAATGTTGGTTAGACAGAAGGGAGGGATACTAGAGACTCATTCATCCGAAGTTCAAGCAGCTCTCAACACAGTTACAACAGCTTGACGCTTGTTTGATCAAAGCAGCAAAAAACTGAGTGTATCCATCAACATACAGAACACCCTCACACATTTCCTTGTAAACCATTGCAATTTAGTCTTGTAATCTCGTTTTTTTTCATCTGCGTTCTGCTACAGTGCCTTTCATCTTTTGAAACCAGTGAAGGCAAGATTGTTTCATTTTTTTTCATCGCCTTCTCCCAAACATCTGTTCACTTTCCTTCATTAGGGACAGTGTGGTATGAAGCACCACAGGGAGGGCGCAGAGAGAGACTGGGTTTTAGTATCTTTCAAAATAATTTCACAAACCCTCTCTATAAGAACTAGGTTAAAGTCCATGGTTCAGGAACTTAAATGAAAGTAACACCCCCTTCCTCCAACAATGCCCTTTTGCGCTGCAGGGCCTGAGAGTATTTTTTTAAGTGCATAAAAGCTGAAATTGGCCAAAATATTTATGGAACAACTTCATCACACCAAGAGCAAACTTTCCTCTATTATCCTATACTGCAGAGATCTTGAAGTTCCTCAACACGAAAAACCATGGCGCAAGAATTATTGTATAGAGCAACATCTTTTGGTGTATAAATAATTCTTAACAATGGTGGTAGAAGCTTGGGGTGGAAGACTTTTTTTAGGAGAGTAGAGTAGGTGAGTTTATTGCCATATATACAGTAAATGTGCTCTCTCAAGATGACATAGTAGGACAAATAACACACCACAATGTAGACAGTACAAACATAATAAACAATAACAACCAGAACAATAAATATCCTGTAGAGAACAACACATATGTGGTAGTAAAAAAAAAAGACCATGATAGTCCATACAAAAGCGCAGTGAATATGTGCATTGCGTTCTGAGGCCCTGCAGTTAGTTAAGGATTTTTTAGAATTAATCTGTGATCATGACCAGAACTTGGTAGTGCTCTAGAATTCGTCTGCGATACTAATTGGAAGTGAACAGTCCGTTTGGATCAACCAGACAAATTTAACAAAAGATGCATTTTAGAAACTAAGTAAGAAGTAGCGGACTATTTCACAAGCATCTGTGCGCTTCCACTGAAACTGGAGAGACATCCGAAAATGATGCTTTGGATTGCGTTTGAAGGCAGAGAATAAGGAAGCGATGACAGTGTCTGAGAAATAAGCTATCCAAACTGGTGATGCTTCTTTATCAGTTCTTTCCAGAGGTGCAAAGAGTTTTATTAAAAAACTAAAGAACGCAAATCACCACTATATTTATCTTGGGGAAAACGGAACAAGCTACCCAAGCATGTACTGTGACTTTTTTCCAATGGCTAGAAAAGATGTTTTGAGCAATTAGCAACCAGATGGCCTCCATCTGCTTATAGCCTTTCCTGATTTAATATTTAAGTGCATTATATTCAGTAATGATTATACTTCTAAGAATCAGTTTAAATCTCTCCATCCCTTTTACATGATTTCTGATGTAAACAGTGCCTCAGAATAAAGTATCCTGTGTGTAACTGAGATTTTACATGGTCCTCATTTTCTTGGTCCTCATCAATAAGTTGCTTTGTGCAGGAATTCCTTTTCCAAGTTCTGTTAAATGCCGTCCTGTCAGGATGACAAGGATAATACAATTCTTCTTGCTGTCTTACTTAGTGACTCCTTAGATGACACTTACTGTAATAACTGTGTAAAAGTGCCTGGTGGGAATAGCAGGAAAAAGGGAAAAGGATGAGAAAGCCTGTTTTCCGTACTGCTGCAGCCGGGCTCTGTAAAGGTTCCTCTGGAATTTGTATTCTGTTCTTTCATTCACGTTATTGCATTATGAAGCACTTTCTCACAGAGGAAGCATCTAGTCCTTTTTTCATTTAATTAGAAACCAGGTCAGGCAAAAAAAAAAAACTTCTTTCCTGAAATGCCATTGACGGTTTGCAGACACTAATGTTGATGTGATTAAAAGACATTAGTTACTCCATTTCAGTTCCTCCAACTTTTTTCCTATTCAGTTTTACTTTTTCTGCCAGCCCTTTTTATGCCAAGCCAGCATCCAGTCACTTTCCCACGACCAGAAAATCTAGGCCTTTCAATACACATCAACCCCACTCAAACTCAAACACCCGCTGCCTCGGAGAAACTGACTGGAGTTCGCAAGATGCGTGAGCAGAGCAGTTAACACAAAACATACACCTCATTTTCTGCACCACTTAAATTTTATTTTGTTTTTTGTACTTATTTATCACACTGCTTCCCAGAAACCCAGTTTGCAACTGCTTTAGCCAAGGCAGAGTGGTGGGGGAGCCGGAGCCTATCCCAGCAAGTAATGGGATACACTCCGGACGGAATGCCAGTCCACCGCAGGGCAGGGCAAGACACACACACACCAGGGCCAATATGCCCAGGTGTGCCCTACCAGTAACCTACCAGTTTGTCTCTGTACTTCGGGAGGAAACGTACAAACTCCACACGGATAGCAGCCAGGACTTGAACCCAGGACCCCAGCCTGGCAAGGTTGCAATGCTACTGGACCATCATGCTACCCAAAATACTGCTTTCCTTTCAGCTAAACGATCCAATTGTCATTGCACACATAAAATTCATCCTAGGAGACTAGGGACAATTAAATACTAGAAGATTTGTACCTTTGGAAGTAGCACATAATTTGACAGTCACTGTTATAATGCATTTCAATATTTATGTTATTGCAGGTACACAAGGCACATTGTATGGACACGGACTTACATTTTTTAAAGAAATTGACACGCCAACAAATTATTTTATAATGTGTTTATATAGAATATGTATTTACAAGAGGCCAACATAACAGCTTTTGGATATAAATAAAAAAAGATTTCTAACTCTAAAGTGCTGCTGATTCAGCAGTCCCTTTAGGTACATTATACATTATAAAGTATACCATCCAGCAAACAAAAATACTTTCCTCTGTATTATAAACCATAAGCCATTTGTAATGGCCAAAAGGGAAGACAAAATAAGAATACACACTGCCTCGTATTTTTGCCACATCATGGATAAAATACATTGAGATTTTAGTGTTTCGACACGATGTTGGATGCAGTCATCCTTTTCGGTCTGTTTCATTTTGATCACATTTGCATCTAGAATTCATATCATTTCAAAATAAAAATACATTGAAAACATGACTTGTCCATGGTGTAGATGGCTTTTAAGCCTGAGGAATACCTTACATTTTCTCACAGGTACTTTTTCCAATTCGGACCAAAGCTCTGGGAACGGGCACTTCAAGAAAAGTTGGGAATTCTTTTTGCTCTCCTGCAGAGTCACTTCCCAGGAACCTGTGGGTCTCCAGCCATATGATTCTCTGAGGTAGATTTCTTTACATGATGACATTGTATGAGACAAAAGAACTTACTAATTCCGATAGAGAAACGCTGCAGCTTGGTGTAAAGGCACAATCTTTCTGTGCATACTGTATATATATTGCAGAAAGCACACGCAGGTGAAAAAAATAGTCTGAGCAAGATGTTACAATATTAAAATTAAACATTTTTCTATTTCTTATTGGCCATATTTAAATCGCATACAAAAAAAATGACAAAAATAGATAAAAGCAAACTTGATTTTTTTTCTAAAAACGTGCAATAATTATTGGGACAAACATCTTTGTTTTTAATGATCTTTTCCAGTCACTGGTATTCAATCTCCCCACATACTTTTTTTCTTTCAGAAACCAAAAACGTAGCTCTGTTCCTACCAGGACAAAGAAAACAAAAGACAGAAAAGTAAAGCAATTCTCACCCACCTATTTCATTCTACCTTAAAACTTAAATTAAATTCAATTACTCTCACTATGCTGTCTACAGGGTGCTATAGAAAGGAACATTTAATCTCAATTCTAAACCTTTGAAATAATTATAATTCCCCCCCCCCCCTTATTACTGCCAGGGAGTTCTTCAAAAACTAAATAAATAAAGGATTACATGGAATGTGGTACACTTGGACCAATTAAGGCATTTCTCAATGGCTTTTGTAAGAGGTCTGCCGCCTGGCATCTTGTCATCCGCTACAACTCGCCATGGAACTTCACCAGTGGTCTTAATTGCTAGTCCAGTAGTGTGTTGGAAAAATAGTTTCATGGAACTGCCTTACTGCACCACATGCAACTAACGAAATATGGGTTTGGTTACAGAAAAAGAACAGAATGGTTATGGAAACAAACTACAGAATCACTGTATTTCTTTGCCATTTTACAAACATGCTTTTGACACTACAGAGTGGTAATTATACTTAAGGACGTATCGGAAACTAAAGCATCTTCTGGTAGTGGCAGATGGAGGATAATGGTAACGAAGGGCTTGGAAGGCAACAAATTCCTCATTGGGTTTTCACCATAAGAATGCGATTTTCTAGGGCCAAATGCACACTTTTCTCTTGCAAAATAAAAAAACTCAACCTATAAAAACTTGATGCAAGTTACCTTCATGGAGCTCAGACTCTCTTATCTTTCTAAATAACATCGGCATTTTTTCTTGGAAAAAAAAAATCAAAATGATTCACCTGGCTAGCACAGCGAGCTCCCTTTGTGACCTGAAATGAATGCTGCTGTAGAGCAGCAGGATTCAATAGCTCACCTTGTGGCTTTCTCACATCTAACTACAGCTAAGCACTCAGCATCATTGACTCCTGCTCAGCCTGACCGAGCAAGTGGAGCTTGTGCTTAGCGATTGCAGTATTCATGGTCCACAGAAACTCCGGGAGATCACCCTTCAAAAGGACCTCCATTGGTACGAACTGCAGCACCTGCCGTTGGACGCCTGGCTGTGACGTTTCTGACATCACACTGTGCATGTCCTGCAGGAAGGCCACCAGTCTGTCACTAGGCAGCTGATACCCACTGCACAGCAGTACAGCAATGGTGCCCAAAGCGTCGGATGAGGTTGGACACCTGAAGCTGACGCACTGGAAGCAGAGGTGCAGAGCAAGGACAAGCCCGGCTGTGAAGCGGGTGAAAGAGGACAAGATGGGCAGAATGAACGACCCCCCGGCCTGCAGCTTGCGAAGGGAGCACAAAATGCACCGCAAGAATTCCTGCTGGTATCTCGGCTCCCCGTCGTGGAGGGTCACGCAGCTGGGAGCTGGGCAAGGTGGCGGCGCAGAAAACTCAACGCGCAGATGGCCGGTCTGCTGAGCACAAGAGCTCCCTACCACGAGGCAGTGGGCACCCTCTTCCGGAAGGGCTGCTGCTGGCTGTTCCTGGAAGAGACTGGATGCTTCTGACAGAAGGTGGTCAGTTGTTGTCACCACACATGTTCTACAGGGATTTCCACATGCTCCTCTTGGAGAGCCATTACCACACCTCGTTAACAAGGACTGCTCTAGAGCTTCATTCAGGTGGTTCAGCAATTCCAAATCACAGAAAGGTGAACTCCGGACCTTCGGTAAGGCTGCACCTTTTAAGACATACCAGGCTTCTATGTCGCAGTCTTCACCTGGGCCTCTCAGAATGCAGTCCTTGCCAAGATCCCCCGAGACATGCTGTTCGATCCAAGCCTTGTAGTACCCCTTCTCCACCTTTTCCTTCCAAGTAAGGGTCTCCAACTCCTTTCTTTCATTGAAAGACCCAACCTGCTTCCGGTGACCAAACAGCTTGCCATTCAAGCTGCAGCCTCGCAGGGCGGTTTTCGAGAGCCATTTGCTTCTGGGAAGGTACTGCACTCGATACCTTTGGAGGTAGAACTCCGCCGCGCAGTCCCTCAGCTGGCTCAGCCTCTGCTTCTGTTCCTCGCTCATCGAGGGGAAGAGCCGGAGGTTTTCCCTGATGGTCTGAATCTGGAGCTTGTGAAAGAAGGAGCAGACTTCCTTGTGCTGCCTAAGGAAGGAATCCGGAATCGAATGGTGAGGGAAGAGGGCTCTCCCGGCGATGTCGGGGCCAAAGTTGCGGATCATCTTGGAGAGCAAAGGCCTCACGGCTTCTTTGGCGGAATACTCCAGACAAACCACGTAGACTTCGGAATTTCCAGCCTTGCTCGTTGCCGGCTTGAACACGTGAACGGCATTGAAACAGCAGTTCAGAAGGTAGAGCAGGGAGACGGAGGAATGTTCGAACAAGGTGAACATCTTTAAAACAAAGGATCCTCCGCTTCTGAGCAGCATCAGGGCGCTGACAGCCTCGCAGTAGTGCAACGAGGCCACTAGGGCTTCCTGTTCATCGGGATTCCCCTGGCAGTCAAAGCTGCCGTCTGCCGTGACCAAGTCGATGGCGCGCATGTTGCTGGTGAACCTCTTCAGTTCCAGCAGATGCTTTTGGCTCATGATGTCTCCAGTGTCGTCAGAGCCGAAAAACCACCAGGGCAGAGTGCTGGCAATCAGGCGGTCATCCATTATCATCATGCCGTTGTCATTGGCCTCGTGGTAAGGGTTGAGGGTGTTGGCTGCCCACATCCAATCACAGTAGAGACAATTGGTCTTGAGGTAGTGATTAAGACTGGCTATGAAAGCCCCAGGCGCCTCGCAGAGATGCACCGAATTGAACTCTCCGCTCTGCAGCGCCCTCTGAGGAATTAAAGGAAAAGTAGCCAGGATTTCATAAAATTTGCACCACGCCTGTGTGCATATCTCAGCATTGACCGTCGTGCGCACGTGGGAGATGGCCTTCCCCGCCTTGTTGGTGAAAGAAGTGTGCTGGTGCCACTCTTCCAGGTTCTTGTCACTGAGCTGATCCTTAACCTGGTTCAGAGATTCTTTAAGGGCCTGCAGGCTTCTGTACTGCTGGGATTCATACTTCAAAGCTTCGTTGGGGTTTGGGATGCGCCACTCCCTGGAAGGGGGCTTATAATAGGTAACATTCTTGCTGAAGAGCTCCTTGATTTCGGCAAGAACATCCGGGCTGAACTTGTCAAGGTCGGTTTCCTTATCCGCACCGATTTTTTTTCGTACTCCCCGACCCCTGCTCATCTTCTTACAGCTCCTGCTGAAGCCTGAAAGGGAAAGAAGTAAAGCTTAGAATAAAACAAAATCCTTTCGTAAGCCCAAAGCCACTTCTGCTGTTTGTTTTGAAACTCTTACATCCTGCACCGTAGATGAAAGCTAAAATGAACGTTTCCATCAAAATTTGCCATCTCCTCCAGTTTGACGTGCTACAACAACAATTTAAATTTGATTTCTTATTTGTTTGCTTTGGCATTTTCTGAACCCACACACATTTCACACCTTTGAAGTCTGAGAATTAGGAATTCATGACGGTGCCGAAAAAGTGCTGAGATGGTGGAAAATGTACAATTCATTTTCATCAAGAAATGCCACTTTCTATCTACAAAAACTTCCAGTTCCATTCATTACTACTTAAAAGTTCAAAAACTTCCCAGACTTGAATGCTTAGTACAACCTTTAAGAATAGCACTACGGAAAAGGAATATAACTTCCCATCTCATGGAAGAAAAGATTAAAAGTCACATGTGGTTCATCTTAGAGCTGTCCAGCCAAAAGTTGTCTGCCTGTATTGTCTTTATGTGGATTGCAGCACAGTTGTTAACCCAAAAATAATTTGCCAGCATGAAGGCCTACTCACACCTGGGATGCTGTTATTCCAAACTACTGCAGACGAAGCCAGCCGTAGTATTAATACTCGTTACGTTCAGACGAGCATTAATCAAATGTTCATTTTCCTAACAAGAGGCCATATTTCACATGGACACGGTTTTTTTGCGCATTTACGCGTTTAAGAAAATTCATGCATTTAGAAGTCCTTAATTAAACGTAGATTTTACGACAAGAACGTATATTTTTTTGTTTTTAGACAGCAAGTGTAGCAGTTCTAAACACTGTAACACGCAGTCTGGCACAGTGGGTCGTCAAAGCTATTTTTTTATCTTAATATACTCAAACCGAAGTTAACTCAACCGCAAGGGAACGAGATCATGACTGTGGACTTTCAGCATGTCAGTGTTTGTTTAGGTGGACATAAGCATAATTTTTACAATTAATTTAATTATGTTGTGAGTGTATGTACTACGATGTTATTTGCGTTAAATGCTTGGAGACACCGATGCGTAAGAAACTAATGAGAGGACTGTCTTAAGGATGACAATTAAACACACCCAATGCAATTTTAAAAATTACTATAGCAGCTGTGCTGTCTCCCCTTGCTTTTTTAAGTTTTCTTTTCTTGAAGTGCATTCTCAAACCAGCTCGCTCGGTTTTCAGCGTCGGGTTATCCGCTGTAAAAACAACCCACCGGCACGAAGAAACGGACAAACGAGAAGTCGGAACACTTCAGCCGGACGAACGTTTCAGGAAAACACGGGGCTTTACACCGGGCCTGGTCATAAAATAAGAACGAAAGAAACAAACGCCAACACAGAAAGTAACTACATCACTAAAAGAAGAAAACTGATGACTCTGTAGGAAAACTAAACCATACCCTGGTGAAACCGAGTGCACAGCAGACCAAGTACCTGCGCCTCTAACTTCACGGGCCTTTCTTCCGCGTTGCAACACTGGCGCACAGCTACCGACTGGAGTGTCACAGGGGGTGTGTGTATAACTACCCGAGTCACACCGCACTTTGTAAAACACTTTTACAACACTTTTCATTTACATATGTACGTGGTTCTTACTATTTATATTACGGTATTCAGAATATACAGTTTTGCACCAAGAACTAACCCATTATTTCTGTTTCTGTGATGATTTACTATTTTTCAATGCCATGTGAAGACCTTTGAAGCTCGTGGTATATAAAAAAAATAATATTTTTGCAAACGATACACTAATAGAAAATGTGCTGTTTTACATTTGGACCCGTGTCACGAATGTAAGTATTTTAGGACAGTGGAATTAATTATTTTGTTACAAAAAGGATTTATTTCCCTAAATGAAAAGGGTAAATATATAAATTATTTTTTAGTCCTACTATAATATTATTTTAAAAGAAAAAAAAATAAAAGTATGCGAGCAATTGTGCAAAATGTTCTACCTTTGCTCCAACCAAGCGTACTGGTTGCTATGGAGTTGTCTCCTTATTTTAACCAATCACGAAGAAGAATATATTCATCGGGCGAATCACTGGGCGACTTATTGAAAGGCCGGCGAATTCGTTGTTATGGAAACTATTAAACAGAACTTCTTGAACGGAGGTGTTCATACAGGGCAACAGCTTTTTTTATTGTAAGTAAAATGTGGACTTAATACGTACAGATTTATTTGCAGCGGTATGTTTCGTAATGCCTAGAGTTACCGACGTGAATCAAGAATTATTTTTTTAATCACGCTACATCAAAATTATGTTTTTATCAAATCCAAAAATAAAAAATCGGAGTCTGTTCCACCAGTGATTTTAATCCAGATTTACATGCCAAAAAGTGGGTTTAATTGCAGGAGGTTTGAGATACAAGAATGTGACTTAAATTAAAGACAAAAATCAGAGAGAGTCTGGACACATTCATATTTTACCGTGGTGATTTTCAAAATAAGCTGTTTTTAAAAAAACTTTAAGAAATTGTTTCATTTTTCAGTCTTAGCATTGAGGTGTTTCGGCAACTTGGTCATTTGTAATTCTGGTAACCTGTGAAGGATGAAGAGTATAATATATTTTAAAAAGAGAGTAAAGTTATCTTTAACTTAGTCATTCTTTTTACATTCTGATTTTAAAATGCAAAAAAGTGTAGCGATCGTATACCATTATCTAAAGGTAAATTTCGAAGTATAAATGTAATGTTAATTCAATTAACTAATTCTCGTTTATTTGTATCCAGTACTACTGTGATTTGTAGAATGCAATGAAGAACAAAAATGAAAATTCACTCATCCTTTTTTGATTTCATTACGTTATGTAACGTCACATACTGCAGATATCATTACCTAACTGCCATCAATTTAAAAGTAATCTAAGAAAAAGTTTTCTCGCTGAATTTAAACTTGTTAACGATATAAAGATCATTTTCATTTACGTTTGAAACAACAAAAAGTTTATTGCACATCGGTTAAATTGATTTTCCAATCATCTGAAGCGGGACCTGTATTTGTCCTGAAGTAAACATAAAAAAACCTTTTTTGGACCATTTGTTTATATTCTAAAAATGTTGTCTAGTATTTAAGTGACTGAGCTTTATCAGATATTTACTTCTAGTCAGTTATTATTGTTAGTTGAAGGGCACCTAATACACTCACGTTCTCTCATGCATGTTGATTTGTCAGGTAATGTGATAAAAGAAGGGAGCACAATTCACAATGCTGACCAGTAAGGCTCTGGGTCCACCCATTAATCTGCAGAGCTTGTCTCCAAAGATGCCTGAAGGATTCAAAAGCAAAGTTGTGGCCCCTCGTAATCCAAAACTTGTAAAACAACAAGACAAGCACATCAAGGTACAGTATGTGCACTCTATGCACGTTTTCCAGTCCACTAATATGTGTGATCGCAAAAGCTTTTAGATGTGATTACCTCTTTACTGTCCACCTGTTTCCACAGCATCATACAGCTTCAGGCAAACTACTGGCATAAGCTCTTGATATTCTTCCTGCTATTTGTGTCCAGCAGACCTAGTCCTGCCATTATTTGGTCAGATTTCCCAATGGATTTTTCAAGAACTTGAAAACAAAGACTTGTTCAGAGATAAGTTTCGCTGGTGTTAAGTTACATGCAGGAAAGCTTACACTAGATATACCAAGTACATTTTAGTTCAGCAATGGAGGTTTGCTGATTGTATCAAGATCCCAAATGGGACTCAAGTGATGACATCAGAAATATGCTAAAGTCTGCAGAATAGTTTCAATGCAATCGAACATTCTGTATAACTGGCATGTGAAATACTTTCAGCTTCATTCTGATGTATATTGAAATTGCTAAAATTCAATATCCTTTCTCAAAGTGAAGGTATGATATTCAACTGCACCTTTGCATAAATTTGAGAAATTAGGTATCTGAATGAAAATGATTTTATTGCAAATGTTGTATGCTTTATTCTTCTATGAGAAAATGCTCATATTGTTGCTAAGAACATTGCTTTAAAAGCCTGTTCCCTCCAAAATAGAAAAAAAGCCTGGTATTCTTAAGTTGCTTTAAAATAATGAACAAGATAGGATTTTCTTAATACAGAAATAACCAGCGGGTATTAAAAATTAAATGTATTTTTTTTTCTATTTCATTATTAATTTATATTTTAAAACAAACCTATTCTGTTTTGACTACAGAATAAGTGCATTTTGGTGTTTTGCCTGCTTGAAGAACACATGAAGAGATACAGTATTCCCACTTGAGAGAAAGGGAAACAAAACCCGCAGTGCTAATTTAAAGGCTGAAAAAACATTATGATCTAGAAAAATGATATAACGTTGCCTTATCTTAGCCTTCCATCTTGTCTGTTAAATACTGTACCTAAGGAATTTTCATGTAATCCTGGATCTAATTGGTTAGTCATCTGCATATACATAACCTCAGCTCTATCAGGAGTTCTGTTTTTAATGTTTTATCTTTTGTTGTGTTTAAATCCTCTCTCTGTTGAAAAGATCAGTATTGATCCAACCAACCTATTCCTTTTCTATTTTGAAAATGTAATGTTTTTGAGAAAGGCTTTCTTATGCAGTGATGTAATGTACTGTATAATTTTCATATTAATCTATTTATAATGAAAATACTGTAAAATGAGAATTTGTTTTGAAAGGCAGGATTGAATTATGAGCACAGGTCTGTTTTATAACATAATAGTGTCTTAGTTTAGGTGAAATTTGTTAGACATGGGATATGTTTGCATTTGATTATTTCACAACTAAATGAGAGCTTGACCAGGTATTATTGCATAAAGTATATATTTTTTTACTTTATGATATCAGATTATCTCGGTAATTTTATTTCATTTGGAAAAGCAAGAAAAGAGGAAGTTACAGTACATTAATGATCTACACAAGTAGATCCCTGTGGCACGATGTACACTTAACACTGTGCCTATAGCCTTCAGTGGATGCATGTGAAAGTCTGAAAGCATGCTGGTTTGGTATCATCTTTCCTTTTTTTAATTTCAGATGACTCCATCTGCTTTTATAAAAGAAATGGCTTTAACTACAGAGCAGCGGCTGGCAAACACATATGAGATGAACCCGCCTCGAATTATTGAGCTCCTAGATATGAGCGAAACCACTCATCAGAAGGTAAAGCCTGTGCACACATCCACACACCATAGTGTTAGATAGTGTATCCTTGCTCGCTGCCACACACGCACTCATGAATCACGCCCGAAGAAGCATCAAATTAGGTCTTTACTCTACAAGTACTACGGTGGTATGTACTGGTCATTTTGCCATGTTGAAACATTATATCTTGCTTATCTAGTTTATCCCCAGAAGTTGATTTCATGGGAAATAAGAGGGAATGTACAATACACTTATGATTTGTGGTCATCCCATATAATATCCACATTTCACAATGCATGGTGACTCATATATATTTCAGTATAAAATATTTATTGTTATCTTGATATAAAAGGGCCCTCCCCCACACAGACTGAAACCTAGACAAGGGAGGTGCCATTGCTGCACTTTCTAAATCTACGTATATGTCAATTCTAGCATATGCACTGTAACTGTTTAAATATATTTAAAGGATGCTTAGTTTAAAATGCTCCCATTTATTCGTTCCTGTTCCAGATTTTTCCTGATTTATCAAACTCTGTCTCATTCCTTTATCGTCATTTTGATAGTCTTCCTTCTAGTACAGTTATTCCTCACTGTAATGAACGCACTGTATGATTCTTCCCCAGCACAGTCAAAGAGCTACCTCACTCTCTGTCTGGCACAGAGGAGAGGCGTCTGTTTTGTGGTTTGCATTGTTTCTCCATGTGTAAGAGATAATGATGCACTTGGTGTCATGCCTAGTTACAGCAACACTCCTTCTGCACTAACTATGGGGTTAACAATTACATGCCACTTGGGAAATGGGTCATTCTGGCAGCAATCTTTCTGCTTCTCTCGCAGATGTTTTGGTATAACTCACCTCCGAGATGAACTGGATATGATGTGATTGATCATATGAGTATATCGCTTCATTTAATATTTCGATGTACGTGCAGTTTCCTCCTGGGTGAGAGTGCTGTTCAGTCCATTGTAAAAACCTACATGCAAGAGAGTGAATGCCTGGCTCTTAAACATCACAGTCATTTCTGTGTTATGATGGGGCTGGGATGAGGACTTTAATTTGTTTTCTATGGGATCAATTAATTATTGCTAGCTGGAATTGTATTTCTTTTCCTTTTTTAGATCAAGAAAATCATGTTAAAAGGGAGCTGCTGTCAGCTTTTCTAACCTGCTCCTGTCTGCCTGGTTAGAATGTGCGTGGGCTGAGTGTACGCCTGAAGCAGTTGGAAACAGATGAATGTGGCTAATTAAATAAAACTGATTTTATGAAATGGAAAAAGGAAGTCTATGTGTGTGTTCGGGGCTCTCATCTTGAGGTTTTAAATTAGTAATATCAGATTCTGCGATGTTAATAGAAAGGCTTTCTTTTCCATTGGCTGATGGGATTAATGGCCAAGCTTTGGAAGTACTGCTGAAGCGGAAATGATGGGGAGCAACAGTGAATGGGAAATGATGAACTGATAAAGCCAATTGTTTCAGCACTGGGATTCCAAGTGTAACCCAAACAATTGAAAGGGAATTTTCTTCTCGGCTCTCTTTTCGCTCAGTTCAGCAGTTGGTAGCAGAAACTGTGATTAACTCCATTCATGTAGAAGCTATTCGTTTGTAGCATTTTATCTTCACAAATGATGGACAGCTTAAATAGTACCTTTACAATTATTCCATCTCCAGTGACCGAGCAGTCACGTGAAACAGTGCCACTACTTTTGAGCACAATGAGTTATTTTTTCCAATTACCTAAAAATTACTTCTGCAAATGAATGTCTAATAATTATTAATTTTCAATTTGCAACTTGCGAACTCAAAATGAACAACTCATTTTAAGACCATTCTGGCTACATTTGTAGAAATGAAAATAATAATTTGGGCGATATGGTAGCTTGGCTTTTCCTTTAGCATTGCTGCATCACAGTTCTTGGGTCCTGGGTCTGATTCTAGCCTGGGTGTCTTCTGTGTAGAGTTTGCATTTTATCCCTATGGCCAAATGGGTTTATGTCATCGTACCGATTTCCTTGCATAGTCCAAAGAGACACTAAATATGTTTATTGTTGTCCCTTAATTGCCACCTGAATGTGTTTGTGAACATGCCCTGCAATAAGCTAGTGTACCGTTAAGGGTATATCCTGTTTTGTACCTATAGTCTGCCAGGCTCACTGTTCAACTCACCGTTGAACAGTGTTGAACACTGTTGAAATATACAGCTATTTATACAGCTGATAAAATAGTGTGCATTTGCGTAAAAAAAGTATCAACTTTCATTTTACTGAATTATATATACATCTCAATCTTGGAACAGAGAGATTGTTGCTGGACTGAAAGATGGTATATGTGGCTCTTTTTTAATTTCTGTTTGAATTCTTATTTTTAATTAGTTTTCAACAGTGGACATAGACCAGGCAATGTTCCAGCCATTTCCATCAGAGATCGTGTTTCAGAACTACACTCCCTGTGAGACATATGAAGTGCCACTGGTCCTCAGAAACAATGATAAGGTGAGTCTTGCAGACAGTTGTGCTGGGAGAGAACTCTCTGACAGGCTGCATTGTGATGCCACAGTGCAGGGCCTTCTCATACTGTATGTAATAAGCAGATAACAGCTTCCATGCAGTTGGGTAGGATTAACTCTGATATCTGCAAAATGGCACTGCATAAAATACATGGGGGTTCATAGGCACATCAATTCTAGGAGTTGAAGCTTTTATTACAATACAGCTGGTGCTATCAACAGTAAACATTACAGATGTTCGATTAATATAAAGATTGTGTGGGCTTATAGACATTTGTATGTATGAAGGAATCCATTTTTTACAGACTTATTTTGAATGCCCAAGATAGTATTCTTTATCCTTTTAAACTGGTATCATCAACTGTTAGTTTATGTCACTTTAAGTTATTTATTAAATGCAGGGGTGGTACCTGTGTATTTTTATGTATGCTTGAGCACTCATCAACTATCCTTCTTTTAAGAGTCTTTCTTTATATGTTATTTTTGTGCAAAGTCAATATACAGTATGATTTAAAACATGGTACCATACCATATCTGTTCTGTCACCTAGAAATTAAAGACCCATTTTTTTCACAGAAGACATAAACTCAGCCCCATGTATTTAGGTTTTATTAATGCATTTTAAACAAAACCTGTCTTAAAAAAGGGAATGAAGTAAAAACCCCCTAAAAAATAAATTTGAACTTGCTGGAGACATAAGAATATTCTAAAACTGTGCATTGTCTCCAGTGATCATGTACATGTTGTTGGAAAATAAACATGTACATTGTTTGGAAGAAGCAAATATGTTTATATGTTTTATTCTGTACAGTATAAGATGGCTGACTGATCTGGATCAAAGTCTATCACTCGTATATTAATATTCCTGAGGTGATACTTTCATACAAACTACTTGTGTTCATCCATATTTAGAACATGCAAAAGAGCCTCATTCCATTTATGATTGCAGCAGAATGAAAACATTAGAAGTGTTTATAAAAATGTCCACAGGTTTGAAACTTCAGATCTTGACGTGGAGTCCATTATTAACTATACAAATGTTCTGTATTGAGTTATTTAAATAGCTTTCTATAAATAAAAGGGTCAGTGTTTGCAGCAGAGGATTTGGGGAATTTAAAAACATTCCTGATCCTGCTGCTCAGGAGAGAGCTTCCATCTGCCGATAGAGCAAGAAGGAGTTGGCCATTGCAGTCTCCTCACACAGGAAGGCTTGTCATGTAGACAGATGATGGAGCAAACTCTGAATGGGAAACTGGCATATAAATATACAGCTCCTGTTAAAGCAGCCACAGCACAATGAAATGACTCAGCAGTGCTATCGCTGCTAAAATTATACGATTTTTTTTCCTTATTTTGCCCAGAAGATATCTGTGTTTTACCATAAAACCTGTTTCTCTATTCTTCCACGGATGTCTTCCGAATGATGCAGTCATTTTGTCTGCAGTTCTCATTCAAGTTGAATTTGATTTTGCTTTGAATTTCAGAGATGTCAATTAACAAGCGATTACGTTCTTTCACTGGGCATGCTAATCTCTGCAGATGCCCTGGGTGCCTTCAGTGGTGTAGAAAAGGAACGCGTTTCTGTGTGATGTGACAGCATGCACCACTTCCTTTATCTTTGGTGACAACTGCTGTGGGATATATTTAAAGCCCACAAAGCCTTTGTTTCCTTGGTCATAGGTTTCTTTGTAATCACTCCACCTGGCCTCTGACAATTTATTTAGTTTCTAACAAACAAACCAAATCCTGCTTGCTCTCCCTTGACAGCATTCATAAAAGTTGTCATGTTCTTTTTTCCAGTATTGATTCTCTTTCAGCCTTACTTTCACAACTTCACACTACCCATCATGATTTATTTCTTCAATAGGAGCATCGCTATTGAGTTGTAGTTGCAGATTTTCCTTATTTAAACACTCAAGCTAATTGAAGTTGATAGTTCTTCTTCAAGCGTAGCCTAGCTTTTACAAGAGGAAGCAAATCTATTTTTGCTCCTGTATAATATCCAGGGGGACTGCATCTGCTGATTGTTTGCCTGACATCACTTTGACATTGCAGTATTTAACCAGAAGATAGATTCCATACTTTACTCCATACAGTTTATTATTCAGTTTAAATTTTTACAAGGCTTGTGTGAATGTTTTGTTTTAATTTAACAATCATCATTGATGTTATATATTTTTTTTCGTTTTTGCGTTTATACATACAGTAGCAGTTTTCTTTTTTGAGATATATTTCTATATCAGAAGGCTTTGGAGTTGTTCTTTTTACCCCATGCTCTTAAACTGAGGTTTGTGTTTCTCTTTGGTTTAGATTCCCCGTTTGGTCAAGGTTGTTCAGCAGGATTCCCCATACTTCAGGATCATCAGCCCCCTGGATGTCTGCAATAAAGTTGCACCAGGCATGGCCTCCACATTCACCATCCTCTTCACACCAGAACAGAACAAGGTATTGTAGCCTATCTCAGTGGGACAGAATGAATGATTTCCTACATATGCTAGGATGTAGCCTCCCTTGTACCGTTCAGACATCACTACCACATAAGGCTCAGTTTTGTGTCAGATTATGCAACACAACGGTCTCAAAGGTTAGTGTTCATAAAATTAATCAAGGCAGAAATTAAACTCAACCCAAAACAAAACCCAGCCCAGAACTGACTGACTCATTCTCCTGGATCTGTAATCAAAAGATTTGTGTCGCATTAATGAAATCTAGTGTTGAAAAGGTTTTTTTTGAGGCATCCAGACACTCCACAGTGTTTATTTAGCACCTTGCAGAAAATCAAAATGCACCCATTTTACTGGCAACAGTTTAAGGACTGTCTGAGCTTGTACCCTTTCAAATGCTGATTTGCTCAATTAGTATGAAACAGAATCCTTTTTGTATAGATTATTCTGATGTGTTGAAAGGGCCCGAACACAATATTTAATGTAGTGGTTATCCAGAGGGAAACAGGCTTCTGAATTAATGTTTTTTATGGTTGGTGACATCTCAAGCTCACACAAAAAAGTCAATTGTATGCTAGAGAGGAGGAATTCCACACAGAAATGAGTCATGATTTAATATTGCTTTCTATGCTCTGATATAAATTTGTTTATATATAAATTATATTTAACTGATTATATGATTTGTCAGAGTAATTTTATGCACCTGAATTAATTGAGGTTTGTCATAATAAAGGGGGTGAGTACTTATTTGATCAAAACATTTGAATTCTTGATTTTTCTTTGGAGTTTGACTTTTACTAACTTCTTCCTTTTGAACACTTTTAATTAAAAGTATTCACTTAAAAACATGCATACATACATTATAATTAAAACATGGGAATCAGTGGAAGGGGGTGAATATTTTTACAAGGCACTATGGATATGTTTCTGCATGTCTAAAGACCTTTTTTTAACCTAATGGGTGTACTGCCATTCATTTTGTTAAATGATAAGTCATATAGTGCTAATAAATTAGCTTGTAAAATAATTTAATAGAAAAATTATATGCTAAAATTATTTGTAGACAGTGAAATTTTAATTCTTATGCACGCAGTATTTTTCTTCAGTGTTTATCAACTTTTAATACATTATTCAGTGTTATAATACTAACAGACATTGAAGGAAAATGCTTTTAAGAAATGATGGTGTAAACCAAGGAATTCATTTGTAATGTCATTTTCGGTCTACAAGCATTTAATATGCAAAGATTTTCAAGCTTTATTTTTTCAGTAATGACAGTATAATAGAAATGAATGTCAAAGCTTGTTTCCCTGTTAATGATCTTATAAATAATAACCGCAGCAGAATTTGTTTTAATAACCAAACTCAGTATTGGATTTTCTACACCCACACCATCAGTTTTGATCATCAGATTTTCAATATCTTGTTTTCAAATCACTTGTTAATCTAGTTCAGACTCTTTGTATATATTATTAAGATCAGCGTAGTTCACTACATTTTAATCCAATGAAATGCTGGCATACAATATAAGATAATCATGAATTCAAGTCATTTGTATGAAGCAGAGCAAATTGCTTTCTCCAAGTCATCAAAAAAAATAGCTTTTGTTGGATTGTAATGAAATACAATTTCAATTTCCTCTGAGTTCCTTTTTGTTTTACTTTATTATTTATCTCCATTAACTCTTGTTTGTATTGTGGTGTTCTGTAATACGAGTGCTTGATCAATGTGGCCTGATGGGTTACCTATCATTGCAGAACAACATTTTTTTTTCTCACTGTCCAGTCAAGAATTAACAAGCACATTTTTTGTCCGGATAATTGTTATAAAATACTTTGTGTGTGTTTTCTTTCTATGTGATATAAATTTAACTCTGTGTAATGGCAATATGATTGCCCAAATCAGTATTTAATCAGTATGTATATACTGTAGTAACCTGCTGGAATCTATACTCCTGAGCAAGGTCACCAGCCAGTAGGGGCTACATTTGCTGCAGAAGACTGCACAAGGTTTTTCAAGACTATTAATGAATAAGCCAGCTCTCGCATTACTCTGATAGTCCTCTCTCCTGGCAGGATTATTCCCACAAACTGGTCTGCATCACTGAAAGAGAGAAGTTTGAGGTGCCAATACGGGCCATTGGGGCACGGGCGATCCTGGACTTCCCTGATCACCTAAACTTCTCCCTCTGCCCAGTGAAGTTCTCCTCCCAGAAAACACTGCTGGTGCGAAACATTGGGAACAACGAGGCCAGATTCCAGCTCAGCACTGAGAGGTATGGAAGAAGAAACGTGCTCTGCCTTCAAACGCTGGAACTCCTTCAAGCGCTTTGTCACGTTACCGTCTTCACAGCATTTTGAAGAGTTTAATCTAAAAATTGATTTGCAAGCTACAATAAGCGGTTTAATTCCATATTCAGCAGGATCTGATACTGACGTGTGGTTGTACAGTATATGGTGAAACATATTAAAACATTCTAGTCTAAATGGCTTGGGATCTGTGCAGAAGACAGAGCTATCAGCAGCGATGTCTGTGGTTTGTTTTGTGTTCGGGTGAAGGGAGATCACCTGACAAGAAGCTGATTGGGGCAGGGTTCATGCTTGGACATGCACCTGCAGAGATGCATTCGTGTTTATGTAAACAAGACACTCTAGCAGTAAGCCCATTTAAACCCTTGGGCTTCCTACACTGTAGTGCAGTCTTGGACCATTTTCACACCCTCTGCTTGCCATTGCTATAAATTGTTATCTCAGCAGGGGATTTCAATTCAACACTTCAGGTACCTAAACGTAACACTTGCATGTTGCTTTAACTTAGAATTGTTTCCTTTTTTATGATTGCCTCCCCATCTTCAACATCTGAGATGACAATGTTTTTTTCTATGAGAAGGAATTCCTTTAAATGTGTATAGAATTGTACATTTTAATAGTGTATTCCAGAACATTAAAATAATTCTCATATCACGAGCATGTTTTTTATTCTGAGCTTTTTTTAACATGCATTTGCTGTATTCAGTCATATCTAAAGAACATCAAAAAGTAGAATGCACAGGTTTCAGATGGATGTCTGTTTTGCAGTAATGTTACATTTTTTAATAATGTTTTACCAACTGATTAGATCGTTTAGATAAAGTGCCAATCCAAACCTTATGAACTATTTAACCTTTAACTGAAGAAGATTTAATTTAAATGATTTCATTTTTGGCGTGTTGGGTAATGTAAGAGAAAAAAAATGTTTTTATTGTATTTTTAATGTACTTGTAATACTGTATGGCAGAATCACAATTTTCGAATAACACTGAATGGAAACTAACTGATACCTTAATTTAAAAACAATATTGTGAGAAAATTGAAGAGAAAGAATATTATCTGAATCCCTAACAACATCAATGTATTGGATGGATCTGTATATTATTCTACACTAGGTGGTGGTAAAATATTTTGTTGATACAACAAACAAACACTTAATTTTCTATCAGTCTGAAAGACCTTTAAGCAGTTTGTCATTAACAAATTAAATCTTATAAAATGTGCCTTCTTATATTGTTTTGTATTTACGCCATGATGTATTTATGAGTGTTCAGAGGTTACTCTGTGGTTAGTTGGGCTGGTATGTGGAGATGAAAGGTCAGCAGTGTCTTGGGGGCTCTGGCTGATGTAACCCTCTTTCAGAACTACCCTGTTTTTAAAAGATTATTACGCTGAAAAGAAATTGGAAGAGACAGTCATCAGCTACAAAGGTTCTGAAATGCTTTGCAAAACCCCTGTCCCTCGCTGTTGAATTGACAGATAAATTATTTAGAAAAATATTTTTTCTATTCATGCTCCAGATAACCAGTGGTATTGAATTCTTTCAGTACATGGCTTCAGATATGAAGAAAGTGAACCACTAACAATACTGTTTACTGAATCATTTAAAATCTGTTGATAACAAATCTGAAGCATTATTTTCTGCATTATTTTCTTTATTTACAATATAAAAGACAAGCCGTAAAATGCAGCCTGTATTAATACTTGGTGTATATTGAAGGTGCGGTTTATTAAGGTTGTGTGGTGCTCTAGTTCTGTGTGTACTAATTACTAGTGAATTCTTTAACTGAGCAGAGCTGTGTTTTAATCGCTTGATCTGGCCTAATCACCTTGCAGCCCATTCTCTGTGGAGCCGCACTTGGGAACACTGGGAATTGGAGAGAGCACGCAGTTCACCGTGAGCTTCTTTCCCAAGACGGTGGGAGATCACTCCCAGGACCTCGTATTACACTACGACACAGGTAGGTCTAAAAGCAACCGTAACTTCAGACCCACCAATGTGTTCCTGTGTAAATATACGTAGAATATGTTAGAGGCTTCAGTCTCTAACCCAAAACAGAATCTCAACCCTAGCCTTCTAACTCCAGCCTAAACCCTAAGGCTAATCTCAAAATCACATGCCAGTGTACCATACTTCGGTTCTTGTACAGAGAGCAACCTTCCGTGAACAAATTCCATCCTATCTATTGATTAGGAACAGACAGATACAGTTTTGGTTGAAGCATGTGCGACTTTGTTTTGTCCAGAATGTTCATCTCATTGTACATAATATTATATAACTCACAGATGATATCCACCTTTCATTGTTTCAGTGTACAGGACATTAAGAAGCAGTATTTATTTTCTTGTTTTGCTTGAGTTGAATTTGTTTTTTACACTGTAAAGGACAGCATGTTCAGAATCCTCCACTTTATTGCATTATTGGTCCTCATTACCAATTACAATAGAAAGACAATACTGTACATGTAATTACATGTTAACAGGATCTGAATCTTTAAAAATATATAAAATAGTAGAGGGCCTGACTGCACCAGTGTGCCACCACAAATGTAAAACAATCTAAAACATCAATAATACACAAATTTTCTTTCATTCTGTGTTTTCTCTGTTATGTCCTGTTGCTTATGAAGTACTACAGTGCCTCTGTAGCCTGCTCCTATGCTGTCTAAGCACTCTGATAATGATGTGTTGGATTAAGCTGGTTTCTTTCCAAAAAGAGCAAAACCCCACCATTGTTAAACTAACGCATAAAAGCAGTAAAATGTTTATGTAGTAAAATACGTCAATGCCTTGTGAAACAGTTTATGTTTAGGAGACGATTTCCAGATTCAATGTTCAGAAGTCTCCCACTACATTGCCCTTATCCAATCAATCTGAGCTAATTTGACAACTAGAGTGACAATTTTAGTGTCACATCTTTTGGGAATCATAATGCCCATGAACAAGAAAAATAATCCATAAATACTGAAGCAGGAATTACCATGACTAGAGGAATTTACAATTTATATTACCGTCAGGAAATTGCATTTGTTTTAGCAGTGTTCGATTAACTGAAAGTTCATAGACTTAAAGACTGAATTGAAATGGCCTGTAATTAAAACAATTAAATTCACATAACGAATTCCTGGGATATTCTTTTTTATGTTAACAATGTTGGCCAGCTCAGTATGTAGCCCCTCAGACATACCTTATCGGGGATAATACATAGAGTGAAAAAATAATTCATTAATATAATCTATTAATAGCTATGCCTGGGATTTACAGCATTAGCGTACTGTATGCTGTTGGAGATGTTTGAGTTATTATATTTTAGACTGCTAGCTTTAGATTCAGTTCAGTCAATACTCATTATTTGTTTTACCCTTGAGAGATGTGTTAATTTGCATAATCATATACGGCTTTCAAGTATTATTTCAATACCATATTAATAGCCGAGGCTCACTATACCCAAATGGCTAACATCATCAAGTGATGGCTCAGAATGTAGAGTAAACTCTTTGGTAATGCTCATATCTACTCTTTTTTCAGGCTTTTTCTTTTCATGTCCTCTGTGAACTGGGTGACACTTGCTAAATTAAAAAGCACAAAGGTTAAATAGTAAATAATTGCCTCAGTTTTTAAGTTGTTTTTCTGAATTTATTAAAAACAATAATTGGTCAGAATAATTGGTTCTCTTTTTATGAACCCACACTGGACAACTATATTCTGACTGGTTCTTCTGTTCATTGGTAGATTTTATCCTGTTCCCTAGAAATCATTTTTCAAAGCAAGAGGTTGAGGTTTTCAGAGGTACACAAAGGTAGACAATGGCAACAGCATCCCAGTAGGCAGGATCTGTTCTGAAAGGAGAAGAGAAATTCCTGCACCGACGATGAAGGAGGAAAAAGACACTTTATTTCTATTTGTTTTGTGTCAGTGTCTTTATGCTGTGTGTCATTTATGAAGCTGAATTGTGTCAGTGTAAATGCAAAGCAGCCGTGCATATACTGTATGTGTGTGTGTGTGTTCACAGTTTTCACTGTGGGCAAACAGCCAGTGTCATGTAGTATTATGAATTTATGGAGGTTGAAGTGATCATCTGTTGTGTGAAGAAAGCATGCATTCCTGTGTGCGACTGTGTGCAGTTTGGCCCATGTGTGTCTTTATATGAGGTTGGCACTTCAGCTGTCAGTGCTGGAGTCTCTCTCCTTCATCCTCACAAAAGGATCTGCTGTACCCTTGCGTGAAAATACAGGTCTGCTGAAAGTTGGGAGCATTAAGATTTTGTGTTCTTTTAAAAAACACACTTCAGTCATGTAACAGCAGTATCGTTTTTAGTTTCCCCTTCTCTGATTTTTTAAGGTTAGGTGCTTCTAATAGGACACACAGTTATGGTATAATTGTTCCTAACAGTCCTAAGCCCTTTAATTTTAATTTAAGATCATTATTTTTATTTTTTATGAACTTGATATATAGTCTAATATAGACTAATAAGCTTCAAGGCTTGTTCCTAAAGAAAGCATGTCCCATACAGTATGTTGGTGTTAGTTGTGTAATTTGTTTGCTTTCAGTTTTGAACAGTATCTTCTGACTTCACTTGAATTTAATAAAATGCAGTTTCAGAAGAGAAAGTATTCATCATTCATATTTTCTATCCAGATCAAGAAGGATCATAAGCTAAGAAAATATCAGGCTAGACATGGAAATCTTGGCCTGGGCTGAGAAATTCAGAAGTTCAGAAATCTGCTTTAAAAATATTATATAGATTAGTTATATAAATGTTATATATTTTTAAACTGTTTTTCAGTGTTAGATATTGTATCTTTTCAATACATTTTCGTGGGGGTAATTCCTGGTTTGTCTATGAGTTCATCCAGCTCCTTATCAGTTTGTATTAAAGGTCATTAATACTGCGGCTATATCACCCTGCAACTCACAACTGGTAACCCACTGAAGCTACAGCAGGTGTGAGCCTGGTCAATACCAGAATGAGAGACCTCCTGTGAAAGCTAAGGTTGCTGCTGGAAGAGGTGTAAGTAGGAACAGTAGGGGGCGCTCACCCTACAGTGTGTGTCCTAATGCCCCAATATAGTGATACACATTTATATCCTAACTAACCCCCTCTCGTTGGATATTTTATGAATGTATGAGTGTAGGTGCTGAAATGCTTAAGGTCTTTCATGCTAAAAGCAGTTCAGACTGTATATATATATTAGGATCTATGAAAAAAGAAAGTGAAAATGGATGGTTTGGGCATTTATTGTTTTGTTGGAAAACACCTCCTGGTCCCAGTACTGCAGCTGGGGAGGTGATGAGTGAGCATCAAGGGTAGCAGGGCCTCCCGAGGCCAGGTGTGCAGGTCGCCTTCGCCCCCATGGGCCTGCCTGAAGCAGGCAAAATGGCATAAACACCATAAAAGCTGTTCCCCACTTCTGCAAACCTGTTGATTATTAGCAAGGGAGTGATGCTCTGCCAGTTGGGCTATTAGCCATAGATATTGCATCACGTTGCTTTTTGAAATAATTTACAGTATGTTCTCATCAGCTTGTGCTTAGTTTGTAGACTTTCACAAAACTGCTGGGTCAGTCAGTTTTCAAGAATGACAGCTTCACGTAGACATGTACTGTACAGTAAATTATAACACAGCCTTTATCACAAACTATTTATCTGCATGATAAAGTGTAAGATATTCTCCACTGTCATGGGGAGACTTCCTGTGTATGTTGTACTTATTACTCTACTGTATATAATGTAGTGTAAAGGAAACACTCATTCTGGCATTGCTTTATACTGTATGTGGAAGAGATTTATGTTATTTTACCTGAAGGTGAAAAAAGTGAATCTGTCTACAATTCGAAGGAGATAGGAGAGAATGGGAAGGAGATTTTTAAAGCTGTTGGAATTGCAGTAAAATGATTTCAAAGCCTAGCCAGTGCAATTTTGAAATGTACCCATACATTTGCATTAATTTTAATAATTTCCCTATGCTTTCTTTAGACAGCGCCTGTGCCTTTACATCACCTGTCTGCTTAGCCTTGTTTAAATACTCTATGCCCACATTGCGGCACAAAGGAAAATGGGGAATGTTTTGACAGGTAGCAGATAAAGTTGCTCAATCTCGTGCGGTTTTCCTTTCATTTGGCTTTTTCTTTCTTCAACACAGTGTGTTCGCAGACTCAATAATCAGCCAAGAAAACAAGAAAAAACACCCATTTAATGTGAGGTACAAAAAAACCCCAAAATCTTCTATCAGGCTTGCCATTTTGAAATATTTGCAGATAGACTCTACAACACATGTCTGTATGCGGAGCTTTCATGAATAGAGGAGAGGAACAACAGCTCTGAAAGTGTTCCACAGAAATGTGACAGGCACTTGCTGGATACTTTCTGAAATTTGGCTTTCAGAAAATTGAACTCAGTACTGACCTCTTGATGTTTAGCAGTAGACATTATGCGTGTTTAAAGTGTTATCTGGCACCTGCATTTTCAGGAACATCATAGGAAGCAAGAATGAATAGAATGAGTCTCATTGTCCTTGTTGAAAATGACAGCTAGAATTGTTATATATCTTTTAACTTTGACAATGCTTTTCCACAGCATCAATTCCATGAGTGATATACTGTAAATTAATAATCCTAATAATTTCTGGTATTCGTGTAGCACTTTTCATCCAAAAGCATCTCAAAATATTGAAGAGGTGTCCTACTTCATCCAACAGTGAAGTACAGCTGTGAGAACCTCAATTCAATATCTCAGCCAAATGAAGATTGCACTTCAAATTCCACAGTTTCCTTGTATGCCCAAAACAGGCGCACTGGAGCGGAAGTTCTGGTAAGAAGAACACCACCTACTGATCCACCAACACCACTTTACAGAAGCAACTGGTTTGTCCTAGAGGTCCCACCCAGTCTAAACAATGCCAGCCTTGCTCAGATTCTCCGATCCAACAAGATCTAGCTGCAAGATGTTTAATGCCGTTGAGCTACATGTGCATCAGGAAATTTGTATGTGTCATGTATGATGTTAATACCCTCAGACACCATTATAGAACAGTAAAGAAAGATCTGTAATGTTTCATATCTTGCATTCATATAGTAGCTCCAGAATCAGTTTAATACCTCTAGTGAATGTTCAGTAAGGATGATTTAACACTGCTTGTTTTAAGAAAAGGATGTTAAATTATAGACTCGGGCCTTTTGAGTTTCATGGTTTTTTACAGTTTTTACACAGTGAAATTAACTTATATAATCAGTCTTCTGTGTCACAATTATTGTAGCTTAAGACTCTTTGTTAAGTACCGTTGTGCAGTGGTCAGGAAGGATTTTATTTCCTTCAATCAGCTGAGCTGCCTTTCACAGCTGCAAGACAAGGCCTGGATCAATTAAGAGAAAAATGAGATAGGTCTTAAACTGAACCTCTATTGATTTGGCAACAGTTCATTAAATATCACTTTCCTGATTTGTATTGCTGCCACTTTGCATGCACACCTTAAATTGAACAGCTTGACCTCGGCCTGTAAGGAAATTCAATGTTAAAATGATTTCACTCTTGCTCTCTTGGATAGCAACACTGAACATATATAGCTGGAAGGGATGTGCTTATTTTAAGTATATATTGACCTGATCAGAGAACACATTGATTTGATTAGGAGACTTGTCATGTTCATAAGAAAAAAGAATTTCCCCTACACAAGAGTGAGTCCCAGTGTTTTCACATTTTACATAAGTGTATTTTGTTTGATTGACTTCGGTACTGTTTTGCACTGGTTTTATGAATCATACTTCTAGAGGCTAGTTGAATTTCATTTTTCATGAAACTAAAACTAGTGTACATGTCTTTCGTTTACCCATTAAGAAAAATAGTCTTATGGAAGAAATTATCCACAGTACTGTATATCAGGCACCTTTAGTTTAGTCATCAACATCTTGGTTGTTTGTATTTGTAGTAGCTTAGTTTTGGAGAAATATAGAAAATATTATCTTTTCTTTATGCCTTTATACATTCATACTGAGTAATACAGTTTATATTTTAAATATTTGAAACATTTGCTTTTTCATGTTGGCCTTTTGTTTTGTGGGTGAAAACCCTTGGCTATGCTAAATGATATTGAAGGGTTCTGAGTTGCTAAGCTCTTCAAACCTCTAAGCAATGTTACTTATATCTCAATTTTCTCATTAAGCATTTACGATTTGCAGTAGCAGTTGCCTGCTATTTCATATTATCAAGCTCAGCTCTTTGGTATATAGAAAAATGTAAATGTGCTGGTCTGTAGTGGCATCTTGTGTCTGTGTTCTCACATGGGCAAGAGCAGAATAACATAACTGATGCCATCACTGATATGCAATTAGACTGGACTGGTTACTGATCAGAAGAATGTGAACAGTAGGACCTCTGTGTGGAGAAGAGTTGTTTTCATTAACCTTTTTAAAACAAATTCACCAGTCATGGTTTCAGGCACTGATCACCAAATGACAGGGTTATAGACAATCAAAGCATGGTAACTCCTAGCTGACATTCACAATTGCAGCAGATCATTTCTGTTTTAACTGGGCAAGGCTGTATGCGCCTATCTCACAGGGTTATTGTGCAGTCTGTGAGAGGGTGTCAGGTTTATTCAGGCGGATTAAGCACCTCCTGTGCTTGTTATCTCAGGATTAAGTTTCTCACAAGACAAGTTCAATGACTTGTTCTTTTTCTTTATTGTCTTTCGCTCTGTGCACAAAGGTGTTTCTATTAAAGAAAGGCCTCAGCCATTTCACTGGGCCTGTGCTCCATCTTCTGTGAAGACTGAAGCTGTACAGCTTTTTAAAGGCATTTTTAAAAGCATTCTGTCATTTAATACCATAACACATACAACTAGTTATTTTACTGAACACATATACCTGGTTATACAGTTTTCCACTTAATACTAAAAAGATTTACGAAAATATTAAAATAAGAGCAATATGCTGAAGTTTTAAGGACACAGTCACAGTTTTTCTTCAGACAGGACATATTTGGAAAGAGGACTTTTCACGTGTGATGTTCACATTATTTGTACTATTTGCTTGCTTTACTTAGGACCAGTTACAAATGTGAAGAGTCTAGTTGTCCCATCTAGTCCATTTGTTATAATGTACCAAGTCTAGCCTGTTTGGTAAACATGATTTGTACTTATCAATAGCAACTCACCAAAACCAAAAGGTTTTAAGGGTTTGGACTGGTCTGCACTTTTTATATTGTTCATTCCTCTTCTTTTCAATGCGCAGATTAGTAAAAGGGCAAAGACAGAGTGTCCTACTCAATGGCAAGTTGTCAAAGACGCAATTCTGTTTGAGTTCTCCGACTGCATTTTCGCCACATTAACATTCTCCCTATGACAGAAATTATCATTCCAGAACAATCCCTTGTGCTGGGCACACAGCCATTCTGATTTCTAAAGGCTGATAAGATCTTCATTTATATTGGATTTGGAGCCTGCCTGAGATGGTGAAGACTTTTGTTGAGTAGGAAAGAGTATTTACTTCTTCTTTTTTCCCCTTTTTTTCGGCTGATGTTTTTAATGCCTCCCAAAGACAGTAATATCGATCAGTATATATTGAGATTTAGCTCAATGCCCCTTCACTCCAGAGCTTTTGTAGGCTCAGGAAGATTAGATTAAATAAAAAACATTAGATGTGTGTGTTTCATAAAATTCTATATGTAGGAGAGTACTGTATATGAAATCTGTATTTTCAAAGGGATCAAATTTGTTTAAATATGATTTATTTCTACCCAGATAATATTATTTATACCCAGCAAATATGATTTTTTACTGCTTCCCAATAGACTGTACCCACATTATAACATTATCCACTCTCTGTAATGGTGAAAGACAATTAATATTTTTATAAGTAAAGATAAACAATATTTATTTGAACCCTTTCAAGTGTCTGAGTTTAGCAAACATTTCTTTTAGAATATTGAAACGGTTAGATTTATTTATAATTCTTCTTAACATTTCAAGATGCATTTTTCCCCAAAGAGAGTGTCGTAAAAACCTCTATAATGCATTGCAGTTCTGAACCTTATTCCTGTTTACTGTGGATGTGATTTTTTTAAATATTATCAATAAGAATGGAACCTCTGCACCAGCATTATTTAAATCATTACAATGCCCCCGCAAAAATGTCAGGTTCTTTCTGAGAGGGAAACACTAATGATGAATTGAATTTTATTTTTAAAAAGCCAACCATGTCGATAATGTAGCTTGCAATAGGTGACAATTTCTTAAACTGGATTGTGCACTGAGATGGCAGGTGAGAAGTAGATAGATTACACTTTAAAGAACCGCCAGAAGAATGTGGATAGAGCTCTGGCTCCAGGTGCCTTCACTGTTTAAAATACAGTAATAACCTTTAGAGCCTATATGCAATTCAGTGCTTAAAATGAGCTGCAGTCGTTGTTTATGTGAGTGCAGATTTGCCTAGGGAATGGGGATTCTCTGCACAGCCTCCCCTGTCCTTAGAGATGATGCTTTTAATTTGTTTGTCAATCTGTTGTGGGGTTGTCAGCTGTGTACTCAGTCCTATTTTTCCTGAATGCAAATTTCACTTTTATTTGGGGTATACAAATAAAATAATAAAACCTACAGGATATACAGTATACAGTATCATTCTTTGATTTGATAAGGATCAATCATAGGGAAATATGTATATTAGTCATTATAACATGTAGTTATAATGTAATTTGAGATCTTTTATGTGGAAATGTATTTGTACTCCCTCAAAAATGTAAAAACCTCATGTGCTCTGCCTGTGTCTGTCACAGTTTTTGCTTGCTCAAAGAATACCAACAGGTTAGTAAAGCAATACTTTATTTTTCTAAATCCAAGTAGACTGTCCCCTGGGATTCTGTTTCTATGTACTGTAGGCAATCCTCTAGATGTTAGACATATCAATCTAGAATTACTTCTTTTTTGTTGCCCTTTTTATTGATGGGCACTACATGAACTATTCATTCCATGGGCAATGAATACCCCTGTCTTCTGTGACCAGTGGATGAGGTACATCAATGGTTTCTAAATCATATCTCTTGTTTTCAAGCACAATTGGTAAGACACTATCAGCCCGCGAGATTTATTAATTTTATGTGCTTCTGGTAAGTGAAACACTTCTGCCTCTTCATTGCTGATGTTTCATTTAACAAAGAACGTTCTCCTTCTGTTGTCCGAGGCATGCTGTTGACCCCTTCCTTGTGAAATACTCATTTAGTACATTGGCCGTTTCCCTTTCGTTGTCTAGACATTTCTCATTATTGTCCCGAAATACATTTGACTTACTTTATGGCCCTTTTGTTGTTGCAGTACTGAAAGAACCTGTTATCATTTATTTTACCCTCCATTGCAATAGTCCCTTCCATCTCTCTCCTGGCTCGTCTAATACTCTTTTTCACCTGTGCCTGCAATTCATTGTGCTCGTTTTCTTTAGCTGTACTTTCTTTCCCCTCTTGGTTGTCCTAACTGAATTGTTGAGCCACATGGGATACTGCTTGTTTAGTTTTTTTTTTATTTTCTCTGTCTTGGGTTAAATCTGTTCTGTTCTTCAAGCAGAACATCTTTAAACATTTTGCCACCTATTTCATATCTATCCTGTCCCATTTTTCTCCTGATCTCTGTCTCATTAATATCTGCTATTCTGAAGTTCTAAAATTTTGATTTGGACTCTCTGCAAAGTTTCAAAGTGGACTTCGAAGCACACCGTATTAGGATCACATTTTCATTCCTCTATCAAAAACATAAAAATGATTAACACCTAAAGTTTAGTATACTGTATATTGCTATCATTATAAAGATAATTAATCTTAATCAGGTTACAGGGGTGTTTGTTATGCATATGAAGCAATAATTCCATTGCTTACTGCTGTAATTAAGCAATGTTGCTGTATATACAGGATACCAGTTTATTATTGTCTTAACAGTATTGTTTCTGCCAGGTGTTTCTACAGCACAGATGCTTTTTATCCTTGGAGACAATGAGTGTACCAGGGTGGGGTCTGGTTAGTAGAGAGATGCCTCAACTATGCTACAGAAGAAAAAAATAACACTGTGTCCTTTGAATAAAAACAAAGTAGTAAACAAAATGCATTTTGAATTGACACATTTTGCATTGTATTTTCTTTTGCTTTTAGCGTTTTGAAACCTTGTGGTGCATGATGCAATTTTTCAGACCTAAAGAGCATTATTATCACTGGTATACAACAGCACAGGCTGTGTGAACAGGTTACTTACCCAACAGCACCATCTTGGTGACTGTGCCTGGCACTGCATCTCTTGCAATGTCTGTCCTCCTCCTGCCTAATAGATCCAGTTTGGTTTCTTCTTTCACTTTTAGGGGAGGATATATACATCAGCTTGTATGGAGCAGCTACAGACATTAATGTACGCCTGGACAAAAACTCAGTCATTGTCGAAAAAACATACATCACTATGGCCAACCAGCGCTCCATTGCCCTAATCAATAGGAGTGACATCGTTGTCCACTTCCAGTGGAAAACCTTTGCCACAGAGGAAGAAGAGGATCAGCAGAAGCTCAGGTGTGTTACAGTGTTCATAGCATCAGAGGCACAAATGGGCCAGGCAGGGGTCAGACAAGTTTCACTGTAGTGCAAGCTCCTGATGTTCTATGTGCCTTTGATCTGCCCCAGGTACGGGGTGGCAACTGCACCCTCACTAATCCCTTTCCTGTGCCATCTTCTGTAACATCAGGAGAGCTGTTGTTTTTTGATAAGTAGATTGGCCCAGCCATCTCACTTAAGTCTTTATCCTGTCTGCCCAGTGGGACACAGTGGCTCAGTTTAAGAGAGACCATGCTTTTTTTCCAGAGAAACGTCTGTAAGGAACAGCAGCATATGTTGTTGCCTGAAGGCGTACATCAGTTGCAGGTTGTGGCTGTGCTATAACCCACTTCCAGTCTAGCGTTTAGCCAGCTGCTTCTTTGGTGAAGCTGGGCACTTAATGTTCTTGTTTGTCCCAGCAATCCATGGCAGGTATCAACATATTTGGTTCCTTCTCGGGTTCCAGGTTCCGCTTGGATCTGCAGCGGGAAGAGGAGGAAGAGACTGACAGTTTCCTGGCTGAGTGCGACGCCGACCCCACCATCCGGGACAGGCTCTCCATCCTCTCCCGCACCTTCCTCAACCGGCGGAGGAGGCTGCAGGAGGACAGGCTGACTTTTTCCGATGACTTCATTGCCCTTGACCCGCTGGTGGGTAGCCATGGCCCTGCACCCTGGGGATACTGAACTCATCTGTGCCACTGACACGGATGATTTCATTACAGCTGCATACAAAAAAACATTTTGACTTAATCTGAGCAAATACCACTCGTGTTCTTCGTGTCATGTGACATTTCTTGTTATGATTATTCGGCTCGCGCCATTCTCTGTTGTTGCTGTTTAACATCTCAACTGTCCTGTTCTTTTATGAGCCCACTCTCGGGAAGGTAACAGTGACTGATGAGATCTAGCAGTTTGTGCTGTAGCTCCGTAAATCACACATAGTACAGTGGTCCTTTCCACTTGATGAAATACCACCTGCCCTTCTAAAACAAATGGGAAATGCTGTCTAGCCATATTCTGTCATCCAGCAATAACACACTTCTCAGCCCTGTACGACCTGTTCTTGAGCAGGCGTTTCCTTCATCATCATAGCAATGACGTTCAATATTTTTATATGATCAATTAATGTGGTAAAGTGCAGTGAATTGTACTTCTTTTATCGCGTTGTGATTTGTGAAAGTTTCCTTTTTTATTAGATGTTTTCTTGCTGAAGTAGGTTTTAAGACATGGCTCTTTTTTAATTTAACGGAAAGTCTTGCTGTTGCTCCATGGCCTTTAGAGGATAAGAAGTTTGCTGAGTCACTGGCTTCTGTGAGGTGTTATCCTGATTTTCATTCTTTTATTCTGACCATTGAGCTGAAAGAAATTCAGATACAGTTTTCATTACTGATCTGCAAAGTGCTAAGCGTTTGTTTCAGTCACAGGTGTAAAACCAGTTTCAGTCCTAACAAATGCAGCATTTTTAGCATTCCTTTACTACAGCACAGGGTCATTCCTGTAGGCTTGTCCTTTGTGATTTTGTGGTACATGCAATTTGTCACTTCTCAATAAACACTAAGTAAAGTAAAGCCAAGAGTCTTACATAATTCCTTCTTGTACCCTTAAAAGACCCACCCTGCAGCATTGGAAAGCACTGTCAGCATCTTAAGACTAAGCACCTTTCTGCATTCTGTGCAAACTCCTGCTTGCAATGTTAAATTTTTAGGAGTTTTATTTAAGTACTAAGCACAGATTTTTCTGATTAATTTTCCAGTCAAGCTTGAAGTAAATCATTTTTCTGATCCTCATTACAAAATGCAACACATCTACTCCTCTCTAAATTTGAACATTTTATATCCTGTGTACCTCATGGTCATTCATGCACAAAAGATGTTCAGTAGCATTCAGCTGGATGAACTTAAAACTGCTATAGGTTTGAAGCTGAGCTTTCCTTTCTTTGATTGTTGTCTTGTGTTCGCAGGAAGGTGACATCTGGCCAAATTCCGCTGCTGAAGTGAATATTATTTTTAAACCAAAAGAGGCAAAGATTTACCAACAAACTGTGTACTGTGACATTACAGGTAAGAAGTGTAAACCAGGAGTCCCATTCGGTATCTTTTACTTACCATCATTTCTTATCAGCCCTACCCCACAATTATTCTAAATGGGGAAAAATGTCTGGAAAACATTTGTGATTGTGATACGCCCAGGAGTTTAGAGGGCTGATTCATTTGCTGTTGTCATCGTGTACACTCCAAAACTGGGCGACTGGTTAAATTAACAAGTTGAGCAGGGTCATCTTTGAGAAGCTGGTTGCTGGGAGGAAAGCCTTGTGCATCACTTCACTTCCTCATATAGAGGAAGCTGGACGTTAATTGGCCACACTATGTGCAAAATATATTTTTACCTGTAACCCAATTTCAAGGTTTATTAAATATTTACACAGGCATATTATTTTTTAATTGGAACATGATCTTGGCCCTGCATCGTTATGACAATGAACATTTCAGCCTGGAGAGGTCAAAGCTCCTGCTTTCTTCCTCCCCTGTCATCGATAATAAATAAGTAATTGAACAGTTTAATTGGAATTTTTCTCAACCTGGCTACCTAGAATCCTAGGGATGCATTCTTAAGGTTTCATGGATATCCAGATCACCTTTGTTCTGCACCAGCATGACAGCTAATTAGTCAAGGTTATTGTGATATTATTAATCCAAGGAAACTCTGTACCCTGGCTGTCATCCAAATTAATTTTCTTCCACCTTCATAGAATATTCAGTAGACTTGTATTCCTCCTTTAGTAGATCTTGCAATGGTATACATCATACAGCCTTCTGTCCCTTGTATCTGTCATGCAATATTCAGATGTGCGTTGATATTTTTTAAGTAGATGATTTAAGACTTTAAACCACAAACACCTGTAAGTGGAGAAAAAAATCCTCTATTGGTCACCATGTAACGTCTGTCTTGTTTCTCTGTAGTCTGGACTAGAACACATACTGTAAAGTACGAGCCCCACTTTTCCTAACAAGGCTTGTTCCTTAAAGTTACCACTCATTTTTTTTCAGAAAAGGAAGATCTAACTTCTTTTTGTTAACACCCATATTTCAAAAGCTGTATAATTATAATGGAGATAAAACTTTTTGATACACTTTTAAAAGGAACATCTGCTGGTTTAAGGTCAGAAAGGCCTCTTTTTAGACACATGGATTTCCAATTAAGTGCTTTTTTATTTCAGTGGAATCCAGGCAACCCACCTACTCAGTGTGCTTCTGTGCCTACCGATCTACCTGCATTTTCACATCTCATAGCTGAAGTCTTGAATTAATCTTCCTTTCTTTTAATTTGTTTTGTCTCTTCTAGCTCTGTAGTTCCATCCCTGCACTAAGCGGAACTTCATTTGCAGTATAATCAACTTAAAAACAGACTCTTCCCCAGCTGTGTTCACTGTCAGAAGAGTTACATAAAAATATTCTTATGTTTTAATATTTTTCTAAATATGGGTAGTGGTGTTAACAAGTGGTTTTTGAGATCAGTTGAAGAGCTCTTGCTGTCAAGCAGTTACAGAGGACACAGAAAAAGCAATGTTGGCAAGACATGTTCACCTCAGATTTGAAATGCAGCCCAGTGCAGGAAGACTGATCAAGCTCTCTGTTCCCCTCAGGTCGGGAATCTCGTCTGCCTCTGAGGATTAAAGGAGAAGGCATTGGACCTAAACTGCAGTTCAGCTTTGACCAGCTGGACATGGGAAACATATTTGTAGCTTCAAAACACAGCTATGAGGTACAGGCAGAAATAAAAATATGACTCACATGATGGAACATTAGCTGAGAATAAAATCCAGTGTGCCACAAAGGCACTCAAAACTTAAATAATTTAACTTGATTGATCCAAGTGAAAAAATTATAATTTTGTATTCGTTTTGCTTCACTGTCTCAATACTCACGAAAATGTGAATGAAACATAACTGTTTCTTGTGCCTTTAAAATCATAATGGTAGTTGCATTCTGCATGACCTGCATTTGAGAACGTTGAAGAGAAAAAAAGAGAATGGGAATAAAGTTTGTAATGTTTTTTCTTTTCTATTACCTATATATAGAACATGAATTTGTCAGAATAGTGGCTTAATTATTCACAGAAGCTCCAGCAGGTTTAAGAGCGGTGTCTTGTTTGTGTTTAAATTGTTGTGGTTGATTCTTAATAGAAAGTACGAGTATCCACAGAATTTGGGATCACCTTGACTGTAGCATCTGTGAATTTTGTAGATCAAACTGAGCTGATAGGAATGCTGTGGGCAATGCCAGACTTTAATTACCATCATGCCTCGGGCACTGAAGTATGAATTCCTCAATATGTAGGTTAGTTACTTAAGGTTCAAGTGATAATGGCTTCAGCAGAAAAGATTCTCTTGGCCGGTGAAATGATCCATTTTTGTTCTGTGCTATTTTTTTACTACATTATCCACATTCCCATGAGAATGAGTTTGTATCCTATATAAGGAGAAATACAAGGTGTATTTCAATAATATAGACCAGTTTGCACAGTGTTGTGCATTGGACCGTTTTATGAGGATCAAATCTTTACATAGTAAACTTATCATCTAGTTCTGATTACAATTTTAAAAGAAATTCATAAACTACGATCACAAGTTTTAAAGACATTGAACATAGCCTGCCATAGTTTGAGTACATTCACTCAGGAATGGTGGGACTTCAAAACAAAGCAAATGTGTTCTACTTTAGAGCTGAATATTAGTGAGAAGTGTTTTGTTTTCCTGCAAAAAATGTCCCCCTGAGTCAATGATTTCAGATCCATATTGTACAAAGACATGTAGATTTAATCTAGATGTGAATTTATTTGAAAATACCTATTCAACAAAATCTCCCCAGTTTATTATGAATCATAATAAAATAATAATAATCATGATTTCATTTATTTTTCACAGAAAAATAGCAGGTAATCTGTGGAACTGAATCTACATATTTAAGGGATCCCGTGTGCTTTCTTTTTTATCTTGTGTTAAACTAAATATGATGAATGATCTGGCTGATGGTTTTGTTGTACTGTACTCTAACTTGGGAGAAAGGATACAATTAAATAATAGCATCTAACCAGAAAATACAATTGTATCCTTTTGATACATCAGCTATAAATGTCATACATGAGATCTTAAGAGTTGTAACAGATATGATTTTTCTAAATTGATTGAAGAAATCTATAGCTAATGAGTAAGATGATTTAGGTGCTTGTTCATAGTTCCCAAAGGCTCATAGTTTTCTGCCTTTGTATTGCTCCACCTTTAATCGGAAATGTTCATTCATTGCACAGCATATCAACATCTGTGGTGTGCCAGAGACGTAATCACACAAAACCTGTTCTCTTTTGATATATATCCGTAAGATATATCTATTTTATATGTAAGATAATATAAGAAATACAATAGATGTACTGTGAGACATTTTGTTCTGTTTTCAAAAACAGAATGAGTGTTCACATTCATCAGTTTCTTCAACACAGATGCTGTGGCTTGGGAAAAGTAGGCGTCAGCAGGAAATAAAATTGGGACTCAACGTTAGAGGTTATTGCTTAACCTCTAAGTCTGAACTGCCCATACAACTGAGTTAGCTGTTAAGTAAAAGGTTTACATAAAGGTCTGGGTTCCTCTCTCAGTAAGTAGGGTTGAGTTTCCACAGTCACTGTTGTCCAATTTAGGAGGTCAGGAAAAGGGCTTGGCTGTGCTTCTTGGAGTGAAATTTCATTTAATGTTGGCTGGGATTCAAGCAAGCTTGTCCCCAGTGGTTGGCACTACCATTACAGGAAGAGTGCAAATTCCGATTTCAAGATAATTCAAGATAGCCTCAAGAGAACGTGTTGGTGGAGCAGACTTTACAAATATACGTCCTCCTAAATGCATTAAGCTTCTTCTTCTCCATCAGGTGCTGCTGACTAACCAGGGTCGTATTGATGCCACGTTCAGCCTTGTGCCCCCCAGCTCTGCCTTGGGTGCCTGCTTCTCTTTTAGCCCCAGTGAGGGCACAGTACCACCTGGAGGCTGTCAGGCTATGGAGGTGACTTTCTCCTCCAGCATCCTGGGAGCCTTCTATGAAGAGTTCTTCTTCTCCATCAAAGGAAATCCACAGGGCATCGCCATCATCTTCAGGTATTTGAGCCACTTCCTTAAAGAGCTTTATTCTGGATAAATTAATATAATATGTTTTGCCCAATGTGATAAATGGTTCTGTTGAAGCTATGAATATGGAGGAAAGAGCAATTCTGTGAATTCTGTGTCTGTTGAAACTTTCTTCATGATAAAGATTTAGAACTGAGCTCAGGAGTTAGTCCCTGTCCTGTCCACCATGGACGGGTAATGGTTTCTTTTCTCATTCACTGTAAAGTACACCGTAACTGACTACCTTCATGTCTACCTTGGTGCATTACGGCTTAAATTTACAAGTGTATGATTGTGGAATTTGCCGAATTAATAGGTCCTCAACATATATTTCACAGGGGCTGTGTGATGGGACCCACATTTCATTTCAGTGTGCCAGAGCTAAACTTTGGAGATGTGTCCTTTGGTGAGTCCATACATTACCGACATGGAGAAAAGTTAGTAACCTTAGAATCCTTTGTGGGTTCTAATGGTGCATTGAATGCAGATGTTAAATCAGCATCTAAATTATTTTATTTATATTACTTTATTGTATCTTTATACAAGGGAGTTTTTATTTGTTTTATTTCATTGGGGTGAATGAATATCAAAGTTTAACTGCTTCTGTCAGTTTTTTTGAGCCAACATTAACTTCATACAACAATAGAACACAATGGTGCACACTACAGAGGGGAATGTGAACTATACTTAATGTTGCTAAACCTTCATTTGACATTAAACTCAGAGTGGGCTTATTCAGTGCACTCACCAGTGAGGAGAAATTAGTCCAGGTTATGCAGTCTTTCCACCCATTTACAATGTCTCTGTTTTGCAAGTACTGTGAGTTGGGCTAGTGAGGTTAATTTAATCTGTGATGGGAATTAGTAATTGGCCAAAGATTTAAATACTTGCTTCATCCTTTTCTCACTTTTAAAGGATTTCCTCATACTCTGACCTGCTGCCTGAACAACACCTCTCTGGTGCCAATGACCTTTACTCTGCGTGTTCCTGGAGATGGAAGTGGGGAAGCCAGCATGACCAGTGCCAGTCAGGTCTCAGACATGAACAGGACGACCTGGGCCAATTTCAGCCAGGCGGACCGGCCCAGAGAGTTCACTGTGACCCCCAGCAACGGGACTGTCCGTGCCCAGGGACTGACCGACATTCAGGTGCAAAGATCTGCAGAAGCTGACTCTCACATCCAGTATGAAGAGCTTTAAAGCTTTTAAGACTCCTTGGAAATGAAAGAATTTGTCCAAAAGTATATTTGCATAAAGAGTATGTGTTTAGGCATTTGTGTAAGTTCTGCTACTCCAGGTGCTTTTTGTTTTGATTGTTGTTACTGTTACAGTAGTTTTGGAATGGAAGTGGCATTAAAAGAATGGAGACACTTTCCAGGACAGGTTTGCATACAGCAAGCAGAGATGTAAGGGTACACCAACGTTTAATCTTGAAACAGGGACAGCATCACCCTCTGCAGTTGAAAAAGTTAATTTATTATTGATCAGCGTCTGAAGTTGCCAAAAGCCTTTTGTTTTCTGCTTTTATCTTCTGTTCTAAAATAAATGACACCTAGACTTATGAAACCTTTAATCGTCGTTATGTATTAATGAGCACTTGGAATATGATATCCATCACTCTTTAACTGACAGCTTCATAAGACACAGCATGTCACAAAAGCCCGCTGCTTCGTTAGATATTTCTCCGCCCCTCAACTGCTGTCTGTAAATATCCTACTCTGTTCACTTAAATGACAGCCAAATGTCACTTCTGAACTTTAATTTGCTCTTTCACATTACCTGAATATATATTAGGAGCTGAGTAAATAGTGTGCTACTGTGGATAGGAAATAAATCTGTAGAGTTGCCCAGAGGTTCTTGTAGGAATAACAAGTAGGTCAAGTCCTTACATGGTGCACATTGAGTTTACAGTGACAAGGGTCTTAACTTGGTGGAGTGAACAAATTATCCAGTAAATAGCTTTTATCTATTTGATATACTGCATCAATGGCTCCCTTCCCCCATTTTTTCAGCTTCAGTAGAATATAACTTTGAACAGTGCTCTACTTTATCGCCTATCCCTTGTCCGTCCCCTGTCTGCTTCACCTTTCTTATAGGAATCATTATTAGAGCTTGAACCCCCCAAGCCCACTGAGTGCAGCAGTGACAGTGCTGTGTGGCTGTTGTCTCTGCAGGTGACCCTGTGCTCGAACACAGTGCAGTGCTATGAGCTGGCTCTGGTGGTGGATGTGCAGGCAGTTGGGGAGGAGGTCCTGGCTCTGCCAATCATTGCAAGGTAAGAGGACCGGCTTTGAATTATGCTCTCAGTAGGGGGTGGCTATGAGTGGAATGTAGCAATGTTCTTTATCTTAAGTGAATTAAGACACAAAAGGAATATTATTGTCATATAATATATAGATTATGTTACTGTGCTGACACCTGAAGAAGGCTCTTTGGCCGAAATGTTGTTTTCTTTCTTCTCTTTTCAGAATGGAATAAACCTGTTACTTGTTCCTTTTGTAGATTATGTTAAGATTTTATTATAATTCTACTGTTGTTTTCAACACATTTCAGTCTTCAAATTGTACAAAGAAGCGCACAGATATCAGTACAGTGTGTTGAGGGAATAAGATGTATTTCCCTTCACACTCTAATGGTGAAGAAACATACAGTATGTGGCAGGCTGCTATCCTTTGAGGGTTGTGTAATGTAGAGTAAACCCGTAACAGAGATTTTAACAGAGTACAATAAATTCCAACTTCAGAACAACAAATAAGTGGCTCATCTGACTGTTTTTTTTTCCTTTGCTTTGATTTATTATCCTCTAGATGTGTTATTCCTGCTTTGCGTTTGGAGACCCCAGTTTTGGACTTTCACAAATGCTTCCTGGGTTACCCCTATCAGAAGACAGTGAAGCTGATGAATAATAGTGACCTGCCAGCTTGCTATGGCTTACTTTCACAGGTCAGTTTGGGAAGACAAAAACTTCCTGGGTCTATCCACTTGTGGTGATTACAGGTCACTGAAGAAAATGTGAACTTTTGGGCTTCTGTTGTCATGACTGATTTTTGAGTTGCTTTAGCTTGGTGATTGGTTCTTCTTAATTGTTGAAGTGTCAATCTGACGTTTCATATGAAGCAGTCTATTAAAGGTGATTTTTTTCCTTGCTACTAAGTATTTTTTCTGACAGGCCCTGTCATTCTGATTAACATCACTGTCCATTCTGAATGAAAACACATGTCACATGCATACTGCCGAAACAGAGTGAAGACCTGCACCTGCAGCATGTTTCATCAGTAACTGTTGCACATTCCTTTCTGCAGGAGTACGAGGAGTTTCCTGCTCTGCTGTATTCTAGCCCTCATCCTCGTGGCATCCTCGAACCCCATTCCATGGTGGAGGTTCCACTTATCTTTCAGGCAAAGGCCAAAGGCAGGCTTGAAACCGTGGCACTGATCGCTGTGTTTGGCAGTGAAGAGCCACCACTTGTGAGTTTTAATCAATTGAATGTACACTCATATATCAGTAACACAGTATGTATAGTTGCCTGTTTGCATTTTTACATTTGAATGATAATTTCCCCATGCCATCAGTTGTCCTATATTTTCAATAAGACATAGGACTGTTTGCTCATTTCTTTATTGCACTTGTCCATACTGCGACACTAGTAACAAACTTATCGACAGAACTCTTCATGTTACAAATGAGTCTCTTAATTTGATATAGCAGGACATGATGTATTTGATTATATATAGTTCTAAAGGCCATAGAATTCAGATATTATAAAAAATCTTACACTATTCATTAAAAATAATAATGTATTCCATAGCACTTAACGCCTGATTATATCACTTAGTGAGCAGAACATCTGGCCTTGGATTGACCTTTAATATCCTTATGTAGCAGTTACACAATTGAGCTTTCAGCAGACTTTGTATAATAACATTGTATTTTCCTTACGAAATATAGACATAAGCCAAAATAACCCATCTGCTTTAGTATCTCCTGTATTCAGTCAAACTCTTCCTGTTTCCTCAGGGGCTGCACTTGTCCTGTATTGGTGAAGGGCCAGTGGTTCACGTTAAAGTGACTGAAGTGGATTTCGGGAGCATCCCAGTTTTGACAGACATAACCAGGACACTGCAGCTGTCTAACCAGTCCCCAATCCCAGCGCGTTTCTTGGCACAAATGGTGGGTAATTTGTACTGCTGAGCCTCAGGGCATATTCTTTACCAAAGAAATGTGAAAAAGCTCTTGCAGTCTTTCATTTCTCTAGGGACTAATGCAATTCAGACAGTTTTTTTTCTGTTTTCTCCATCATGCAATACCTGCTGTAATTCACAATGCTAATTTTAATTAATTTAGTCTAATTGGCTGTTCAATTAATTAGTTCAGTCATTCCTTGCTTGGTTCATTCATCACTTAATTAGATGTTCTGGCCAAAAGCAGCCCTGATTTAGACTGGTCATGTTAGTCAGAGCAGGCAGGGTGATTCTGACATGTGGCAGAACAGCTCTTGCAAACAAGGGAATTACAGGCCTGACCTACCCTTTGCTTGACATCTAGAGAGAAAAAATCATCCTAGCCTTGAATTGTTTTTCTTGAATCTTTACTTTCTGCAAACACTATGGGAGCTTAGTTGGTCCCTCTGTCAAACTGGATCCATGGTAGGTAGACAGATGATTATCAGATTATAATGTGAGTCATACGCTAGCCCTGTAACAACTAGGCCACCCCCCTTTAACATTACAATCACTGCCATCTAGCTATTGAAAGGCATAGATGGTAGTTTATTTTGATTTCTATAATGTATTTAGCATAAGCATTTCTACATTAAGCAAAAATTTGTTAGACAGTTTGTTGCTCATTCTCAGTGTTTACCATGAATTATGTTATGGATTAAAATGAGTTTCATTCCACAAGACATTTTTTGTTGAACTCCAGGTACTTTATGCAACCCCACTCCCTTCCAGTGCTCATTTTAATTTAGACTTTTATTAAAAAGCTGTGCTTTATGTTTTAGGAGCCAATCTACTTATGTAATTTATGTGCAGAGATTCAGAAGACTTACTGTGCCCCAATCCTGTTGAGCAGCTTCTATTATACCTGGAAATATTATAAATGCAGCATTCGAGCTGCACTCGGAATAGTGTTGAAGGCATTTGCATTTAAAACAGACCTAGTGGCAGTGAGTGATTTATGTGTTTGGGGACAGATCAGTCTCTCCTAGAGATACCATCTAAGAAGTTAGACAAAGAATGGTTTGGTATATATTTAGTATTGCTTTTCTGTATCAGAAAACTAGAGCAATGTGATCTTTCATAGTCTGAGGACAAGACAGTGATAGGCATCAGGGAACCGAGAGGCCTTGCTTTTGTCTGTCCTGCAACAGGCAAGCTTTCTTTTCTTTTTTTAGCTAGCACTGGGTTTCACTAAGGCAACAATAAGCAGTTCATAACTCTGCCAAATATTAATTCTATTTAAAAAATATCTACAGTACATGGTAAAATAGGTGTACTGTATTTATAAAATCTGAACTTCTTTGATAAGAACCCTAAAGATGGTTGCAAATGAAAGAATGCCATTAAGCTATTGATCTTACTTTTGGTTGATGGTCTCCACCGTCTTGAATGGTCCTAAACTTTAGTTTCCACTTCTGTTAAACTGTTGTGCCTGGTTTCACCAAAAAAAATCCAAACTACTGTTTTTATTTGTATTCTATGAAGGCTGTAGAAAAATGTTTTGTAGCTTTAGGTAAAAAAAATGTACAATAGTTTTTTTTCATCTTTACACCTCTTTGATCTGATGCAGTTCAAAGCAATTGATGGGATTAAGTCATTTCAGTGCGTGTCTGATCCGATTATTGATATTTCAGTACGCATACTGCTTGCTCAGATATCGTCTTCAGGGTAGGTTCCCTAGAGCTGTGTTACTAAAGCCATTTCCATATGTGCAGCACAGCGCTTTTTTCCCTGATGACCCCTTACTACTAATTTTCCCTCTCAAGACTCTTCAGAGATTGAAAATGTGATCTATGACACTGTTAAAATAAAGATCTATTACTGCGGAACGAATGAAACCACCCACAGCTGCAATTCCTTTTTATATCACCCCCCAACCACCGCCATTACAATTCTGATGCTAATTCATTGAAGAATAATCTCTGATCCTCTTGTGGTGAGGCCATTTGGATGATATCTATCTGAGTGCCTGAAGAGAAACAGATTTTAGCTTTGCATTTGTAATGAAAGAGTCTCAGAGCTGTGCTTCCTTCGCCCCACTCTCCCCTGAGCAATAGTGAGCATTCTTCCTCTTATTTTACAGAGATGCTTCAGTGCATCTGGCTTACTTCTCTGCGGCCTGTTATTTAAACTTTTTCAAGAAATTGCTTTTATTTCTGACTTTGTGCTTTCTATGCTTCAATCTTTTTCCTTTTACTGCTCTCCTCGGTTCTCTGTGTTGGATGAAATTCTCTGAAGTGAGCTGGAATTGCTGAAGTGGTACCCCATGTAAACCGCCAACTTTATGTCTGCTCTCTGGTAAAATAGAAATGTGTCTTATAGAAACGCATGTCTACAAAAGAGACCATTTTAGGTCATATTGATGATATATGACAAAGGAGGGCAATTAATGTCACTGTTGTCCTTTTGTAAAGCACATTTCAGCATCTTCAAACAAATCGTGATGTGAGGTTCAAACACCTCTACCCTCTCTTTCACCACCATGTCATCCTGACTCGTTTAATCTTAAGAGGATTGCTCTTGTTCTAGAGATGTTTAATGCGTGCTGTGGGATTTCTTGTAAAAAGCACAAAAAGGGTGTGAGGAGGATGCTCCTTAAAGTGGTAGAGTAAAACAGAAATAAAAATTAGTATGTTACCCTGCGTAAATGTATAGAGGTGACCATTTTAAAAAGAGTGGCATATGCAGCATTTTTTTAAAGATGAGCTCAGGATGTGTATTTGTTTGTTTCTGTAATATAATCCGTATCTTTATTCAGCAGTGCAGAATGTGGAAGTGTAAGAACAGATATTTCTGACACACAAGAGCTGAGGGAGATTGGCGAAACAGGTCGGGGAGTGGAGGCCGACAGAGACTGATGAAAGATCAGGCGAGAGCAAACAAGGCTGGTCCCTGACTGTACGCGAGCTCACGACTACTCTGGGCAAAGTGGCTGTGCTGCCACATGGGATTTTCTGATAAGGGGGTTTCAGATATCTGCCAGTAGTCTGATGCATGGCTAGATAGACTTAGAGCTGGCAGGCAGAGCGGGTTAGAGTCAGACGGAAATATTCTCCTGCGGGATTCTGAGTGTCCTTCTGAAACACGGGCTTGTTGTGCAGCGAGCACTGCCCTGGTCTGAAGGTGCTCAATGGCAGAGCACCGGATCAGTGGCAGATCAGAGTTTAAATATTCTGTTCTGAAGGCATTACCACCTGTTAATTTGGGGCAGGTGGATGGGACAAGTAGCCCAAGCAATTCCTATTGAATCACTGAAAAAACTTTTTATGCCCGGACAAGCCCCAGCTCACAGTCCTCAGTCTCCATGGAAACAGAGCACATCTGCACGAGGAGTTGAACACCTTTCAGAGCTGTGAGTTTTGGCTCGCCTGGGCACAAACATTTTCTACAGTGACAATAAAGGAAGAAGAGACTGAAATTTAACTGTGGTGGGAAATGAGAAAATGAAGCAGGCCAAGGTGTATGAAGATATGAGTAGTTTTGGCAGGAGAGAGTGAAAGTTTGCATCTGTTGTTTCCTAAATGCCTTAAAGGCACCTGTCTAGAAACTCTAGCTTATGCAATTAGTACATCATTTTGTAGCCTGCTTAATTTGATACTGAGTCAAAATGGTAAAATATGTTATTAATCACCAGAGCTTTGCAGTGACAACAGCTCAGTGATTTTTGTGTTTTTGTGATTCTTGTGATTTTTGTGAACTTGCAGAAAAGACATTTCATTGCCAGCAACTACTGCTGCACGCTGTATTGTTGTGCATTTGATAAATAAACTTTGATTTGATTTGAATTAGAGTACCACAGTGTTCAACAGTTTATTTTCAAGTCTTTTTTTCCAGGTAGGATTTCCCTATCTTATCAAGCTGAAGGAAATCAGAGTAGTTGAGGTATTGCTTTTAATAGTAATGCCCTTTATTCAACGCCATGTATAGCATTGCCCATGAGTATGAAAATGAAGTAGAATGGCATTGCTTAGGTGTGATGAAGTATTTGTATCTGACACAGTTACAGTTATGTTTAGTTTCTGAGTGCAATAGTATATCCTCAACAGGATTAAAAGAGGTGGAAGACCATAACACAACAAAGAACAATGTTTTGTTTTCGTTTTCATAGAGAACTGGTTGATCCAAGTGGATTTTATTGTTATTAAAACTGTCAGTTTTGCCATAGGATTTGCAGGAAGAAACACAGTAGTTGATTTCTGAATGTTATTGAAACATTTATAAGAAAGGCAGTAGTAATTCAGCACTGATAGTGCAGGATATATTAATGCCTCAACCAGGTTTTAGTTTTATTGAATTACTTTGTGTAGAGTTTTTTCAAACAGTTATTTTTTTCCTTTTCTGTTTCCTTTTCTGTTCTGTACCAATCCAGTGACATTACAGGGTACTCTACAGCACAGACTTTTTAATACCTTATCACACTGTTTCCTCTTCGCCATTAATTAGTTATCTACAGTACATGTGCATCTGTAGTGAGAATATTACCCTAGAGAGTAAAACTGAAAATGCAAAAAAGATTAAAACTAGCCATTGTTCCGGATGTAATCTATTGTAAGAACAAATGATTGTATAGATACATGAAAAGCTGGACTTATGATTATGACTTAGACTGGTTGCTATATATGTTGTGTGGTAGAGAATAGGGTACTATTCTCTAAGGCCAGTTGAAAAACTTACATTTTTGTGTTGGAATAACAGAACCTGTTAATACCGGTTTAATGTGTTTATCACTTCTGAGCTCAATGTTATAAATAAATATGCATTTTCATATTTGTGTTTGTTACAAAGATTGAATAGCATTAACAGAATGCATTCTCTATCAAGCCTCTTCTAATTTCCACTGGGATATCAATTCCTCCTGGATATGGAAAGGATGGGAAGTAATAAGCAATAAACAAGACTGACTTTAAATAGAAACCTTAATTATCAACTTTTTAACCCTTGGTAATGTTTGAAAAACATTGCTTAATTCTTTGGCTTTGTTTGTTTTGCTTAGTAAGGTGCTCTTTTTTCCCAGCGTTTATAGCATTGTTAGTATTGTGGAGGATATTAATAATTCTGCACTAATTAGTCGTGTTAATGGTGTTTTATTTCCTTGTGGAAGTTTGCTGATTAAATGATGTAAATCTTTTGAGGTATTGATGAAGGGTAGCGTACAGTATAACCTACCTTATTTCCAAGCTTGCTTTGAGCTAGGAAGTGTGTTTTGTGAGCTGAAAGAGCCACTGTAACAACTCACAAGCAGATGCTCTAAGTGGGATTTGGAACGCTTTCCCTCCTTTCTCTTTACTCATGGGAAGTGTTCATATGTGTTCTTGAACACTTTTAATTACTGTACGTCTTGGCAAAGTGAGTCCTGCACTGGAGCTTAGAGGCTCCTTCGCTGGCTCTGTGTGCACGTGAGGGAAAGAGGGAGAGTTTAGCTCACGGTACCAGATCAGTGCAGTAGGTCTCCTTTTACCCACGGACAACATTCTAATGAGGCAATCTCACAGAGTATAATATTAAACATACACTATAGAAAATGTCACATTTCTGATTGCAACATTCCAATATTTCAGAGTGCTATTAGCGCAGCTGCCTCACAGCTCTTGTGCCGGATCCTGCCTGGGACACAGTGTGCAGAATTTGGCTGTCCTGCCTCACTAAGACACCTGACCCAGTGTGATTGGCTTATCAAAGACTCTTTCTCTGTCGTGCACTTGAGCCTTTAGTCCCGCCTTGTGTTCTGTGCATGCTGAGATAGACTGGATTCTGGGATACCTTGACCCTAACCAGCATGCTTTCTGACCTTTCAAGGCTACCCCACAAATACCCCTTTGTTATTCTAAAATCAGGGTTAATGTTTTTTTATTGTATCTGAGCTGGAGAAAATATGGCACTGAAACATGTACAGTAGCTCCATTGTGTTTCAGTGACCCCTGCCATAATTTGCCTGATGTTGTTTTAACGCTGACTTGTCCTCAGGTCAGTACGTTAACTATGAAACATCACCTTTACTTATTTGGTGTAGTTTCTTATCCCTGTGAAGAAAGGGCTTATATTCTTCACATACACAAAGAAACAAACCAAAGGTTTGAGCAACAAGGAACGTTGTTTTAAGTATTTTTTAGTTTTATACTTTTCTACACCATTAAGTTATTGTAAGTGGCCAAAAGACTGCTTATTCATAGACTTACACCTGGGGCACTAATAGTCATATTTCCTATTGCATTTTACACCTTTGGGTTCTCACCAGGGAACTCATTGCTTTTATATTTCTGTTTGCCTAAACTAAAAAAATAAATTGCAGAAAAAAGAGAATTACATCTCTTATTTGGAAATATGCATTTTTTAGAAGGCAAAGTAATTACCACTGTTTATGCTTATAACTGCTTGTTTAGGAAACCCAATTAAAAGTTTATTTAGAAAACATCAAATAGGGCATTGCAGTATGGAAAGTGATTCTAAACTTTGCTTGAACACATACAGTAACTAGGGAAACTCATAACTATGTATGAATGGCACACACAAAAGAATCAGTGCTTTTTTGAATGAGAAACAAGTGTTAATTACTGTGCATTACATCAAAGATGCATCTTTGATGTAATGTACAATATGTGTGAAAAACATTCCCTTATCCTGGTCATCTGGAAAAGCCTTGTTTCTGTTGTAGTAGGTAGTGGTAGTGGGGTTTTAATTGGCAGGTGTCTGTTACACCCAGGGTAATTATTTCACTGAGGCAAGGAACTCTGGAAACCTCAGCCTTGGCTCTGTGGGATCACATTTCCCATGGATTTGGAGGTCCACAGCGTTTGATGATATAATTCAGGTTAATGTCTACTGACCCTATTGATCACTGTGAGAAAGGGTGCAGAGAGCTGAGGATTAACAGTGGGCTGAAAAATAATGATGTCAGTGGGAGCGCAGGTGGCTTCCATGATGAAGAGGAAATCACCCAGGGTCAAAGCTGTTCCTCCTGGTGATGATGAGCTAAACTGACAACAAATTTAACTCTTTGTCTCTTTGTGACTTGTTTTTCAATAATTCTGTCTGCAGGTCTGAAGTTTCTTTCAAAGTCAGGCTTATTGGCAAACGTTAAATATATTGGTAAGATTATACTTAGGTTCCGTTGTTTAAGTGACCAAGCTTTGCCCACAGCTTATTTACATTGTTTCAGTCAATCTCATGATCTTAATGTGACTGAGATATTATTCTGGAAACTGCATGTCACTTGTACTGTATGTCTGTGTTTCACTTTTCACTTCATCCAATTATCTGTATCTGGACTGTAGTTGCATAAAGAGAGACATTTATTAAAGATTTGTCTGAACATTTGGAAGCATTCAGTTTTTCTGTTTAATTTGCTGAAAATTTGAAGGATCCTTGAGACTTCTAAATCACATAAACTTTTTTATGAGGCTGGTCACAACACCTAATTTCAGGATTTGCAAATGTGGTCAAGTCTGTTGATAAGGCCAGGAGTGAAGACAGCAGACAGAGATGCCTGGAGAATATTAAAAGCGTAGGATGTCTATCCTAAAGAATTAAAAGAAGAAAGACACTAATTCAAAGAGCTCAAAGCCATGTGGAACTAAAACCAACCTCTGTGTAGGCGACATTTACATTTAATCAACAGCAATGTCAGAAAGGGAAGAATAATCTATTTTTGAATCAGTTAACGTGTTCTGAATAATAATATATTTTTTAATTTATGCACTTGAAATGTTTAATCTGAAAAGCCACTGTATCATTAAATTCCATTACTTCTTAGCAGGGGTGCAGTAAAAACATCCTTTTCCACAAATTACATTCAACTGACTTGTTTTCCCTGGGCTTTTCACTGTTACTCAAAAAATATAGTTGTCTCAGTTTTGAAAACACCACCATTCTTATCAGGATTCCATTGAAAGGATGCTGATCTAGTTATGCATGTTGTTTATATTGCAAAATGGATCAGAGATTTATCCAGGTACAGTAAAACTGTAAGAAATTAAAGATGCATTTGGGATTCATTACTCTGTTGACAGTGATGTGACATGCATGGACATTTAAAAAGCATAATTTAATATAGCTATCTCTGAATTACAGGGCTGCTGGACCTATGCAAATACTGTCAATACCTTGTTCTTTACTGAAAAATAATGCTCCCTGCTCATATAGTACAGCAGGTCATCATAATGCCACCATGTTCATTATATTAATAAAGGATGCTAGATCTTTCCCATCTTTCCCCTCTTATACTCACTGCTGACCCTCAGGAAAAAAAAAAACACTTTCTGGATCATATTCCTGCAAGTTCTCCTGTTCTAATTGAGGAAGAGAGGAATTTCTCAAACTCAAAGGGGAGAAAGAAACGTTTGCTTTGATGAGATGTTAAGTAATCCTAAGGATGTATTCTACCAAAGCTGCAATGGGCATAATACAGCAGGGAAGGACATTACCCGTATTATTATTTATTATTTTTATTATTATTTCAAAACCAGCACTCATATTTTTCTGCTGCAATTCTGATAAAATAAGTCTTGGAGAAAGGAATTATTTGTCTTAGTATAGACTAACTGGATAAGTGATTTTTTTTCAGGAAATGTCTACAGTGCATTCTCGTAATGATCAGGTCATTTACATATCATTTACATATTGTGTGTTCAATGTTCAGTAGTTTGCCTCTGTGCCCTGTGGCACCAGTGTTCAATACTGTATATCCTCAGTTTAGCATTGAAAAAATAAACAACTCCAAATAAAAAGAAAAAGGAGGCAATTTTCAATTTTATTTCAATGTGTTCTAAGAATCAGGAACAGCCATTGGGATCAGATAAGAACATGTATCTGATATTGCTACCTTTCCCTGTCTGTTTCTCCCAATCAATAGGTGTTTGCTGTGTCTAGTGTTTGAATAAACGTCTGTCCAGGAAAGCAAATATGGGCATATCCCTCTAAAGAATATTTGTTCAAATGTAATACTTGTTAAGATAAAAGAACAAGATAACTTGTCTTAGCAGCAGTGCAGAAGAGACGTGTCTGGTCTGCTGCCAGACTGCCTCCGCTGTCTGGGTAGATAGCAGGTTTGAAGTGAGCTCTCTGCAAGGTGTGTCCAGCAGACTGGTTAGTGCCTTTTGGTCAGGATAAAGTTATTCTGCACTCTTCCAGGGGTTGTTATCTGAAATGACATTAGAAATCAGGAAAAACAGTGTGTAGGATTTAATTTTTTTCAGCTTTTTGAAATGTCAGGAGATAACTGCATTGGTCCAGTGGAGTTTCTCTGTGTAAAACCAATACCACACCCTTTCTGAACATACTGGCACCACAGAAACATGGCAGTGTCCTGGTACACTGGTGTGAAATTGTCCAGGACCTGCCTCTTCTGTTGTGTATGTCTAATCAAGATATCTCATTGAAGATCTCATTGTCTGGTTCTGATCTAAAGGGAATTAACCATAATAAAATGATTTAAGTTTTCTTAGGTGAGTCAATTGCTTTTTATTTTGAATAACAGATAATGCGTAGTTCTAATTTCCCATGAATTCTGCAGTCTTACCCACTGGGCGAGCTGTTGTAATTGATGCTGCCAAATGTGCTGCAGGTGCGTAATAAGTCCCAGTGGCGCCCAGAACCAAGTGAAGGAGAGGTGCCAGCCGAGGGGGTGATGGAGATCAGGCTGGTGGCACACCTGGATGACACGGTGTGCTTCCAGGATAAGCTTCACCTGGCCATTGAGAACAGCCAGACCCACTCAATCCCAGTCTCCGCCATGGGCACTGGCACAACCATTGTGACCGACAGACCCTTTGCCCCTGCTCTCAACATGGGGGCCCACTTCAGGTGGGTTTCTGACATATTTGTGCCCTTTTGTCTAAATGTCACCTGACTTGGATGTCCCGCCTGGATGTGTTTGTAACAGTTAATTTATTAATGTGTGTAAACTTGTTGTCACTCTTTGCAGCAAGCTGGTATTGCTGCAGCTCTTCAGAGATTCAGAGTTACTGAATCTTATACTGTATATTCTGAATTCTCATAAAACAGGTAGTTATCATATAAGGCAAAAAAAAGAAGTGCAGAATTTAGATATAGCATGTCTTTCGAAAGTGGGTCTCAATTCAGGCCATTTAGTCTCAGGAGTTCCTGCAGCTGCTGTTTCTACGCTCTGTAGAGAATTCAGCTGAAAGCCCTCCTACCGCTCCTCTTCCTCAGCTCTGGGCCCTGTCGGTACCACTTCCGGATCACCAACCGCGGCCGGCGCCCTCACCAGCTCTACTGGATGACAGAGGGGTTCCCCCAGTTCCGTCGGCGACCCCCGCCTTTCCAAAGCAGCTCCAAGGACAACAGGCACAGGAACCCAGTACCTGTTGCGGACCAGGACACTCCTGTCTTTACACTGCATCCCCTGAGGGCAGAGCTACAGCCGGGGCAGACTGTGGACATGCTGCTGGAAGGTTCAACTCACGTGCCCAAGGTACAGTATTCCTCCACACGAATGCCACAATTACCTTGGTTTAGACCTTTCTGCGTTTTTATTTTGATCAAATTTTAACATTACTTTTTGTTTGAATGCACAATTTTTAAACAAAACAGTTGAAAACGAGCTTTGGCATTTTTGTTAAGAATTATGTTCCGAGGGTTGTGGGAAGTGTGTTAGCTCATTTAGGAAGCTTTAAGAAGCAATATTAACAGACTGACCACACTAGGCAGCACGAGATCTATAATTGCTTACAATTCTCCACTGCTTTTCATATCAGAGGATCCAGAAGTGTTTCAGATACAGTAAGATCCACTGCATCTACCACTGAATTATAGCAGCCACAAGTGGCAGTCTTTATAAGCTAACACCTTACTAATTAACAGATCCAGTGGAGAGCAGGAATTGATATCAACAATTGAATTAAGGAGTTTCTTCTAGCCCAGTAGGGAATTTACCAAGATACCGCTAAACGTCTGGAGCTTCTGGAGCTTCTGGAGCTTCTGGAACTGTGCCATAGGATCTGTAATCGCATCTTGATCAGATGACTGTCTCCACACTGGGCCATTGAAATAGAAATTGTGTCCAGCGGGAAGACCTACTGATGTTCCTTACAGCAAAGGAACAAGTAATAGGTTTATTCCATGCTGAAAAGAGAAGAAAGAAAACACAGCGTTTTGGCTGTGGAGTCTTCTTCAGGTGTGACTCCACGGCCAAAACGTTGTGTTTTCTCTCTTCACTTTTCAGGATAATTTAAATATGCGGTATATGTATGACTATTATTATAACACAGTCAATGCAAAATGTAAATATGATTATCCTTAATTAGGAATATTTGTGTCACTCTTACACTCTTGTTGACTTAGCAGTGCCCTTAATTTTGCCCCAGGTGGTGAGGGAGAAACTGATCTGCCAGGCCATCATTGGCAAGCAGAGTGGGAAAGAGCGCATCATGACCGTGGATGTGACATGCGAGTTCATTGCACCTGTGCTGGATATTTCAAGCAAGCAACTGAGCTTCTATGTGGAGAAGGTATGTGATGACCTGCAGTGATCTCTAACAATGTTTTGTAGTTTTTTTGTGAAGAAAGAGTTCAAAAAGAAACTAATAATATCAACAATCACAGTTCACATACAGTATATCAATATGAAACCATCAGAACCAGTGCTGAGCCAGACCCCAGCTATTTTGTAACCCCTGCTGCTCAAATCATCAACAAGTCTTTGCACGGGTAAACCAGTACAGGCTATTTGATAATGCTCATTTTTTCATTTTTAAAAAAATGATTTGATGATTAATTTAAACTTGGAAGGCATGTACTGTACGATTGTGAGCCGGGTTACAATGAAAGCTGAGGTGGTCAGTCGAGCAAATTCATTCTAGGCAACTACTGTATAATGTGACATATAGGCCATTATATGTGTAACACAAATCTGGTAGTTGCTCCCACATTCTCTATGTATTATAGGGAAACCTAATAAAAACCAGCTGCATTAGATTCCTCTCTTGTAATCCTGTGCAAATGCCTGCACTTGTTCCTTCCTCAGAGTGAGCCTAAGCAGCCCTCTAGTGGTATGGACAACTCTGAGAGACAGCTGCTCTGTTACACTTTAACTCCAAACATTAATATGTGAGGAACTGTTGTTCCTGTGCATATCACGCTGTCATCGTGGCCTCCGTTTTGTTCTCACAATTCAGAACTACCTCTGCTGCCCCAGGTTTTGTGGATAATTTGCAGATTTCACAAACAGTGAAAGCGGACCCTGATTCACACTTGGCTGGGTGCTGTGTTTAATTTTTTTCTTCCATAGCAAATTGCCACTTTATTTATGAAATGAGGCATCTTATTCAATCAGCTCACATCCTGTTGTTTTGCCAATTAACTGTAGTCTTTATGGCTACTATTGTCTGTAACTACTAATTGTTGTGACTACTAATGTCCACCTGACCATAATTGATAAGACCATTGTCTTGGGAACCTCTGCTCTATTTGACCTTTATCCTTGGGAGGTTTCATCACACCCAGACCTCTGGCAAAACTATGTCTATGCATGTCATTATGTCTTGTACTGCACTGGGTTATCGTATGCATCCCCAGTTGTGCCCTGTAAAACTGTCATATCTGCTCCTCTTTAAAAAATGCACAGCCAATTAACTTCAAAGTAGACAGGTTTTGTTTAAATGACTTCGATGATTAGCCTTTCTCAAAACAGAGAGCTGAGCTCAGTTTTGATCTTGAATCTTCAAACTCGTTGTAGGAACAGCTGCACTGATCGACTTGGAACTTTGTGGGTTCCATCACAGTTAAACCTGCTCAGGTAGCACTTTTTATGCCCACATAGGGTTTCCTGCCCCTGCTTGACAAAACACACCCTATATAGCTAACTGCTCTTGAAAACTGCTTGGGCAATGAGCTGCAGACTTGGTACAGTAGGTATTGGTCTAGTGTCTCCTTTGAAGCCTTCAAAGAAAGTATGCTCGTGATTTTTGTTTTTAATTATTTTTATGAGATTGGAATAAAATGGAAAAATCAATTGGCATCATCCTGTTGTGCAGGAACTATTGTACAAATAACATTTTTTTCTGTTTGGACAATCATTTAATGACTGTTTTAAAAACTAATTATTGTAGGTGCATGTATACAGCACTTGCATTCAGAAATACAGTAAAGGTATGTGGTAAATGCTATTATTATTATTTAATAAACATGCTTTTAAGTCCTCCAAACTTTCACATGATGCCTAAGACCTGTAAAAAACACAACAGCTTCACAGCATTATCGAATACCGAAGGAAATGTGGCCCTCCGATTGTCTGCTTATGCGCTCCTGTCACTACTGTTTTATGCCCTTGATCTTACAGAGGAAATCGCAATTACAATTTTCCCTGCTGGAATTCTGAACATTTCATCCTTTTCCTCAATTACAATATTATTGAAGAAGGAATAAATAATGGAGTCATCTGGTCATTTTAATGAATGGCTCCCACTGATTTTCTGTCTCATCTATTTCATTTTTTATTATGTGAGCCCTCTTGTGTTTTCCCAATATTGCTGAAGCTGTATATCTTAGACAGCTGTGTTCAGGCCCCTTGCCAATCTGCTTTTCAGAACTAAAAATCTAATTTATTTATATGGCATTCTTTTATCTGAGCCTGTCCCATTCATCTCAGAGTTGACAGCTTGGTTTTTGATTTACGGGATACGAGTGAAGCTGAGCTATCTTGGATATAGTTAGGTGGACTAATTAGACTTGTTAAGGTCTGTTTCTTTCACATTTATAAAAAAAGAAGTTGTTCTCCAGCTTTGCATAACAGCCTGCATCTGGTATAGACTGTTTTCTCACTGTTTTTAATCATAGCAAGAACAACATTAACACATATCACAGACCCAAAAGCTGTTTAAATTTAAATATATGGCAAGGATTTGGGTTTAGAGGATCCTACTATTATGAACAAGAACTTTCATTGCATGTTCTGGCACAGGTTTTTAACATTTTTGAATTGTTACATATCTGAATGTTATTTTTCCTCTTAACACCTTTGATAGATAGCCCTAACTGTGTGTCATGCATATTTGTCAGTCAGTCCTAAAACTGAATGATTTACTCCCTCGTTCAGTGCTCAATATGAAGTGTGAAACAAAGAAAATTGCTTACTCATTTTGTGTTACGATGCATTGGTCAGGACCCTATGCAGACGGTATAATCCTGAAGTATGTGAAACGGGCAGGGGGAGGAGACGACGAGGAACTGGGCAGGTTAACAAACAGGGGGCGTGACGACAGTGAACTGGGGCATGGGGGGCATGGCCAAGGCAAACTAGTCCAAAGGAGTCCAAGGGAAAATCCAGGGAGAAGTCCAAAAGTCCAGAACCGGGTGATCCATCCAAGACAAAGTTAAAAACCGGAACGGAACAATGGGATCACGAGGCCAGGCGCTCTGAGCCCTGGACTCAGCAGGGTCAGGACTATGTCCTCAAGCCACAAGTGTAGCGCGACTTGGTGGTAGGCAGGCCTCCGGGCATCCGTCTTCCAATGCAGAGCCGGGAGTAGAAAGAGCACCCGCCTTAAATGAGGAGGGCAGGATTGGAGGCCAGTGCACGTAATCAACTAAAATGTGAAAGAGCCGGAACGCCCTGAAGAGGATGGATTACAATTGTGACATTTTGTACACTTCTTGTGTGCAGATATTCTTAGACAATGACGAGGGACTTTTTTTCTCCTCCTTATGACCCTATTCAAATGAAATCTTATTTCATTCTAGAGGTCAGGACATGGACAGGCCGTGATGCACATTTGCTGTCTCGTGTCCTCGTTTTGTTGTGTTTGCAGCTAGGTTCTAAGCCAGTTGACCAGTTCGGCTTCCTGTCATGTCATGAAAGGGGAAAAGGAAGGAGAGGAGAAGAGAGGACAGTTGTGCTGAGCTGACGGGGTATTGAATCTCTTTCAGAGGCCCGCTGCTGCCCTAGCTCCTCTGTACAAGCCTCTGCTCCTGAAGAACGTCTCCTCGCTGCCTCTCACTGTGCAGCTGGCCCTCAGGGAGCCCTTCGCTCTCTGTGACAGGCAGGGAGACCGTATGCTTTCCACATCAAAGGTATGGGATCCCACGCCCTGAGGCCTCTGCAGGGGAGAGTGAGAACAGAATGAGCTAGTCAGCAGTTTGGAAAGGAGCTGACACTGACGGATTCTGCTATCTTTCAAAAACAGCCTCTTGGTTGACTCCTGCGATGTGTATTCATGCATTCATTCATACTTCTTTTCTCAGTAATGGAATTTTTTTTTTAAAAGCATTAATACAGATCTCCTTTTAAAAGACGTAATCAACTGAGTATTAATATGTACAACGCACATAATTGAGCTCCTGCTTTCTTTATTTTATATTAGTGGCATTTATATTGCCAATTGGACAAACTGATTATTTCATTAGACATTTATCCTTGCATCAGCAAACTGTAAGATTTGTGTAGAACAGATAAATAAAATTTAAACCACCTTCTCGAAAATACTGTACCTTACATATTCCAGATGGGCTCAAGTACAGGTTTAAGAGATTTTGGAATCCTCCTCTTCTCCCACTGCGAACTTCACTGCACCAATTTGATAGTCTCTACCTCTGTAGTTACAGTGCAGTAGAATAAACACAGAATACATGGTCTTTTATGTGTTTGTATCCATTGTTTTTACGAATGAATCAGTTTGATCTTCCCTGGTATTTCTTTTCCCAGTCTCTGGTGTTAGGAGTGGGAGAGCAGGTGGAAGTGTGGGTGCGATTCGAGCCATCCTACAAGCCAGACCGAGTAACACGGGTGGTGGACGAGATACTGGGGATCCACTACCTGCAGCACCCCCAAAAGGACTGCGTGGCCCTGCGTGGGGAGGTGCACTTCCCCAACTTGCACTTCTCCAGCACCATGCTAGACTTTGGCTGCATCCTGAACCACACCGAGGCCGAACGCCACCTCACCATGGTCAACTGCAGCCCCCTGCCTGTGTCCTTCCGCTGGTCCTTCCTGGTGGACAGCGAGCAGCATCAGATCAGGTGGGAAGCCTCAGCCACACGCGTGTTCAGCCTTCCCATGTGGCAGAAGTTTTGGAAGCTAAAAACATGTCCATTGGCTAATATTTTTTTGTGAACACATGGAACTTTACGTACAAGAACTCATACTTAAATACAGGGAACAAATAAGGTAAAATTAGTGGCGTTGTTAACTCAGTCTAACAGACAATTGACCAGGAAGGCAGAGACCTCATCCCTTGTTTCCAATATATTTCAACCCACACCATTTAATGTAACAGTTTACCTTTCAAGATGGACTGTATCACAAACCCAGTGAGCCAGCAAAGCAATGCGGTCGTAATGGGTTCAATCCAGAGTTTTAGGATAATTTAAATTTGTAGCTGCACAACCTGTAAGTAAAATTTTACACTTCATTGTATTGAAAACTCTCAGTGAATCATAATTAAGCAGAAATAACAGGGGCAATGTCTCAACTCAGACTCTAATAAAACAGTGCACTAGCTGCTTGTTTCCATAAAGCTGCAATAACAGTTTAGTCCTAAACAATATCAAGAAATATAATACACAAAAGAACGTAATACTGAGGATGGACTCTGCTGAAATATTTTAACTAACACTCAATTCTTTTTCTACAAGAACCACCATAAAAAGTGAAGATCAAGCAAACGTTATTGTTATCAGAGATCACATACTGTACTGTATGGTGTCCATGTTAAGACAGGGCTAGACTCTCTCTGAAATGGCACCAGTAGATATTCTCTCGTTTCGGAGCACTAGAGAGTAGAACCTTGCTCTAAAGTGCTTCCCCAGCTCCAATAACTGCTGTTTTAAATGATAAATGTGGTGAAATGCAATGCAATTTTTGTTTAATCATTTTTCTGCTATGTATTTGGTTTTTAAAGTTACTGACCATGATTAAGCCACTATTGTGTAAAAATAAATAATTATTTTATGGCCAATATGCTGATTAGTTACATTATAAGGATAAGTTTATGCATTTTATGCATCTCTTCTGCACACATTTTTTTCTGTTCTGTTATTTTACAAAAACAACATTCATATTTGTACTGACACATGTGAAAGTTTTCGCTTTGCATTGTCAAGAACTACTACAAGAGCACAGACCCAGAGGAACAGCACCTGTTGTTTTAATGGTGTTTGTGCCCCTCATTAGTCAGTAGGGGTACAGGCCTTCGTAGTTTCTTTGCACTGAGAGACCAAAGCAAGTAGTGTATGAAAAAGTGTTATATCATAATGAATGGTCTGCAGTGGCCATGAACAATTGAAGCGTCACACCTGAGCAGCTAGGAGTTGGATCATTAAAAAGGAAGTATTGACTCCATGTTGAATGATCAGTTTTAGCTCTTGTTCTCAGAGCTCTGTGCACTGTTAATTGTAGAGGAGAGATCCTTCTTTTGCACTGGTATTTAGAATAAATGTGGAAGCAGTATTTCAAATTGTTTGAAATAATTATTTTAGTAAAAAATCCATTTGCATTCACTAGCTGGTTTGATTTTACTTAACCCATTCTGTGATCAAAGTACCCCGCAGTGTTCCTTCAGACACCCTCAAGCCTTAATTGGAGATGATTCTACATTCATTAACGTATCATTTTTGTTCATTTCATTCCTCTGGTTGACAGATGGTGAGAAGTAAACAGGCGCTGCTCATTAAAATAACTCAGAATGCATTTAGGTTTTAATTTTACCTTTATGAATTGGCGCTGAAAAAAAATCAGTTATTCAACATTTGAAATTATAAATAATGTAAATAATATTGTGCAGTTTCCTCTAAACTGTGTATTATTTTGGATAAAAGGGCATGTTGAAACAGGAGGACCTGCAATGCAAATTAAATATTGCCTTTGGTATTAGTTTTTACGTATCACTGTAGAGAAAAGGCATTCAGACAGGAAGTCCATCTTGATCAAATTGCACCACAAGGCAAATAAGTGGAACCTGTTCTTGGGGATTGTTTTAGTGCAGTGTTTGTACTGGTGGATGCTAAATGGATACAGACATGCCCAGTGATGTGGGACAAACACATCCTACAGTTCTGCCTGTAAGATTACTGTGAGTGTACTGTTGTGCCACAGCCTATCTGTACTATGTCTGCAGAAATGCACTGTAGCTGTTGCTAAGTAAACATTAAGAGGTGGATGATTATTTACTCTGCTGCTGAACTGTAATCAGCTTAACCCTGCTACTTGCAAGGTGTCATTTTAATCATTAAGTAACAATGGTTGTCTGGCAAGTTGAACTTTACAGTACTGTTATTTTTGTCTCTTAATTAAGATGTAGGTTCCCTAAGATTTAGTATCAATCAATAAAAACTGAATCAATAAAGGTACTTAAATCTATTTTATTAGTCAGGATACAGTTGTCAGATTTAAACTATTTTCAGTTTTTTGTCTTTTGGCAGCTGAAATGTGGGATACAGAGTTTAATGATGTGTGTTTGGTATATAATTTTCCATAAAAACAGGTGATATGGAAAAATACGCCCTAGGTAATCCAGCAATGCAGAGGAGTCTTTAAATCCATTGCCATGTTTGCCCTCATAAAATCCAAGTAGTGTATGTTAACTAACCCGTTTACAACCCAGTTAAGTACAGTTAAGTCTTAGTTCTCTAGTTCATGGAGTCATAATAGGTTCTGTAATTGCTGTGATTTGTTAATCATATTTTAATAATGAAAAGGAATAGTCTAAATGGTTTGATGCTGCAGCTCAACTGATTTCAATTAATTAGTCAGAATATGGTACTGTAGGCACAGTGGCATGATGGTAACTATTGGTGCTCTGTAACGGACTGGTGTCCAGTCCAGGATGTACCCCTCTTTCTGGGAGAGGCTCCAGCTCTCCGATGGACCTGAACTAGGTGAAGCATTTAGAAACTAGCTGGACGGAAGGGATTAATGCTTCTGAATCCTTAGACTGTGCAGTGCAGACAAACAAATCAATAGTCACAGAGTTCTAACACATGATGGTGTTACTGTAGGTGAGATGAAATGTGTGCTTCTTGTATGAAAGGTTAGCAGGGAGTTTACTGTCTTTGCTCCACAGGTTTCCTCAGGAGGAGAGGCCGAGTGACAGCCAGCTCTTACTGGGAGAGGAGAACAGGGACCTGCTGTGGAATCTCCTGGTGAAAGGAGAGACTGACAGCAGAGTGGACTCCAACAGGTCTGTGCTCACTCCGGGACCTGATGAGCTCTATCGAAAGAAAGCAGCTTTTCGAAATTCCTTTACTAATCTGATACCCTTCTCCTTAGGACTCATTGAATTACTCCATGACATCTAAATCTCCAGTGTTTTCTGACAAAGTGTGCTCCAATTCATTGGCAATATAGAGGCATATCTCAGGTCTCTGTGTTCTACCAATTGATCTAGATTAAACGTTTAATAGTTAACATTTTTTCATGGATTTTTAAGGCATTTCCTGCAAACAGGTCTCCAGTGTGCTCTGCATTCATTCCAGCAGATGATGCAAATATTTTGTTTAAAAAAGCTTTTCCTGTATGTATAACTGGTAGGATTAATACACATAGATGCTCTGTAGACTTCAATATACTATTTTATGCAGCATCACATCTTCAGTTTCTTTTCACTAGTGTGCTGAAATTAGAAAACAAAAACAGAGAGATTGTGCTTGAACAATAAGCCACATTTTGGCCTAGGTTAGCTTGACACAGTCACAATCCCTTAGTCTTAAACGCAAATACAAAGTCTGCTAAGTTCTTGTAGTTATCATGGCAACATACTCTCCTGAGGGCTGACATTACAATGTTTACTTTTCAGTACCTTTGGAAAAATATAGCTGTGAGTCACCTAGTCATTAACTCGCCCTGTATAATATGACAGAATTGAATGATCTGCCCTTTTCATTAGGGAGGTTGGGATGCTTACAGTTTTTAAATGAAGACTAACAAAAATCATATTATGTCTTATGGTTTAGGTTTTTTTTCTGCCCAGAGACATGTAAACTGTGTTGTCCAATAGTGTGTCTTTGTAAAGTAACATTAAAATTAGAGATGGGATTGGAATTTCTGTCCTTTTGGTCTGTGAAAAAGGTGTTTCTCAGGGGAATCTTGGTTTTGTTATACAGCAACTGACATATGAATACGCAGTGTGGGATGAGATTAAAGACATTCCTTTTTTTTTAATGGGAATGTTTCACACAACACTGCCCCCTGCTGCTCTGACAGCCCTGTGAAGGCTTGTCATCTCCTGTCATTGCCTGTCGGGACAGAGAAGAAAGGAATGTTAATAATGAAGCAGGAGATACAGATGGAAACGGAAAGGATTTAGCAAGTAGAACTGGTAGCAGTAATATTTCTTTAGCACTTCTCATCCAGAAATACGTACAATACTTCATCATTTATAATGAGAACAATTCCTTTAAATGACTGTTACAGTCTTCAGTGTACTGTGATGGCATGGAGGAGAGCTGCTTGTCGAAGTGGGAGATTCTTTATGACGTTCCCCTTGTTTGGTGGGTGATAATGAAGGACACAGAACATACCATTACTGTGCCCAGCTGTGTATTCTGCTCGGACAAACCTGCCCGCCCTCTCTCTTGTGTTTTAATAAAGACCTACATTTGTAGATTTTATTTTCGCTTCCAAAGGGAAACTGAGGTTCCCAAACTAACCTTCGAAGAAGATAAGGAGGATAAAGAGAAGACAGATCCAGAATATGAGACAAAGGAAGGAATAGGGTCCCCTAAGGATCCAGTGTCTTCTGTCAGCCTTTGCAGTCTCAGTGCCGAGGTAGGAAGTCACTGTAGTCACACCATTCATTGATCATTGTCTAGAAGTCTCTGTATTTTAAACTGATCAACAAGCCTTTGTTATAACCAGTATACTGGCTTGACTTATTTGGATGCTGTAACTTGTGTCATTCATTTCTGAAAAGCATTGCATTCTGGATGTAGCCATACAGAAGGAATGGATTGATTGGCTGATACATTTTAATTTACTGTATCTATTCTGTTGGTTTATATTGCAGCAAGCTGTAGTTTGCACTGATGAAAGGCTACTGCCATCTCAGAGTCAAGAGTTCATACACACCACCCTGTACCAACAACCTGAGGAGAAGCCGCCTGTAGGAGTGGAGGAGGTGCTGTTATACCATTAACATTTCCTGCCATGTTTGTTGCAAGTGCTGTTTTTCTTTTGGCAAAAATCTGTTCAGGTCCATGCTTTGTGGATCTGAATTCATCAATTTAGAAGCAAAACGGTTTCAAGATGTTCAACATTTAAGTAATCATATCTTTATAATTGGTACCGTATTCATAGGAATGCACATTACATCTATGTTATCTATGGATCTCCTCTATATGTGTAGTTAAAAATTGTTCAAAAGTGCAGCAGCACTAAACCCACAAACTCGTATTACGGGTGCATTTTTGTATTCTAGGAGATTATGTATTATATATCCTGCCTATTATTCCAGTTTTGACATTCTTTATTCCTTCCTCTCAACAGGTCTTTGATATTTTGCCACTTTATGGAGTCCTCCAGCCCAATGAGAGCCAGCAGGTTTCCTTCACATTCTACGGCCATGCGGGTATCAGTGGACAGGTGCTAGCGCTGTGTGAGGTGGAGGAAGGACCAGTATATGAGATCACACTGAAGGGAGAGGCCTCCCTCGTCACATACAGTTTTGACAGGACTGAGATTGACTATGGGCTACAGGTAAAAAAACAACAACATGTGCATGATCACAGTAGGTTTTCTATTACTTTTTCATCACTGTGATCTTAAACATCTCTTGAAGCTGTCCTAGAGTGTACAATAAAAACTTAATCAATTTATTATTTTAGGATTAGAGCATGGATTGGTAATCCTGGTCATGGAGGGCCAGTGTGTTTGCAGGGTTACCAGGTCCCTTCAAAGCAGCCGCACCTGAAAAGCTGGAAGAAGCCGCTAAATTGGTCCCATTGAGCCTATAATGAGCTGATTGGGCTCATTAAGAGCTGTGTTAGAATGAAAACCTGCAGACACCCATGCTCTTGAGGAGCAGGATCGGCCACCCCTTACCTAGAACGTCTTTGCAAATATCTGAATGTAACCGAGAAGGTTATCACATATTTTTAAACCCTATGACAGAAGTCCCTCTAGTACAATTAATCCCTTTTGCTAGTGTGAAAATGTGACACATACTGTACTTAAGCAGGAAAATGACATCAATTTATATGTACAGTAGGAAATCGCACTGCATTTACAGTATGGACTACTTTTGGCACTGTTTCACTTGTGTTCCCTTGCCCAGCTGTTTGACCATGTGGCAGAGGCTGAGATCACTCTTAAGAACACAGGGAAGGCGGGCTTTGAGTTCAACACCCTGCTCAGCCAGCAGAGCTGCTCTCCAGCACACCCTCGACCTGGGATCCCACTTGTCATCCCCAGCTCAGTGAGTCTCTACAACCACTAGATACAGCTCCTTTTATGAAGACCCACGTCTTGGTTTTATTCAGGAAAGAAACTTAAGAGTTAAGAATTAATATTATTTTAAGAATATACTATGAAACAACCCTCTAACCCACATTGTTTCAGCTTTTAACAATTCCATAGGTAATGGATTCACTTTTTTAACTCATTCCATTTTTTTGTCTGTAAAGGGCTTTATACCAGCTTACGGAGAACAGAAACTATCAGTGTATTACCTCCCTGGGGTCCCCGAGATCTTCGACAAGAGCTTTGAAATTCAAGTTTCTTACTACGAGCCAGACATCATCAGTCTGAAAGGAGAGGGCATTTTCCCTAGAATTTCCCTGGATCTGCCAAGAAATCTCACAAGTACGGACACATCCTCTATAGTTCTGATGTTAAAAGCTTTTGATGAGTAAAAAGCCAAGCACCCAAGAGGTACATCAATGCCTATGTTATGATTAGTGCTGACAATTACAGATTTTAGAAACAATGTTATCAGATTAAGCAGCTCTTAGTGTCTTGCCTTTTGATTTACTGACTGAATAGCATTTCGTTTTGCCTTCAGTTTTTTTTCTCTACTCTAGTAAATGACCTACAATAAAGATAAAATTTGCTGTTCCCCAAGTAGATCATGAGAAATACAGCTCCATTCTCAGAGAAGCAAAGGAGTCCCTGGAGAATGACACAAGAAAAGAAGAGGCATTCAGCCGCTCAGTGACAGCGGGTGCCGACCTGTCTGTGGATGAGTACATCCCTTCAGTGAGTCTGTGCACTTTTCTATCAGGGCCTTCAGTCCACAAATGGATTAATTCTGAAAATGTAGATTCCAGAAGTAATGAACCTGCAACTTCAGAGGCGCAGTCACTGAATTGTGTGGGGAGTTTGGAAAAACTGTGCCTGTCCTAATTACAGTCCAGTTTTTGAAGCTCAGAACAAAACCACTACAGATCAGAAATAACTTCAGACTTTCTTGTTTCATTAAAAGGCATGTGTGAGGCAGCTGTAGGAGAGGGGGGAAGGGGCAGGATTAGTGTGCTATGAAGGCTGGACCGTGTTTGCTAATCTGCTGTTCTTCTCCCTTGCTGCGGGCAGTACGACACCCTGCTGCAAATGGAGGTGGAAAGGCTGCTGGTGAAGGAGCACTCAGTGGAACAAGAGGAGCTGCTCTCTACTCGCAGCCAGGTCACCGGCACCAACCAGTGGTGGCGCAAGAAACTGGGGAGGTAGCTGAGTGCCCCTTACTCAGTTTATTTCCTACATGGAGCTAGCTTTGCTTTATAGATCTACTTTCAGTGTTGCCCTGCATCCCTGTGAAGAAATTGATTAAATGTGTGTTGAAAATTCAGACTTTCTTATGAAGCAATTAGAAAAGATACAGTACCTCATTGTATGATTTAAAAAAAAAGTTAAAAGCAATTTTTAAATGTCCCTTTTTTTATAGGAGAGGAGTCCGTCCTATTTTCAGTGTTCAGCCTAAGGGTTTTTTTTGGAAAATATTGGTTGTTTCTGTTGTTTCACCTTTGCCGCTCACTATTCACATTATTCAGGTTCTTGTTGCCTGAGTACATTCTGGACTTTGGCTATGTGATCCATGGCAGTGTGTGCACTCACATTGCGAAGGTGACCAACACAGGCCCCCTTCCTGTGTCCTTCAAGGCTGAACGGCGCCCCCTAACCAACACAGGTACAGCCAGAGTCATCTCTGGCAGTGATGGAGACAAATGATAAAATACAGATCTCTACGATTTGCTTAACATAGTTTACAGAATTTTTACATGAATGCTTCAGTTATTGTACATTGATAAAATAACACGTAAATATATGTCACCATCTAGTCAATCTGACATTTTGCTTATCTAATTAAATATTAAATGGCAAAGCCAGTAAAAAACACTGATGTTTGTGCAGTAATGTTCTTTGATGTTATGATGGTTGATCAGTTTGTAGTACTCAGTTTAAAACTGTGATAGAGAAATGTACCTGCAATAATCTGATGCTGTCTTATTTCTTGTCAGGTTTCAGCACAGAGCTGGATAAGGTGAAAAACCTCCCTTATTGTGAGACAGAGACATTTGAAGTCAAGTTTGACCCTAGAGGTGCTGATCTAGACCTGGGCGAGGTCAGCACTCTGATGCCAATCCAGGTGGGAATGATAGGATAAGCGGGACATAGCTTTAAGTTAGTGTTGAGGAAATGTATTTGTGTATGTGTACGTCTCTAAGGTAAAGGTAAGGCATATGGTCAATTAGAAGTACAAGTATGAGGAAACCATGAAGCAACTGAAACAGCCGGCAATGATTTACAGTACATTTGCTTGCTATGCAAAAATAGTAGCTGTGAAGGAGATTACAGTATGGTGCCCCCTGTGGGTGTTTTTTGTCCTGTAGGTTGCAGGGGGGCCGACATTTCCTGTGCGTCTCTGCGCAGTGGTGACCATGCCCTCCCTGGCTATCTCCACTGACACGCTGAACTTCGGCTCTGTCCAGTGCGGACTGTGTCGAGTGATGACCATACAGCTGCACAACCACCTGCAGGTCACCTGTCGCTGGTCCGTCAGCGAGCCAGAGAGGCAGAAGAAAAAGGTATCCAGGAGCTAGGGACTCCCAGCAACATAATCACTGAAGTCATGTCATTATAATCATGGATCAGTTAATTTAGTTAATTTATGACATTCTCATATTCTGCCAACACAGTGAGTTGAGTTTTCAAAGCATCCTAAATTTATTTTGAATAGTTCTTATTGAAATTCAGATTTTTGTGCACATTAGCTAGCACTTGCTCACTTGTATCAGGAGAGGATCTGCAGTGCGTGTGCTTGTCTGTCTTTGGCCATTGCAGATTGACAAGTATGTTCCTCTGCATCTGCGACGCAAGGCCAAGCAGGAGCTCCGCAGTGCCCCCCAGGTCTTCGAGATGCTGCCTCCCACAGGAGAGCTGCTGCCTGGGGAGAGGGTCAATGTGCAGGTCAAGTTCAGCCCAACTGAGGGGGTGAGTTAGTGGGAGAGATGTATTTTCGAACACATCCACTAACCTTTTGTAACACCTTAAATCAGTAGGTATTTCATTTGTGCGTTTTCGAGATCTGTTTTTTATTGACTCTTTGCGTTTTGTAATAAGTGAAACAGCTATAGAAAACAAGTCTAGGGCAACTGAGTTATTCCAAATAAAAACGCATTTATTATACTGTTTGTACAAATTTCAGTTGTTTTCAGCTGGTGCCTATACAGTGCTATAGGTTCATGAGACCTGTTTTTTGTTCCTTAGCAGTCCTATTTTTGTCATGCTCCTATAATTTATATGGACACTGCTTTTCACAGTGGAAAGCCATATACTGTTCTAGTATTAGAAAAAAAATCAATAATGGTCTGGGGATTGGAGATAAGACAGAAAACTCATAGATGATGTGTTTCCAGGCCTTATCTCAATCCCATAGCCTGCTGCAGATTGTATATCTCTTAACTGGATGACAGGTCAACTTAACATTAAAGCATACTCTCTGTAAGATTAAATAATAATTGCATGTTAATTTATTTAAGCTTATGATTTTAAGATGCAATGAAGTTGGGTCACAATTACCCAGTGGCTACTGTGTTCAGATCTATCCCTGTTTAGCTCAAGTTAAATAGAGCCTCCAGAAAGCATTCACAACAACCTTAATATTCTTAACAATTTGATGACTTTGTGCAGTGTGTGCAGTGACTTCTACTGTATACTGATTTATTCTTAACATGTCCCTATTTGCAGCTCATGTTTGCTAATTAATTTCTCCTCTTTAAAATAATTTTCTTTAATGTTTTTCTCCAAAAGGCAAGAAAAATTACACATGTAAATCACACCTGTTTAATTACTAAGTTATTGTGGTATTTGAAAAAGATTGTTGTTTCGCATTTCAAAAGAATCTAATGTGAAATGGGCCCCATCTACTTTTCAAGTGGTTCCTAGCAGAAACTATACTAAGTGCAGCACCACATACTGTACTGTAAATTATGCTCACTGTAAAGACAGAAACAACATGACTTCACTGTTAGGGATGTTTGAATGTAACTGGTGGACTTGGTGGGCTGTTCTCCACAGAAGGCCTACAGCCAGCGACTGACACTGTGCATCGCCCAGAGCAGCCAGCGAGTGATGCTGCTGGCCCAGGGCCATGGAGAAGAGCCCCAGCTGGAGTTCTCCTCCTCTGTGCTAGAGCTGGGTCCCATCCTGCCCTACAGCAATGGAGACAAGGCCGAGGTGGTGGTCAGAAACCCCTGTGCGTTCCCTGTTGAGTTCTACTCCCTGGAGTTTGATAAGCAGTACCTGGAGGAGGAAAAGGTCTGGCAAACCCCATATCTGTTGTCTCTGTCTCTGTCGGGTAAAGTGATTTTCTGTTCAGCAGGAAGCCTTGAGATAGCTGTAGGAGTTTTGAAAGGAATCTATACATCTACAGCTTGGTTAACTTAAATTATGAAAACATAAAATTGAGAATTTATTTATGTTGTAGATAAAAGTTGCTGGGAAGTAAGGTATGTTATTGTATATAAAAATAATGCTACCTACAGTACTTGTTAGTTTAGTTAGCTTTGGTTTTAATGATACTAGCAAACCTGATTAAGAGGTTTAGGAAACAGACTTCCAGTCCGTTAAGACACACTTATGCTTGTTCCTTGTTCGGGACTGGATAATGACCACAGTGGAATTACTTCCCTCTTGTTCTTTCATGGGCCATTAATCCGCCCCTGTTACTTGACTCTAGATCCTACGGATGCTGAAGGGATATGACTCTCAGAACTTCCTGCTCCTGCCCCCCCGGGCACCGGGAGAGAAGCTCCCCCCCGAAATTCTGGATTACTACGAGGAGCAGCGGGCTGCTCAAGAGGAGCGGAGCCGGCTGGAGGAAGGTCAGGCCACAGATGTAGGGATACTGGGAGGCAGGGAAACAGGGACTTGTAGAGACAAGAAGGCATAGACAGGCCTTGCACAGGGAATGGAATAAATAACTATACAGTAACTAATAATAATCTAACAACATATAACATGTGCTTAACATCCCTTCGATTTCTCAATAGAAATCAATCGTTCAATAATTGAATGATTTGATGGATGTATCATTAGTTTAAGGTTTTTGAGCTTCTTGGCCTGCTACAGAAATCTCCATAGATTATAACTAACCTGCTCAACCTAGAGCTTGAAGGCCAGTGGTGATGCATTTCTGAAGCCCGAACAGTTGATTCAGAGATATTCCTTCACAGACCCGAAGACATCCGAGGACGCTCTGGGTTTGGAGCTGGAGGAGAAACGCGATCCCCTGGGACAGGAGGAGGAGGATGTCCCCCTCCAACAATGTGACCGGGTCAATGAAGACGGGGAAGAAGAGACAGGGGGAGCTCCCCTCAGAGAGAAGGCTCACGGCACAGGTACCCCAACACACATCCACCTCCGCTGCACAAACCCAAAGCACCCAGCATGCAACCAGACAGGCATTCCTGCATCCGTAGCAAAGCTGAATATCTCCTGCAAGCTGGGTGGGGCAAAACATGGTGCACCAAACACAAACAGTGTGAGCTTAATTCACAAGTGCTGTCTTAATTCTTAATTATTACAGCCGTGTTGCTTTTCTTGGTGGCGGAGTTGTGGATATTTTGTGATGCTGATGTGCCCATCTCTCTGTCAGACCTGAGCAGAGAGCGAGCGGGCAGTGGCAGCAGCATTGGTGTGGGTGAGCTAGAGGACAACCCCGTGTCCAAGGCCATCGCCCGGCACATGGGCATTGACCTCTCTCCCGAGGGCCAGGCATCCAGGAACCGCAGAGGCATCGCCATCATTGTGCACGGAGCGCCCCTCTCAGGTAGAGCCAGCTGGTCCCTTGGCTGCTTTCGATGTTAAGTTAATAACTTGTCACCAGGAAAGTTTATTACAATACACAAGTACTACAATATTATATATAATACCGAGCTCCCCATGGTTCTAAACTTTCTCCAGTTCCCCAGGGTCCACAAAATCCTATTGGGCCATCAGGTTTACTTCCTAGTTGTTTATCTGAGGTCATCATCAAGCCATTTCTTGAAGGAATCTAAGGGTTCGGTTTCATATGGCAGGGGGTGTTGCTCTAGACAAATGCAGTCCATCGAACAGGGCAGTGTATTTCAATTTTATTTGTAGGAAAAACCAGGACAGCTGTGACTCTGGCTAAGCATTATGGTGCTGCTTGTCTGAGCATTGACGCTGTGGTGCTGGAAGCTGTGTCCAATGGGAACAGCGCTACAGGACTGCGGGCACGAGAGCTGTGTGCCAGGGCTGCCCAGGAGCAGGCACAGAGGAGGGCAGAGGAGACTGGTGAGTGTCTCAGCTTCACAGCAGTGCTTCCAAATACATCTGGCATTCTAAGACTACTCTGCTTAGCTCAGTTCATAGATTCTAGTCTGAAACATATTATATACTTATTTATATATACAGTATTCAGTATTTATATTAATTACTACCTCTATATATTATATTACTAAATTTTAAAAACTCAGGTCGTCTAGAATAATAATGTATCTTGAATGTCTTTTTTCTAACATTTACAGTGTCTGTAAACAGCTCATTACATAAGATAAAATTTACTTGATTTCAAAGCTACAATAAAATGTATTCTTAAAAACATGAAGAGATTGATTTTCACCTACATTAAGGCTTTGCTGGAGTTCCTACCTTGGTCATATTCTTTTAAAGTGTCAGTGTGGACTGCATGCCCAGCCCTGAGACAGCTGTGCAGCTGGCCTGGCTCAAATGCCACTGACACCCTCTATCTTTGCACCAGCCCAGGCTGTGTCGGAGGTGATAGGAGCTGGGACACAGGACACAGGTTTCCTCAGTGTGGAGGCTGTGACCAAACACGCTTCCGAGGGCAGCCAGAACAACGAGGCCAAAGCTGGGCCTCAGTCTGCCATCTCTGTCCGCAATAAAGCCAGCACTGTGGGTGGCAAGGGCAAAGCTGAGAGCTCCCAGACCCAGAAGCAGCAGTCCTCTGAGCCCACTGTCAACTCCCAGGTACATTCGTAGGATAGCAGTTGGCTCTGACTACTGTCCATTGGCCATCTAAGCTATAATGCTGTAAATTGTACATATACAGTAGTTGTTCATACACATTTTTAATATTTTTTTAATTCTGTCCTTAAAGGAATGACTTACAGTAGCAATCGTCTATATTGTGATAAAATGGCTTTGCCAAAAGCAGTCAGCCCATTTTGCTTTCTAACACAAGTGCGCTGTTTGTTTTTTTCTCGCTATTTTATGTGTTCCTAATAATGCTGGTCTGTATCCATGCTGTGCCTCAGAGCACAGCAGCCCCAGCGCACTCAGGTCTGCCCCAGCGGCGGCTCAGTGTCAGTGCCAGTGTGGCCGGAGAGCTGGGCTTGCTGAGCTGCGTCCTGCCCGATGAGCTGCTGGTGGACATCCTGGCCGAGAGGCTGCAGGTATGAGGGAAAAGAGCTGGCGGAGGGATGGGGATCTCAGGACAAACTGGGGGAAGGCAGAGCAGAATAACAGTGTCAGAATACGTCTGTGGACAGTTGTTTTGTACTGATTCAGTTCATTGCATTGCTTCTACAGGTATAAGCACCCTCGTAGTTCCTCTTATTTTTTTGGCATCAATCATCCATTTGTAAAGCTAACAGACATTGAAATATACAAAGCCCCTGCCAAAGTTAACCTCCATGCCCCTAACCTGAAAACTTTGTTACAGACACAGTACCATTTCTTTTAGTTCCACAGTATGCTCCAGGTATATCCTGGCCTTCTCGTTTTCAATGCTATTCCCTGTCTGTCTTTTTGTAGTTGAATGACTGTCATCGGGGAGTGGTGTTTGATGGTTTGGAGACCTTATATTCTCGCTCGCCATCCAGTGCACTCCAGGCTCTTCTCAAAGCTTTTAACAACCGCCGTTATATCTACTTGGTCAACCTCATCCAGGATTACAACACACTCAAAGCTAAGGAGAAGTCTGAGAGAGATGAGGAGGGTAGGAATGCACAAGCTGGAACTGCAATGGCTTTGGCGAATAATTTCGAGACGTATGGATGTCTAGAATACTGAATGAGATGTCCCTTCCACTTCTCAGAACGGCTGCTTCAGGAGAGAATAGAGATGGAGAAGGCGCGGATGAAGGAGATGGATGAAGAGGAGTATGATGCGCTGTCAGAGGGAGAGAGAGAACACATTGACCTCAAGCGCCTGGAAGATCTGAGAGAGCGCAAGCGCAGGTAAGCTATCATGCATCAGGAGGACTCGTACAAACCTCTTCTCTTCGTACAATCCATCTCATTTAAAAGCCCCGGAGCACCAGAAGGGGAGTGTAAAGATAGCAATTACATATTGAACAATCCACAGTCCCTCACATTCCATTCTACTTTAACACACAAAACTCCTTAGATCAATGACGTGGCACTGGGATGCTACATGTCACTGTGCCATATCGGCTCTCTGTCCTCAGGGAACAGGAAAGGCTGGCGCAGGAGCTGGAGGAGAGGAGGCAGCAGGAAGAGCTGGAGAGGCTGAGAGAGGAAGAAGAGATGAGGAAGAAGAGTAAGAAAGGGCGTAAGGAACCAAGCAAAGAGGAAGCAGGCCCCGGGAAGAAGAGTCAGCTGGCGGGGAAGCAGGTAGAGTTGTGATTATTTACCATGAAACAAGTCGGTACTTTTTAATTTAATGTAAATTCCCAAGTTCAAATTGTCAGTATACTGTAGATTTTAGAGTGTCACAGTAATATTGAAGTTCTCCAGGAAATGTTTACTACATTATTAGAAAAAACCACACCATATTCCAATATAATTGCACCTGGATTTAAATGGAAATAGTCATTATGATACTGAGTTACTGAGACAAAATACAGTAGATTCCTCTGTAAGAAAGAGTTGCAAATACTCATTTGGTCATTCAGCATCAAAGGTTTAACATCAGGAGCTTCAGCTTTCAGCAAACATAGCTGGGATATCATTTCTAGGAGGTGAAATAAATGTATTCTTGTTTAAACACTTGATGCACTTGAACCGTTCAATCTGAGGATTTGCCTTGGTCGAGGTTTTTCCATGTTGCTTGGGGTTCCCTGCAGGTGTCCAGTTTGGCTGGGATCCGCTCGGAGACGAGAGTGGACCAGGCTCCCGGGGAGAGGAAGCTGTCGTATATGGAGCGCCCTGAATCGATGCCCACGGAGCGCAGCGACCCCGAAGAAGGGAACAAGAAGAAGAAAGCCAAGGAAGGGAGAGCGACAGGGCAGGACCTGTCCCCTCCGCCTCTGGCGTCCTCCGAGGAAACGGAGAAGGATCAGGCCGACCAGCGGGAGAAGGCGCTGCTGCTGCGGTTCCGGCTGTACGAGCAGAGCCAGAGGGCCGTCTCCCAGGTTGCGCGGTTCTGGGACCGCGTGCAGGGCCAGCTGGTGCAGCTGCTGACCCAGGAAGATGCGCCCCAGGAAGCCGAAGACAACACGGTGCCCGAGCGCCAGGCCCCATCGGGGAAGAAGGGCAAGAAGGAGAAGCAGGAGAAGGAGAAAGCGGAGAAGGACCGGCAGGAAAGGGAGAAGGTGGACAGGCTGAAAGTGGACGCGGACCCCAAATTGATGCTTTCTCCTGTCCCTAGTCAGACGATGGAGGGAGAGAGCTTTGATGGTGGGGAGAGAGAGGAACAGCTGGAAGGCAGTGGTGAGGTGGGGGTGCCCTATATCCCCCTTCAGGTCAGCGGCAAGAATTACCCCAGTGGGACCGAGATCCTCAAGAGTGGAAAATTGCCCCCCCTTGATGAGGTAATGCTTCACATGTCACTGAGATTGCCTGCATGTGTGTCTAGATATATACAAAGAATTGTCTTACAAGGTACTTTTGGTCTTATGTTGTAGTCTATACTCACACAGTAAGAATATGGCATTTGGCTTCATATGTTCAATATCTATTTTTATTGTTTTTAGTATGGAATATTTTTCTTCTACACCTAGATTTCAAGCACAAATTTAGCCAAAATAGATCAGGAAACTAAAAGAAAAAAGAAGGAAATAAAAAATCCTGGAGAGGGTCCCTGTTCTGAAACATTTCCCGGGCTCAATTCTTATTATCCAGGTTTTAGATGGGCTGGGATTGGGAACCAGAGGCCCCCCGATTCCTCCTCCCACCATCTTCTCAGTTGTGCCATACCCCAAGAAGAGGCCACCTCTTAGCACCCAGGAGATCCTCAGTCACTTCACATTCATCGTGTCTGCTCCAGAAGACACTGTGGAGGACAAGAAAGACACAGTTGGAGCAGAGACTGAGTTAGATGCACTAGGCTCCATCTCATTCATCAAGGTAGGAAAGATTCCCAGATTTCCTGCTGCTAATGAGAATTGCCACTATAGCCTGGTACGGGGAGGTTAGAAGTTGCCACAGCTGGGAGAGGGGCTTTGATAGCTTGTAAATCCTAATGTACAAAAATCTTGGATGAATGTGCGGAAGTCTCACCTGGCCAGGCTAACCCCATGGGGTTCCGGCCCTGTCCAGCCATCGGTGTGAATACACACACTCGTTTTTTTCCAAGGAGGAGTCGGCGACCCCCAGCAAAGGTCGCGGGAAGAAGGAGAAGACGGAAACGGGGCGGGAGAGCCAGAAGGACAAGCGGCGAGCGGCGGTGGGGTCGAAGAAGGGGTCCCGTGGCAGCGAGTCGCGCTCTCCCCCGCTCATAGCTGTCACCCCACTCTCCGACACCGAGCAGAGCAGCCGCACAGCCGAGCCCGCGCTCCAGAAGACCCAGCGGTGAGGCGGGCTGCCCCCTGTCTCAACAGCTCGAGACATTGCACTTCCCAAACTCCTGGGGATGAAAGGGACATTGTTGGCGACAAACATTTAACAGTCTTTAATAAGCTTCGTAAGAATGGGTGTTGCCAACATTTTTTTCTTCACTTCAAATATAGATACAATAACCAACAGAAAGTTAGACCAAAGAAACTTTTTTTCAAAGAAGAAAAACAAGTACAATCACAAACTTGTTAGTGTGAGATTCTACTCATTTCTTCCATTCCCCGCTGTCTTATAAGTATGCTGAAAAGGCCTTGCATGACTCATCCTGTGGTGAACATGTGGCCTGAAAATGTTGTATCTCCTTCAGCTTGACTCACTTCCGCTGGACTGTGCCGCCCCATGGAGAGATGTCCCTTAAAGTCTGGTTCAATTCTACTGTGTCTGGCCAGTTTGATCAGACTCTGAACTTTGAGATCTTGGGCACTAGGAGGCGCTATCAGTTGTACTGCAGAGGTGTGTGTGCCTTTCCAGCAATAAGTAAAGACGCCAAGTAAGTATCGCTGATAGAAGATGCACTACTATAATTGAAAAAGACCTTAGTTTTGTATGATCTGTAACACTGCATGTGTTTTTTTTACTGTTGGAGTCATGATAAAGGTGTATAATCCAATAGCTAGTACACTACCACTTCTAATTTACTTAATGTTTACTTTAATGTTAAGTTGTGTTATTAGAAAGAGAAAGGCATCAGAGCAGGTGAATTTATGAGACCAAAGAGAGTTACTACTGAATTACAACTGAATGTTTTCTAGGCCAATGTCATTACTGGATTTAAAACTACAATCCAGTACATTATAGATTTATTTATTTACAACCACAATGTGGTCTATTACAGACCAATGTTATTACTAAATTACAACTGTAATACTGTGCATTATAATCACTATCAGTTTTGAATTAAAACTACTTAACACAAGACAGAACATTCTTACTCCTTCATTATTACCAAATTGCAGCTAAAATGCAATACAATAAAGAATACTCCATGCTACTGACATCTGCTACAAATTAGGGTACATGGCAGGTGCACAACCTATTCTACTGTATCCTTTTACTGTGATTCCAGTGTCCTTTATTTGGCAAAAGCACCTTATTTTTGCCAATTGATTAATAATAAAAGTTGCTTTTTGTTTTTCTTTCCTTCCCCTTACGATATTCCAAAGCGACCTTTGCTCTTATTTTCTTACCCGATGGTCTGGTCATTATTTTCACCAGTAGTTTATAGACTCCAATCAAATATACCCCAGTGTCAGCTGTCTTCATTGTCTGAATGTCCACTGCTTGTATTTATAGCACTGTCCTCTTACCCTGAATCTACTTAGATTCCTCAGGGATCAAGTCTGTCTGCAACATCTCCAACTGTTCACTCCCACTTCAGGATCTTCAAATCTTCCTCTTAATCAGCCCTTTTGGTTTTGCATCAGGTTCCATTTTGTTTTCTCCCTCCTTTCACCTTAATTAGCATTGTTGTACTTTTAAGTTTTAAGGTTCATGAGGCAGATTTATTACAATTCATATTGTGCAGAGTAGAAGAGTTTGTTGCCACATGTACTGTACATGTACATTGGAATTCTATTCAAAATAGAGGTGTAGGATGCTATTCACATTCTTTTTTCTTTTCTGTTTTCTGTCTGGAATTTTGGGAAACAAAGTACAAAGTGCAGGGTATTTATGTCGCTGGAAGGCTTCTGGTTCAAATGCATACAGTATGTAGCTGATCCTAGCTCTTTGTACTGAAATGAAGCATTGTGCTAGCTCCTGTTGGCTGCACAGAAATGACACAGTTTTTACTTGTTTGTGCCACATGAACTCTGAGTAATAGGCATCTGATCTGAAGGCAGAGAACGGGCAGAATCCAGTCAATAAGAGTCTCACTGTACCAAAAAAACATGACGTAGCAAATAAGAGGCCTTTCAGCTCATCTAGATTGTTTGCTTGCTACTGTACATACTAAATTAGAGCATCTCTTCCAGTTTCAGAAAATACCAGTCTATAGTATGACTTTTGCCAATATGGCTTTGTAGTCATATTCCATATTTCCCCAAGGCTTAGATCTTCAATATATTGCTAACAGGTTTTTAAAAGGTACTACCCAAAAAGTGAGAGTGCCCCGATTATGATTATTTGTCCTCTTGGTTAACACACAAATTCTTACAAATAGATGTAATTTCTAGCCTAGAAACCTATATTGGAGAACAAAAACAAGAGTGTAATCTTTCTCTTGTTATCTGGTGAAAAAAGGGGTGTTGATTCACAGAGTAAATACAGTTCATCAAAATTGACCTGTTCTGCTGTCTGCATTCCAGGACGGTGTTCGCTCACTGTAAGAAGGCCCTGGCCCTGCAACCGGGTGAGACATTGCAGAAAACGTACATCTTCAAGTCACAGGTCTTTGAGTTTGGACCTCTTCTTTGTGGAAAAACGAGGGACAGGTAATTCCTCAAATCAGCACAGAGAGGGTTTTTTAAACATTTTCTGAAAGTTAATACCTTCTTAAAATTACATTTTAGGAATTAGGGATTGTCTTGAAATTGAATATTGATTTCGTTGTCTTTTAATACTTTTATTGCGTTCTCTTTTAATGGTAAGTGACCAACTACTTTTTTGTTTTGGAGAATCGATTATTTAGTTTAAAACATCTTTAAGAATTGCATGTGGCACAAGACCGAAACACCTCTTTCTGTTCTTGCCTTTGTCTATCCTAACCCCTCTACCTTGCGGTCTTTCTGGTAGGTACAAAGAGCGGAAATACCCTGAGAACACGGAGAAGCTGATTGTGCACAACAATTCCCCCCTGGATGCCGAAGTCTTCTTTTGCTTCCAGCACGACACCAAGGCCACCACCTTTCTACTGGACCCTCCTTCCATGACCCTCAGACCAAATGAGAAACAGGTAGGCTGTCAGTGAGAGTGGAAAGAGAGCACCGTACTTCATAAATCTAACTGTAGCAGCTACATTATTATCCTTAAACCACTCTTTTCACAAATGACATTGCAGATTCTGAATCACCACAAAAAGCATAGAAAACCCCGCTCGGTTATTGTCCCCTGTGAAGCTTAACTCAAATGCTCCCATATGCTTGTCAGGAGCTGACAGTGTGGGCGTACCCCACCTCCCCAGGTGTCTTCGAGGACAGCGTGGTGTGCTGTGTCAGAGAGAACCCCGAACCAGTGCTCTTCAGAATCACCTGCCGCGGGGTCAGGCCAGAACTGGACATAGATCGCAAGCAACTGCACTTTGACAAGATCCTGCTGCACAGGTCAAGTTTCTGTCCTTTGATGATGTTGGTGATAAGGATCATGCTTACTAACACTTGGTTTCACCATAGTTTTCAAGGTCACTTGTTAAAAAATTGTCTGTTTCCTTCCGAGATAGCAAAGGCAAGGATGGTGATGATGAAGAATGGTGCATTAACTCAGTTAACGCAGGCACGGGGCTAAACAACAGAGCCACAGTGGAATAGGCCTTCCTCTGGTTAAACCTTGTGATATTGACAGTCTTGCCTGTCTCACTCTCCTGTTCAGGAAGGACACCAAGAGCCTGTACTTGAGGAACAGCACCCTGTTGCCAGTAGCCTGGAGGCTGAGTGGGCTGGAGGTGCTGGGGGACGAGTTCACAGTCTCACAGGACCAGGGCATCATCCAGCCGCAGTCCGAGTTCTCCCTGCAGATGCACTTCAGGGCCATGAAGCCTGTCAACCTCAAGAGAGCCATCCGACTGGAGGTACTGTATGATGGGCTGCGTTGATACCCTGACAGGACCTGAAAACTGTGTTTCCTTTTCCCATGGTGCGTCCTATTGGGTCACACTACTAAACCAGTTTATAAGACTAATAACCTAAACAAAATTAGACTAGGGCTAGCGGAAATAGTCTTTAAAACTGTGATAATTAATCCCAGAGTATGTAGATATTGACTGAAAAGTGTGGCAGCTGAGACCAGCAATTAGTAGCATAATATAAACCAAAGTATTTTCTTTGATATAATAATCTACATTTTTGTAATATAAAGGCACACATTTCCTAATTTATTTGTAAGAAAATGATCATGATTTCTTGGAAAATATTTTGAAAAGGACTGCAAATCTGAAGGATTTCTGAAAAATCCTTGTTCCAAATGTTCTTTTTATTTTTTTATAAACTTTTAATTTAATTTAACTTCAAATTTTTTAATGCGGTAGCTTGTTTGTCTGCCTTGACTTTCATTCTGATGATTTGCTTCATTTGTCTCGGTTTCCTCTTGATCGTTGGCACTAGGTGTCTGATGTGGAGAACATCCTGGGGATTGTCCACACAGAGAACATTCAGATCATCGCAGAGGCCTACGATGTAGCGCTTGATATGAGCTTTCCCAGAGGTAATGTTTTCATACACACAGTGTACAGTGTATTTACGTTCAATTCCATGCTTGAATGTTTGATTAAGGAAGCTTATTTAACCTCTATAAATAAGTTTATTGTAACATCTATATTTTGTTGTAAGCTTTCTAAATGATTTACCCTTTGTTTTATATACTGTACCATACCTTACATATATATTGCAAATTATAAAACTGCACAGAGTACAGTATATGTGTGATAGTTCGTATATACTGATTTATATACAGTACCTTTTCAGATGAATAAAAATACAAGAGCAGTTTTACTCTTACACTGCACCACTGTATTGATTGAGTTTACAGCTACCTGAGAGATTTAGTGATGCTATGTGCACTGGCAGACAGAAGCTGGGATGTAAACTGTAACCCTGTACTGCTTGTTATTCAGGTGCTGATGGAGGTCTTGACTTTGGGCTAATCAAAGTGTCAGAAGAAGTCAAGCTGTCTGTGAATTTGAAGAACAAGGGCAAATATGAGATTGTATTTCAGTAAGTAGTTTGCAAATCTGTCTTTCTGAAACTGTCTGTTGACTCTGGACTCTGGCCATCCATCACAATTCCTATACTCAAGAACTTATTCCTAAGAAATAGTAAAACACTTTTTTCCTGAAAAGCTGTCCTGAAAAACGGATGGCATTTCTGAGCTCTGGTATTAATTCTTGGTTTTCTGAAAAGGGGAGACAAAGTCAACTCGCTGTTCTTCCACCCCCTTTCAGTTTCGTGTTGGAGGCCACAGAGCCAGACATGCCTGACCTCACCTCGCTCTTCACCATCACCCCCCAGAAGGGCTCCCTGAACCCCAGTGACAGGCCCACCACCGTGCAGATAGTCTTCCGCTCCAATAAGGAGGTGTCAATCAAGGACAAGCCCATCCTGCGATGCCAGGTACACCTACTCTAGCCTCCAGTCTCCATTCTGATTGAATCTGTTTAGTTTACAGCTCAGACTTTTGAACTTTACTCTTTACTTTAATGCAGTAAAGTGCAAATGATTCAAAATGTCTGTCATCATGAGTTGTTAAGCAGGATAGATTGTTGGAATCATAGATTTATTTCCAAGGTTACGAGTTTTTAACTCGTAGGATACATATGCCTTTCTAAATGTATTAATCCTCCTTGTGCCTCTGTATATAGGTGATTGAGCCCAATGTTGCAGAAGGAGGAGAAACCATAGCCAGCATCCCAGTGAAAGTGTCCATACAGTCACTTTTTACCAAGTATAGTATAAGCCCCGCAAACGATATCAACTTTGGTGCATTGGTCTACGGCAGTCGCAAGCTCCGTACGTTTACCATTGAGAACAAGGGAGAGTTTGAGCTCAGATACACCATCTTCAGAATGTCCAAAGATGTGCCACCTCCAACCCAGAAAAAAGGGTAAGAGCCAGCTAAACTCAATTATGCATCCAATACTGCGTTACTAATCTGTGTCTTCTATTGCCAAGAACAGAAAAGGGATTTTAACTTTTCTCTTGGCACACTGTTCTGTCAGGCACCTAAATATAGACAACATTTCACAGCTTCCACTTATCTCTGGTAAAGCCACACATGCACAAGACTAAAGAAATTATCTGTCTTCTCCTGCAATTGGAAATTAAATACAGAAATCATGTTGTTTCAAACAGAACAGTGTACTCTGTTCTTGAGTGATTCAAACACAAATTGAGCTTCTAATCAAACTGACTAGAATATAAGAATAGTCTTTAAATGATGTCCACGATGAGGAGCTTTTTATATCAATGCTATACTGTATCCCATGGGACAAACTAATTAAAGTGTCCATATCTTTCTGCATCTGTTTAATTAAGCCCACAGTAGAAAAGTGCAGATTAAGATGAGTGGAGCTGTGGTGGTGGTGTTAACGCACATGTACATAATATTAATGTTGTTCTGGCGTCTCTGCACAGTGCTGTTGCCGTCAAGCGGGCCCGTTCACGGGAGGGGTCTTGCTCAGGGAAGTCAGTTCCTGTTGGCAAACTGCGGCGCAGTGAGTCTGTGCAGAAAGAAATGGGCACCTCTGTGCAGGTGGGTACTGTAAGTGCCATCTGTCGGCTATGCCTCGGAGAAGAAATTGCACTTGCTTTGCATTTGACATTCATTTGCCTTCCTGAAATTCATTTGCAGCTTTTTTGCCAATCACTGAAAATAGTAAGAATGCATTTTCATGTATTTTACATTGTTTCAAACCTAATACCTACACCTAATAATTTTCTACATCTGGATTCCTTCTGTTCTTCTGCGTATAGATACAGACTCCTCTCGTTTATATTGTGCTACTTCCAACACCTCAAGTGCCTGGACTGCTAAACTTCTGTGGTGTTTTACTTTAATTTGTAATTCATTAGACCTCTGGTTTTCTCTTTCAGAAAAGGTTGTCTCTGGGTCAGCTAGTGCTTGTGTGAGACCTCACAGGTGCTGTAAGTTGTTGTTTTATTGGTTGGCAACTGTGAGTCACCCTGTTTAAGTGCCCTGTCTGAACTCTCTTCAGACTCTCTGTGGCGAAGAGAGTTCTTGCTTCTGAAGTATTCAGACATGGCATCATTTAATAAGCTGCCACCCATTAAAGCAACAAATCATGGCAGCTGTGATCTCCCAGGTGAGCACCAGCTGCCTCAATGTCATACATGGTTAATAGAAAATTGTTAAAAATTACATTCATTTGAATCCTGCTGCCCTGTGTTTGTGCTTTCCCAGGCTCGGTTCTCCACTGGGATGTTCACTGTGTCCCCTGGATTTGGACCACTGGCTCCCGGTACCCACCAGATCATCACTGTGGAGTGTGTGGCCGACCAGGTGGGCAAGTGTGAGGAGTACCTGGCTATTGACATATCTGACCGGGACCCCAGCGACCAGCCCAATGGCATCTCATACAGACTTGTTGCAGAAGGCTGCATACCAGGTATGTGTTGGCTTTGAAGATAAGAACACAGAAACATGGCAAAGTAAGAAGTGGTACAAACAAGAGTTCATTCAACCCATCTACGTCTTCAGGTAGTTGGTAGTTAATTGATCCAAGGGTCTCATCTGGCTATTTCCTCAAGGAAGCCAGCATATCAGCTTGTGACACATGACATGATAGCTTGATGGAGACTATTTAACCCTTTGGATAAAGATGTGTCTCTCTTTCTCAGTTTTAAATGTACTTCCACATAGTTCCCACTAACAACTTCTGGTTTGTGTCTTTGATTCTGAAGAATTGCCTTCTCAAGGACTTCTCAGGACTTTCAGAACTAGAGGTCCCCTTGTGGTCTTCTCTGTTCAAGACTAAAAAGGATACGTTCTTTTACTCTGTGCAGGGTGTGCAGGGCATTCCTTTAAGTCCGTTAAACTAATGCCTCCAATTTTTATTCACCTTTTAGATGTGGACTATATATGCAATGAGGTAATGGTTAGAAAATTAGTAAGCACTCAAAACAGCTTCCAACAGCAGTATGGTGTACTGTATGTATTTTAACTTTTCTTACGTATTGTTTGTTTTTTTTGTACCTCTAAGGTATAGTTGTGAATGACATAGCTTCCATCTTTGAGGAGCACCGGATCTGTAAAAACAGCAGCCTGTTCCAGTTTCTGCAGATCTCTGACTGCACAGGGATCTACATCGAGGATGAAAACAAGTTTCTCTTCTGCAATGTGCTGGTGGGTCGCCAGGCCAAGGCACGCTTCAAAATCATTAATACAGGCAGAGTGCCCTGCGACCTGAGTCTGGCAGTGAGGCCCGTTTCTGCCAAGGTGAGTCTGCATAGTAGGGAACAGAATGTGTTTGTTCTGTGTGATTATCTTTTATTGTCCCTGTTTTGTTTATTTCAAGTCAATCTATCACACTGCCGTTATGGATCCAACAGACATTGCTAATAACTATTATATGGAGGTTGGTAATCAGCATCACAGAAGAAAACATGTACCCCGGAGCTGAATTGCTGGCATTCATATGACGGATTATGACATTCATAAGATGGAGGCATTTTTTAAATTTTACATACCAGGTTTTCTGCATTCTTCTTAAATCAGATTCACATAGGATTGCTGTTTCAGGTGTCTGGCCGAATCAGCGATGTATTCGAGGTGGATCCTGTGAAGTTGTGCGTCCCCAGTCACTCCCATGCCTTTGTAGTGGCAACATTTACTCCTCAGAGCATGCAGAACTACCAGGCTGTATTCGAGGCTTCAGTGGAAGGCGTGTTAAGGTACAAGAAGTTGTTTGTTCCATTAAAAATCATGATCTTTATTTTATATACAGTAGCTTGCATGCCACAGCATATCATAACACTTGGCAATAAAACATTAATGCCATAAATTAAACGTGAGTATATTCAAGTTCAGAAAAGATATTCAAAAACTATTGTCTTGCAAAATCTAAAATTCCAAATCATTTTGGAAATTAAAATTGTCAGTAGCCAAACCATTTGAGCCCTTAAAAGAGAGTTTATGGTGTCCATCAGTATTTCGAAATATATCATGAAATGTACAGGGAGTCAGTATCAGGAAACGAAAACTGAGATATATGCTCATATATTTTAGTTTTAGTTAAAATTTGAATAAATAAACTCTGAACCCTCAGCAGTTCATTAAAAACATGTTTGTATACACCAGCAAACACGGTGTTACAATAATCAATCCTGGAAAAGACAAAAGCATGCATTAGCATTTCTGCACCAGAGAGATATGAATAGATGCGAGCAATGTTACAAAGATGAAGAGGAGTCACCTTCACGGTATTCTGAAGATAAGCTTCAAATGTAAAACCTAGATCAAGGAGGGCAAAAATGGTTTGTAGCACATGTATTGTACTGGGCAGAGTTCTGCTTCACGTCACTGCTGATCTGTCTTTCAGTCAGGTATAGCACAATTGCATGTATGAGGAAATACAGCAGTGTGGTGTGCGAGCCTTATGAGCCACGCGAATCTCCTGGCGTTTTTCAGTTCCAGCCCCATGGTGAAGACGAAGGCCCTGGTCTTTGACATTGCGGGGGACGGGAACCTGCCGCGGGTGTCCGTGCTTCGGCCCACGCTGAGGAACCACAGGGGGAGCCCACTGCTCCTGTTCCGACGCCTCCTGCTGGGGCGCACCCAGAAACTTCCCCTCTTACTGATGAATGACAGCAGTGTCCCTGCACAGGTGAGTCACACTAGGGACGCGAAGAGACTGCAAACAGCACACCTTTCCAGCATTTACTGATCAGTAAATGTAGTTTACTTCAAAAAACATTTTAACCCAAAGATAAAAGGCAGGACTTGAATGTCACATGTCTCAGCACCAGCTGCTGCACGTCATAAGCTGACTTCACGGATGTTCACACTGTTCAATGTGTCTGTGCTCACAGATCAATATTGACCTGCTGGATGAGACGGGAGACTTCACTGTAAAATCTGGTCCCAACACCAGCTGCGGCTACGTAGGCCAGTCAGGTAGGAGGCAGTCCTGTCAGTGACCCCACACAGCTTCTTGAACTGAAATAACTGTGGATTTATCAGTTCTTTGGATGACAGAACTGTGGATGTCTACTCAGTGGTCTCTGACATAGGTGTATGTGTATTCTTTGATTCAGAAACTGAAAGATGCAGGACAGTAGAAAGAGCATTAGCAACAGAAATACTGTACCAAAGAATCTGTCCCCTAGTTCTATACTGTGTTAATCTATCCCTTTCTTCTTTCTGAATGCCTTCTGTAGAGAGGCATGCAGCACACACAGCCTCCCTGATCCTCACTCCAGGACAGCAGGCAGAGTTTTCTGTGGTGTTCAGCCCAGCAGCAGTGCAGAGTTACGATGCTACCGTGCGCATCCTGGTAGTGGATAATCAGTATGAGGAGACAGTGGTGCAGCTGCTGGGAGAAGGCTACCAGGACCAGGTCACCTTGGACAACATCCACAGCACTGCCAGCACTGAGGCCACACAGCTGGACCAGGACAACCTAGAAGGTGGGGACAAGGCAGCAGTTACATTTCTGTGTTAGGAGGTTCAGAATAGGAATACCTGCTTGAAGGAACATCTTTTTGCCATTCTGCAAGCCTGGTCAAACTAAGGGAGCAGCACATGTATTAAGAGATTTTGGTCTACCTGTATATCATTACGCCCCTTGTATATTTCAGTATACCGTTCAGACATCCTCCATTTTGGGGACTGTCATGTTGGGAGGGCCTACCAGGAGAGCTTCACCATGACCAATCATAGCAGTGCAGACGTTCTTCGGTTTGAGTGGCCTCTTGATAGCCCACAGCTCAAGTTCTCTCCACAGGTACTGTAAAACATTTCTTTTCAGTGTGTCTAAAGAGTCTTTGCCAGCCAAAGTTAAAGCACTTCTCATAATCCCAATATACAGTGGCTCCTCACTGTTACATCAGACCTTTTATAATCCTGAAAATCACTCTTGAGTTCCACCTGCACACATGCCAGATTTCAGAGAACGTGCATGACTTTTCTTTACCAAGCTGGCCTTCACGAACACTGGTACCAATATTGTCCATACCTCAAAAAACATATCAACCTGCAGGACAATATGGAGAAATGAACTTTTCTCTAGGATTACCATTATGGCTGTGACCTATACATCTTTTGCAGGCGCTGGATTAAAAGATTATATTTAAAATTCACCTGAAACTAAGGTGCAGCAGGGGGTAACAGTGTTTGTCTGTGTCTCAGTGATTCAGCTGAGAGGAAACCCTGCATTTTTTCCGCTGTCTTACAGTACATACCTCTCAAGGGTCCGAAACCCTAATACATTAAAACTGCGATCCCATACTTTTTTATCGATAGTTTCTTTTAATTCACATACAAAGAAACACATTGGTTAATTAACAGCATGGGAGCCTCCACAACAATTTCAAAATGTTATGTTCATTACTTCATTTTTTTTAAATCCACCTAGACTTGATGCAGGATTCCTGTGTACATTTTGTGGGGGTTCCTGCATTTGTTTGTATGCAACTCTGGGAAGCCCTAGTGAAGTATGTTAAGCTCTGCTTCACTCCGTCTTCTCCTCTTCCAGGTTGGGCACCTCCATGCTGGCTGCTCGAAAGACATCACTGTGACCTTCCACTCTGAGCAGCCCGTCGCCCTGAGTGCTCGGCTGATGAAGTGTAAACTGTGCAGGATTGGCTTCCAGCAGCCAGTGGACCAGGTGCCCGACTGGGACGACAGGATGAGAACTGTGAAGTGGGTCGATGTCGGAAGGCAAGCAGCTCTGCCACATTCTGCCAGGAGAAAGGTAATCATAGGTGATCCTGTGTGCAGCGGAGTTTATTTCAGGTGAAGTGATTAACATTGTATTCTGTCCATCAGGTCAACATTTAGATGAAGGACCTTGTACTTTAGGAAAAGGAATAATGTTAAAGCACTAATATGCAGATTTGCAATAATGTGAAAAGCATCAATAAGGGCATTTTGACTTTTACTTTCCATTGCAGGTATATGCAGTTTGCTTATTTCAAATAATACAAAACAAGCTTATGGAAAAGTTAGGGCAGTGGTTAGGACCAGTAATCTACTAATTATTGATCTTTTCCTTCCATGGCTGCTCTGTGCGCCTTCTCTCCCCATCCCGCAGGTGATAGAGACAGATCCTGAGCCGGTCCACGCTGTTATAGAAAATTCCTCTCATGAACTGGAGCTGAGAGTCAGTGCTGTGTGTGACTACGCCCAGTTCAAATGCAAAACCGAGACCATCCGCTTCAAAGACACTCTGCTTTTCCAGACCAGAGTCTTCGAGTGAGTGTTAGACCTTTCTCAGTCAGTTACACTGTAAAGAAGTGTATGACACGTCTGACAAAGCTAGCTAGTGGTCATTCTTGGACTTGGAAAGATATTATAAAGCATGGCAGTTTTTAAACTAAACTCTTAGCGGTGATTCATCCTCTCTCCTTCTTTCTCTGTACCAGGATACAGATGACAAATGAGGGCAATGTACAGCTGGAGTTCTCCTGGCAGGTCTTAATGGAGAGATGTGGAAAAGGTGTTGGCTTCATTGAGAGACACACAGACTCAGACGGTAATCAATAGATAGAAATGTCCGGGAAAAACAGTTGGACTAAATCATTTTGATAAAGCCTTACTGTACTGTATATTAAATAATAATTTAGGAGGAACACAAGAGTCATGATCGGAGTCACAGGTTCTTGCTTGGTTGACTTTTAGGTCTGTCTTTTGGTCAAATTATTTGTTATTGTACCGTGGATGTCACCCTGCTAAACCAATATCATATACAGTACTTTAACAGGAACAGGTAAAGGTTTATTCCATGCTGAAATGAAAAGAAAAGAGACACATTTCGGCTGTGGAGCCTTCTTCAAGTGTCACCCCTGTCACACCTGAAGAAGGCTCCACAGCTGAAACGTTGTCTGTTTTCTTTTCTTTTCCTTTCATCGTGGAATAAACCTTTACCTGTTCCTTTGCAGCCTACGCATGCTGACACATGTCCCAACTCAAACTGCAAAACGCAGGCCTAGTTTACGAAGGGAAGTTTGGTGAAAGAAGGAACAGATTCTGTAATTACCACGCATGCGTCATTCAATAATTTCTTCATTCTTCCTTCAATGTACTGTATTGACCAGAAGTGTGTGTACAGTAGGCAAAAAGTCCAATACAATGTCGATTAACTTTGTGTGTCCAGGTGTCTCGTCCACTCAAACCCCAGGCTCTCGCCTCAGCAGTAGTATACGGAGCCGGCCTGCCAGCGCACTGGAAAGAGTGTCATCCCTCCTGGCTGGGGATCCCGATGTGCCTCCCTTCTCTGTGGAGCCCAGCGCCGGAGCCATCGCCCCCGGTAGCAGCCAGGCCTTCCGCATCAAGTTCTCCCCTCTGGAGGTGGCGGAGAGCGAGGGGCGGCTCGTCTGCAGGTCAGCACTCAGGCGGCTTCGTGGGGGGGAAAATGTCGTCAGCAAGAGGGAGGGCTAGGGCGCGAAAACTACCATCTCCATTCTTTGTGGAGCCCCAACTTTGCCACATATGTTTTTTGAGCCCCCCAAAAAATACAAAACCTGCAGCACAAAAACAAACAATGTTATCCTTATTCAAGAACACAAAAAGACTCTGGCTCAGGGAGAGCCGGCTGGCCTGCTTTCTTTCAGTATCCCAAACCTGAAGGATGGACAGGGCCCCACGATGGCAGTGAGTGGCCGCAGCCTCTTGCCTTACTGCCACTTTGACCTGGAGGACTCAGATTATATCAGCAGCAGCCGGCGCAACCCAGAGCTCCGGGGGCCCCAGGGCGCCCCTCCCAGGGCCACCCTGGACCCCAACACCAGGGTCCTGGAGTTCACCTCTGTGGGAATCACAACTACCACCTCCAGGTAGCCGCACAGTCCTCAGCTGCACACCATTAACTTTGCTTTAACTTTTTATTGTAAGCCTGTGGTGAGGGCAGTTTTAACACTCTTTAAATGTTATTATTCTAATAGGAAAATAAAAACAGCTGTCAGTTAGATTCTCTCGGTTCTCTGTTGATTTTGCTTGTGATGTGGACAATTTCAGCTTGTCTCTAAGCATCATGCCCTTCGTGCTGTTACAATACCTACACTGAAATAATATGGAATACAGTAAACCACCTTCTCCCACTCAGTCTCACGCTCTAGGTCATTTGTACTTTACTCCCTTTGTAGCAGGGCTTGCAAACCTCTGCCTGTCTCATTCCCATTAGTAACAACAGCAGGAAGAAATATTTTCACTTTGGCTGATGCCTTTAAGCTCCGGTGGTATTTTGTTTAGTAAGTCACCATTATCGCATGAATCCCCTGCAGAGTCTTCAGTATAATGAACCCCACCAGTTCGGCTTACTCCTTCCTGTGGAGGTGTGAGGACTCTGAGGAGTTCAAACTGCACTCGCCCTTCCGATGCATCACTGACAGAGGCACAATCCAGCCGGGGAAGAAAGTGGAGGTGTGTGTCCATCTCAGCTGTGGAAACAACATCTGTATGTTTAGGGAGGCTTTAAATTAACAGTGACAGCTTCTCCAGTACAATTATATTAACAAATTAAATGTCTTAGAATTACTGAAGTGAATTATGCTCATCCTAGCAATACTGTCATCCTTCTGGTTCTTAAAATATAAAAAGGTAATGCGCTTTTAAGCAGTTATTTGTACACATGTTTTCTTCAAACTAAAAGTCATACTCCTCAAGCAGAGTCTCCATGGTTGTATTTCTCCGTTAGGTTGCCTTTGAGTTCATGCCTCTTCTGCTGGAAAGCATCGAATCTTTCTGGTTCTTCCTGATCCCTGAGCAGAGCATCTCCGTGCCCTTCCTGCTGGTGGGCACATCCCGAGAGCCAGCGGTCTGCCTCGACCGATCCTACCTCAACTATGGCTGCCTGCTCATCGGTGAGGCACCATACTGCAGCTGTTCAGTCTGCGGGCTGTGCTGGCCGTCACCTGCAGTGACCTGTTCTCAAAGAAAGAAAGAAACGTTCCCTGTTCATAAATTGAATCTTGGTTCCCCCATCCCTAATGTGTAGTTTATAGGGAATAACTAGGGGGTACGTTCATATAAGTGTATGTATTATTAAGAAGACAGATGAATAAATAATATGATGACAAAATGCATCCTTGAAATGCAGTTTGGTAGAGTTCCTGTTTGACTTGTGTTTCGTACCTTAGTTCTCCTTAATGTTAGAGAAACTATCTTCTATCTTCTTCCTCTTGTCTGCTGTGGTTCTGTGCAGGCCGGGAGGCCCATGAAACAGTGTACATGGTGAACAGCGAGGACACAGCGTTCCAGTTCTCATTTCAAGAGAGCTCCCGGCACTCCAAGGGCTACACCGACAGCCTGATCATGGAGCCTATGGAAGGAACAGTGCCACCTAGGAGCAGGTACAAAGGGGTACCAGCTCATGGGTCACCTTCTGCCAACCCCTGCACGAGGGGGTGCAGACAATGAGAGGTGTCCATCCTCCCTTGTGTCACAGATCCCCAGTGGTCATCTCCTTCACCCCCACCCAGGAAGGCAATGTGAACTTCAACCTGGTGTGTGATGTGAAGAGGAAGACTCAGCCCCTGACTCTGAACGTGAAAGCAGAGGGATACAGCATGAGTGCCAATGTCCAGTGTGAGAGCCCCGACGGGCTCATTACAGAGCTCAGTCCCAGCAGTGTCAACGAGATCAGCTTCAAGCAGGTACACCTTTCTTTCCACCTTGTAGCTTCTCTGGGAGCCCTCAGGTTATTATTATTATTATTATTATTATTATTATTATTATTATTATTATTATTATTATTAAGACATACTGTACTGTGCTGTAAAAGAAAATCTGCACTTGTCCTTGTCTCTAACTGCTGGGTAATTAAAAATCCAGTGGAACTCTACGATAAGTAGGGGTGTTGTCTAATTTTTACTCTAGGCCGGTGCAAGCTGGTCTACCTACATTTTTCCTCTTAATTCAATTAGTGAAGTAATTCCTTGCTGGGGTGGAATGCGGCTAATTTGTGTCAGGATGATGGTCACTAAATCTATCAATGCTTTATCTGAAAGCCACTTACTACTGTTAAGAGTCATTGCAACCTGGAGCCCAACCTGGAGGCATAAGGCACAGGGTTAGACTGCAGGCTGGACAAGACACCAGTCCCTCTGTGTCACTTCATATTTGATTTCTGCGGTGAAGTGGCAATCTAATAACTGTACCTTCTGAGAAAACATAATAATTTTATGAATAAGTCCTCACTGTAACTGAAAGTCCTCCAGAGTTTAACACTCAGGACTTATTTTGGTGTTGTTTTTCAGGTGGAGACAAATGACAAGTTGTCATGCTATCTCCTAGTGTCTAATCCCGGGCAGTTTGGCCTGGATGTGCTGTACGAGCTATTGGGCCCACAGGAGCTCCTGCGCTACCTACAGGTGGCGCCAGAGAGGTGCAGTGTTGCAGCTGGTCGGAAGAGCCAGTGCACTCTGACCTTTAACCCCCTGCATAAATGTGTGCTGAAGAACACTGGTCTCAAGATCAAGGTATTCAAGCCTGTCATTATAGCACGGGTTCCCCTTTGTTTTTAATGTGCATAGTTTAATGCTCTTTTTAATTCTCTTTCGTTTTTTCTCCCATTCTTTCCTTCCTGTTGTATGCTGCCTCTTTTCTGCTTTCACTACAGATAAAGAATGGGCCTGTGTTTAACTGCTTCCTGTCTGGATCAGCTGTGGCCCCTGGTGTCCATTTTTCTTTCACCACACACAACTTTGGGATTAACTTTATCTACCACGCGGGGATGGTGCCTTGCAGACAGACGCTTGTCATTACTAACAAAGGAGAGAGAGGAGCCAGGTAAACAGGGTGCAGACAGATCTTACTTAGGCTAAAAACAGGACAAAATATCTCTTCCCTTAGAAGAGAACATCTCCATCTTTGTAACTTTCTCTACAAAATTTAGTTCTTTGAACTCCTCTAAGAAAAATAGGAGGCATGCAAGTCTCCAAGGCCTTGCACAGTTGATTGTACCCCTGAGAAATGTATACTGTTTATTAAGTCCGTGACACCTATGTGGTATTGATAAATATGGCTTATGTACATACTGCTGTCTCCTATAATAGTGTAGATCAATACTGTATTAAGAATAAAAATTGGACTAAGTTAGTTCTCTCCAATAAAGAACTGTTGTCAATATAAAATGAAAAGGTGCATTCAATATGCATGGAAATAATGTACAAATATGCAAGCACACTTATTGTTTAGACAAAGTTTAGGTGTGAGCCCATCACCACAATGGTTTATTGCTGAAGGTGTACAGTTTTGCGTGCACCCCACAGGGCAATGCCAAAGCATGCTTCTGTGTCTTGCTGAAGTCATGCTTACTGTGCAGCCTGGAGTGCTTGTTCACCAATATGGCCCATCTGGAGGTGGGGTTCCAAGCCGGCGTGCTGCCCCCTGGTGGAGTGATGGAGGTGCCCATCACCTTCTACCCGCGGGAGGCTATCCGCTATCAGGAGAGGATCACCTTCGAGATCAACGGCTACACGCACCACAGCGTGGAGATCCTGGGACAGGGTACTGAGATGAAGGTAAAGTAACAGGAAAGGTGCTTTACAGCAAATTGTCTCCTCTCATGTACTACAAAGAATGTCTGGTAAAATGGACTGTTCTTTTAGTTTTTTTCTATTTTCTGTTGCTAAATTTCTTACCCATTCAGATTTCTTTTATTGCACAATGATTTGCATTGAGTTGTGATTAACATAAACTGTAATGTGTCACGCTGGAGATAATGCAGCAGCGTGAGTAAGCAGCTTGGTGAAACTGTCCAGAGCCGTAAATAGGGACAAGCAACGTTCAATACAAGACACCAGCAGAGAATCCAGAGAGTAAAGTTAGGGAAATATATTATCCAGAATCCAGGAAAAAATCACAGAGAGAACTTTGGAACTCGCAGCAAAGCTTGAGACATAGCAAACTCTATGACAGAGTTCCTGAGCACCGCCAGTTCATTGCTTACTGTATAAACTGTAGATTGAACCACCTGAGGCAGGTGTGGTGGATAATTGCCTCCAGATGGTACAAAACTCCTGTCAAATTAATTACAGAATGACAGGCGGCTGGATACTGTGTAAACACTAGCTCATCTTGCTGCACGTTCCTGGAGATGAGCATGACAAAGCAAGCCAGCCATAAGACTAAACTATTGAGTTTAACTTTGAATTGGACTGTAAGTGCTAAGGCTAATTTCAAGGAATTAGTACCACTGGACTGTACAGTACATGCTGTTTACCATATCTCAAAGTAAATTACTTGGTGCAACAGTTCTTTCGACCAAAAATAAAAAATGTTCAGGCAGTTCTCCATCTTTCCACCCTAGGTTGAAGTGGAAAATCCCAAACACAAGGTGGTGAGCCTTGGGGCTCTTCAGGTTGGCCAAAAGGCAAAGAGAGTGATTCCAGTGGTCAATAAGAGCCATGCCCCCCTGACCTGTTCCGTGGTGATGAATCCCACCCTGCAAGCATTGCTGGATCCAAAGGTATCATTTTCTGCATTCATTTGACCTTGTACAGGTTTCAAGGACTCAGAATGAAAATCACTTATTATTTAAATGATTTTCATCAAACACATTTGCAGTACATATGAAATATTTCAAAAACATTCAGAATTCTTCTGAAGAAGGCTCCATGGCCGAAACGTTGTCTTTTCTTTCTTCTTTTTTTCAGCATGGAATAAACCTATTACTTGTTCCTTTGCAGCCTACGCATGCTGACGCAGCTCCCCACCTGAACTAATGTTTAACTATGCCCCTGTTGCCTTAGGTCTTACGTTTAAGCACATTGTTTCAATCTGCAGACAGTGCTCTTCCTCTGGTTATTAATGTCCGTATTTCTTCTGGTACTGTACAGTAAGGAATAAACAGAAGGGATTTTTTAAATTTCGTGTGCCCTCATGCAGGTGCTCAGTGTCAGACCTTCAGGAGACATAACTCTGAAAGCCAATGGGGGGCAGTGTTCAGTAGAAGTAGTGTTTTCCCCAAAACACCGTGTGCCCTCCTTTGCGGAGGAGGTCATGCTGGAGTGTGGAGGGACGTCCCGCTCGCTGTTCGTGCTGCGTGGGTGCTGCCAGGGTATGAAGATCAGCCTAGACCAGGACTACCTTCCCTTCGGCACTGTGCTCCTGCGCTGCCAGGCTACTCGAAGAATTCTGATGCAGAACACAGGCGACATTGGAGCCAGGTAGACACTTCCTGTTGGCTGTGGACGCTTCCTTTTATCGCGAAATGGCACAAATATGCATGTATGTGCAAGTATCTCTACTTTATAAAATAACCTTTGTTCTTTTGCAAGTTATAAGGTTTCCAGGGGGTAGGTTTTTATTACACAAGAGGATTTTTTCACAAGTCTCATCAACATATGTGTTCTTCTGCACTGTCATTTAGCTTTAAATGGGATTTGAAGAGGTTTGCCCCTCATTTTTCCATCAACCCCGTGGAAGGCTACATCTCCCCTGGGATGGAGGTGTCCTTTGAAGTCACCTTTGCTCCCCAGGAGCAGAGCCAGGACATGCGCTACGATGACTTGCCCTGTGCCATCGAGGGTGGGCAGCCACTCCGGCTGACTCTGACAGGATCCTGTGCTTCAGCCCCGGTCACCAAGGAGGTATTATACACGGGCTCCGGCACAACAGTTCTCAGCCAGACGCGGCTTTAAAGGGCATGAAGATACAAGCTACTATTACAATTTCACTGTTGGGTATTAGTGAAGACATGCATGTCTACTCATTTGTTAAATTTAATGTTTTTTATACAATTCAGAAGTTATGCCTAGAAGCAATGCATCAGGCAAATTCAATTTATTTTTAATTTAATATTGATCTTGCATTTCATTGACTCAAACAAGCTTGTTATCACTGCTGTTGTAATTTTATTGCTGTCATCATTTTAATTGCACTTGTCATTGTTAACATTTTCATTGTCAGTAGCAGCCATAGCTCCGGGTGTAGTGATAATGCGTATATATATACACCGTATATATTTAACCTCTGTGATTTGCTCAGAATGACTAGAATCTCTGTCCAAGATAAGATAAGATCACTTTATTGGCCATATACAATTTCTTGTCTTTTCGCATACCCCAACTTGCTCTCCATGAGACACACAGACACACAGACAGGAAGAGAGAAGCTTGGGGTCAGAGCACAGGGTCAGCCATTTATAAGGCACCCCTGGAGCAGTTGGTGTTAAGGGCCTTTCCCAGGGCCCCAATGGAGTAGGATTCCTCTTTGGCCCCGGGATATGAACCGGCAACCTTCTAGCCACAGGCGCAGGTCCAAGCGGAGAACTTAGACTGTGGAAAACAGCTTCCATTGCTTGATTTGCCTTGACGTGTTTTATTATTCTGTGGCCGTCAGATTCAATGAAAAGATCAGCTGTTTGTAGGCATGGGTTTGTACTGAAGGGCAGCCCTGCGCTCCTCCCTCTGCAGGTGGTGGGTTTCGTGTGCCAGGTGCGCACTCAGCAGACCCAGTCCATTGTGCTGTGGAACCGCACCAACCAGCGCTTGAGCCTGAAGCCCGTGATCGAGGGGGAGCACTGGAGCGGGCCTCCCAGCTTCGTCATAGAGCCCCACCAGCAGAACAAGGCCTATGAGGTCACCTACAGGCCCCTGGTCATGACCGCTGATGGCAGGAAGCACCAGGTACAGGCTGCTGCGCTTCTGGGGATCTGCTCCCTTCGTTGCAATGCAGAGCTGATGTAAACAGAGTATTTTTTACTGTCTGCCTTTCAGAGATTGTAGTTTTACTCTGGTAGACCATAGTAAAAGCACATTAAAGGGTAGTACAGTGTAAAGCAATTCTGGCCAATCTCAAAAATGGAGTATTTAAACATGGTGCAAGCAGCTGAAAGCATGGGAAAACTCAGTAAATGCATAGTATAAGAACTGGAAGATAATGGGGAAACTGCAGGAAAATGAATGTTCAGATTTGCCTTTCAAAAGGAGGAGGCAGAATGGCGTGAAATGTGGTGCTGCTGCTTCACAGTGGGTCCTGGGTTTGATCATGTCCTGGAGGACCTTCTGAGAGGAGTGTGTACATTCTCCCTGTAGCCATGTGGCCATGTGCTGTCAAGGTTAGCTGGGGTCTCCATATGCACGTGCTTGTACTCAGTAAGGGGCTGGCATCTCAAGCAGGGTGCAGTCTTACGTTTCGCCCTATGCTGGCTGGATCAGGCTTCGGCTCTCTGCAAGGACATTGGGTGATTGAAAATAGGTGGATGGGTCCATATGAGTATCTGCAGGAATATACAATGAAAAACAACTCTGCAGTGTGACAGTCAGCCCTGTTGCATCCTTGCTGACAATGCACATGTGAAAGTGAGTGCTGGTGCTGTACAAACACAGCAGCTGGATCTGATGTTGGCAGGTACAAATGGTGTGTGAAATGTGCCTCTGGGGCTGCTGTTCTAGTCCTAGATAGTACAGTACATGAATCAGAAGAGCCTGACTGTGCACATTGACTGGATATGTGTCTGCCCCCCCCCCACCAGGGCTCAGTATTCTTCTCGTATCCCGATGGCACGGGCATGCTGTATGCCCTGCAGGGAACCTCCGAGCCCCCGAAGGCTGCAGGCACCATCAGCCGAGACGTTCCGGCCAAGACCTCCTACACAGAGCTGCTGCCTGTCGCCAACTGGCTGCCCAAGCCCCAGAGGTGCAGTACAGAGAGGGGCGGCGCAGGGGGTTACTCTGATGCACTACAGCTGCCTGACTGATGCAGAGCCAAAGTCTTTTTGGGAAAAGCCTTAGAATTTCGTCTTTACAAATCCTATTAATTAAAACAGGCTTATACTGTATATCAGAAAGCCACTTGGAGTTTAAACAAGCAATTACAAAAAGACAGAGCAACGGTGACAACTAAAGGTTTGTTCCACCCTGAAAAGAGAAGAAAAGAAACACAAAGTTTCAGCTGTGGAGCCTTCTTCCGCCTTCTCACACCTGAAGAAGGCCCCACAGCCAAAATGTTGTTCCTTTTCTTCTCTTTTCAGAATAGAATAAACCTTTACTTGTTCCTTTGCAACCTATGCATGCTGAGGCAGCTCCCTACTTGAGCAATGGTGACTGTGGTAGTACAATTATTTCATATTTATTTTAGCTCAGTAGGTGACACCTGCTTGACATCTTCTTCCTAGTTCAAGATGTCATTGCTTATCTTCTTCATTTATTTGTGTATTTGATTGATGCCTTTATCAAAGATGGCTTAAAGGGATTGTAATGAGGTGTGTGCCTCTCTGCAGGTTTCGGGCTATAGTGGAAACTCTCAAGCCGGATAAGACCGACATCACCACCACCTTGAAAGGTCTTGACTTCATTGATGTTCCAGCACTGGCTAAAAGGGACTACAAGCTCACTTTCTTTTCCTACAAAGAAGGAGTGTTTAATGGCAAGGTGGGTTTGGGGCTTCACTACACAATCAGTATGCCATCGTATTCATTAGCCTCACTGTAGCTGCAGTGCCTTCGCTACCATCTTCACAGATTCACACGTGTGTGTGTGTGTGATGCGCTATGTCTCTGTGTCTCTATCACTTTCACACTGCTGTAAAAACACACCTCCAAGATCCATAGGGTCACTGGGGATCCATGGGGTCAGTAGGGGTCAGTGTGGGTACAGGGGGGTCAGTGGGGGTAACTGAGGATCCATGGGGTCAGTGGGGGTCAATGTGGGTACAGGGGGTCAGTGGGGGTCTCTGGGGATCCATGTACAAGGACATAACATATCCAGATACTGGTACATTTAATACAGATGGAGCTTCTGAAAAATAAAACAGATTTAATCCTTTTTTATCTGTGTTATCTGTCCCTGTAAAATCCAGGTTACTTTCCGCAACGAGATCACCCAGGAGTATCTGTTCTATTACGTCAACTTCAAGGCCACGGCCCCCGGCATCATGAAGACCATCGAGATGGTGACGCCCGTGCGCCAGAGCCATTCGGCCACAGTGACAGTGGAGAATCCTCTCCCCACGCCACTCTCATTCACCACCGAGTGCAAATCAACAGAAATCAGCGTGCCATCCCAGCTCACTGTGCCTGCCCAGTCGGAGGTGGGTTTCCTGTGTTTATTAACTTCAGCTACAGGAGTATGCTCAGATAGCCCGTATTTTTCAGTAATCAAGGTACATGCAATTCGACTTGAGGAGTGATTTATTGTGCCCTATCGAAAGGCCACAGCAGAATTTTACACTGACTTTAGCGTTGGTTCTGCAGGTTGTCAATCACAAAGAATATCAGAAGAGTTCAAAAGCAGGCTTTTGTCTCCACTGCCTGTGAGTGACTACTGAAGCGGAAATACACATCTAGTCTCAACATAAGCCATAATTTCTTTCTTCTCCCCTGTCCCAGGGCACCCTCACGTTCGAGTACCAGCCCCTGCGCGTGGGGGAGTCTACAAGCCGCCTCACCCTGCTGAACGGGGAGCTAGGCAATTTCCACTATGAGCTGCTCCTGAAGGCGCTGCCTGCGGGGAAGGAGAAGGCTCTGTTCTTCCGTGCCACGCTGGGCAACGGGCAGTACCTCTCCGCCAAATTCATCAACTACTCCCGCGTGAAAGCTGAATATAGCTGCAAGGTAATCACTGTCTCGTGCTCCATTTTCATTGTGTTAGTTCTCTGTTGCCACGTTTTTGCACTTCGGTCTCAATCCTTTTTTACGATGCACGTGGCACAAAAAGATCTATTTTATTGTTTTATTCAATGTTGCAGTCACTGAGTCAAAATGAGAGCAACAGATATTAATGATAAGGGTTTCATATCTTCAAAACCTACAAGTGCTGGATAAATAACATCTGGTTTAAAATACAGTTTTCCCTCTGAAGGAGGCCTAGAGAATTTAGAAAGAAAGGGGGGAAAGGAGTGATGTGGTGCTCTGCTCTCCCAGATCGACAGTCCTGACTTCACGGTGGAGAAGAACGTCAACGCCGCCCCAGGGTTCCAGGGGGGCATGGAGGTCAGCGTGGAGGTCTACTTCGAGCCCTCCCAGCTGGGCGAGACCCGCGGGCTGCTCACCCTGTCCTCCGCCTTCGGTGGCGAGTACTTCTTCCCGCTGTTCGGGACCTGCACCCTCCCCAAAGCCCAGGGCCCCTTCACGATCCGAGCCGGCTCCAACGTGTCCATCCCCTTCAAGAACGTGTTCCAGCAGACCACCGCCTTCTCCTTCCAGGTGGACAACCCTGCCTTCACGGTCAAGGGCATGGAGACCATCCGCCCCAAGAAGACGCACAACATCCTGGTCTCCTTCGAGGGCGGTCCGGCCGGCCCCCGGGCCCCTGTGAATGGCAAACTGACCATCTCCTGCCCCCGCGCGGAGGGGCACGGCCAGATCATCTCCTGGGTCTACTACCTCAAGGGCCACACTCCCGAGCCAGGCCCAAAAGACAAGGCCTGATCTGTGCCTTCATCTTGGTGCCAGGAACGTTTCTGTTGGTGTTTGTTTCTCAGCCTTTTTTATTTTTTACACTTCTATTCATTCCCCCATCATTCTCATTACTTAGTCATTGTATTCCATTTTTCTCAAATTAGCAGGGCTCTCCTGTTCAGTGACTATGTCTGTTGTAGGCTACGAACCCCCCTATTAGTGCCTTACTAGTTATAAGCTATGAAGGTGAAAAGTTCAAATTCTTATAAATTATTAAAGGATTTATATATTATCTTTAAATATTCACTGAAAAATTAAATGCTGCACTATAATTGTTTTTTTCCTAATATTCTGTGAATCCATGATTGTTAATCTGTATTTGTTGTGCTGACAGATATTTTTACAAAGCTTACAATACTTTGATCCCTTTTATCTACATTAGCCTTGAAAATGCAAAGCAACCATTTTTTTCGTTTAAATATTACCTTCAGCACATTTATCTAAGATCTTAAAATATTTATTAAAAAAGCCATCTTCACAACTACTGCACATGTCTCAGAATAAAAGGATAGAACATGTCTATTACGTGCATCTGTCTGGTTTGCGCATTGACGATGGAGACACCTGCTGGTCAGAGCAGAGTGGAAGGGCTGACGGCTCTTATCTGTCCACCTGGGGCCACTGTTACTCTACTGCAATCCCACGCCTGAAACATGGTGCCTTGATGAAATGCAGTGACTGTAACAGATAGGAATAAAGACAGCTGACGATCATCTGAGGTCGGGGGCGAGAAATGTAGCTGGATGTGTATATAGGACAGAAGGGACATCATTATCATTATGGGCTAAGCAGAAGCCCCTTGTCCACGGCTACTTTACAGTACATATATGAAGTGTACTTTTCTTGTACAATGCATATCTGAAATTTACACTAATAATTATGTACTGTACGAAATGAAGAGTAAGGTCAGCAGAAAGTGGAAGTACAAGGCAAAACGAGATGGCAAGATGCACCCAGTGTGGCCACCACAGCAGCCAGAACTCAGTGTCCTGAGAACAGGAGTCACAAGCAAGCCTTCACTGGTGGGGTGAAAAAGGCACCTGCAGGGATGTACAAAGGTCATCATGGCAGTGCGGGCAGATTCTCTTCACTTGGGTTCGGAAGAGATGATTTAGAGAGGGATCATTAAATCAGGAAGTCAGACATCCTCCTTATTAGCATCACACTGCACTCTTGTCAAGCAAAGGTGTACACGTTGTGAAGTTGCATTTACAAGCAAGCTGTTCCACCATATTAATTACCACATTAAAGTATGCAAAATATTTTTTTCTAACGAGTTGTTTCACACACACATGCTGCCTCATTGCAACTCAGGCAATTCCTGCTGCTTTAAAACTGCCTTTTGGATGGGGGTATAATAGCAAAACTGTACAGAACTGTTTCTTTAGCACATGCTGTGATTTAGTTCCAAATATCCTGATCTGAAGGGAAAAACCAAGAACACAGAGGAAAAGGCTGCAGGGAGCTGTTTTAACTGGCTGTAATTAAAAAAAGTTATTTTTCTCATCAGCCAACTTTTACAGCTAGAAAGGCTGGATTTGCGATCAGAAAAGAGAACGCGACTTAAAAAAATACAATTTTGTCTGTTTTGAGATTTGAGCACAAGTTCAGTTTAGCACCTGTGAGTCATGCTGTTTCAGGTACTTGGAGAACGGATTTTCTTTTAAGGAATGACTGCTTTATTCAACTCAATTGCTCTCAGTCACTAAAGGCAATAATGTTCTTATTCAGGAAGCAATGAGCAAGGTTTTGAACTGTATTGATAAGCAGTTTTAATTTGAAGCGTGGAATTTATTTTAATGAGAGATTTAGTAGGCAACTGGGAGCAGTTTTAATAGGGCCTCCTGTTTTCATCCTGGAGCCACAGGGAAAAAGATAATTGGAACCTTTCTCCTCATGGGCTGCATTTTTAAATGCCGTCAAATATTTACATGATGTTTCAAGCCCGGATAAATCAGGGTGTTTTCACAGGAAGAACACATACCTCCTTTTACATTTTAAAACCACCACTCCTGATGCAGATATAACTCATTTAGTGTATCTTTCGTTCTAAAGGATATTTCCTGTGTGGATGATGGTTTTTATCATTCGAAAACCCATGTTCATCAGAAACAACAGAGATCCTGCTTATTTCTTAATGCACAAAAAAGCCAAGGTGGAAGTGATGTGTTAAAATGTTCATAATTCCTCAGTAGTACAGGACTGACAAAATTAAGAAAAGCTTATTTAATCTTTTTTTTTTCGATTTAAAATACTCGCCTTAGCCCTGACCCATAATATAAAGAATTTGTCCTTTTCATATTGCTACAGATGGTGGCAGATATTTTGGATTCTTGTTTGTGTTTGTAATTTATTTGTTAAACGTTTGCCTGATAGTCCCAGAACAATTTAGAGGGACAACAGAGAGAAACATTCCATGCAAAAACACAATATCACTTTCTTAATTTTTTAATCAAAAGAAAGTCGTAATGTCTTTATGTCATGATGGAGAATTCATTTAGAACCTCCACTGGGAATCATCAAGTAATTTTGCTAAAGGCTTATTTTAGGCATCATTTAAAATGATAAATTCTGCAGCTGTTACAGTCCTTAATGAACCTTGCAAGTTCCCTTCAAAGGAAACTTTCTGCTAGGCCACATAGTGCTTTTGTCTCTATCAGGAAGCTGTGGATTGGGTAGAGACCTGGAGGGATTAATACAGCTGTAAAAAGCAGTGATATTTGCAGCCTCTTCTGAATAGAAAATTGGATTCCCCGATAAGGACCAGGTTTAACTGAATTTTTACAGCTTAAACTGCAGAGCAGCGCAGGAGTCGCGGGCAGATATCAGATTTTGAGTTGAATGTGGCATTAGGCTCAGAATATGTAGGTTCCCACAGTGAATAGTGCACAGCAGGTCGAAGGAGGTGAAGACTTCATCTGCAAGGAGAAAAAATCTCCCAAGTGTTAAATACTGCACTGTACTGTATATAGGAACGAGTAAAGGTTTATTCCCTGCTGAAAAGAGAAGAAAAGAGACACAGCATGTCGGCTGTGAGGGTGTGATGTGGTAAATATATGTTTGCTCCATATGGCTTGGAGTTTCCTTTTGGGATTGTTCTTGAAAGCGGGAGTGGGGAGGTGGTGCAGACATGTTTTGTTGCTATTTGTTCCATTTTTGACAAATGTACAGATGATAAAACAGAAACATTTTGCATTTTCATGGAAATGCTTCACTGTATAACAAGCTGACACCAAAGTCTTTGTTAAGTCTCTCCTAAATCTGTGTTTTTGACACCACAGAAAATCACTGCAAAAATGAACAGGTTTCTCTGTGCTGCAAGACAAGCTTCGTCAGAGCATCTTTCATCAGGTTCTGACAGTGTTTCTGCTTCATGGAGTGTGATCCTCCATCCCCATCCTTTTTTGTTCCCTAGACTGCATGAATCACAATATTCCCATCACATTCTGAGCAATCTACTAATAACAGAAACATTCGTTTGCAGACAGCATTTGGAGTCTCCAATAATTTACTTACTGTATGTTAGTTGCTTTGCATTAACATCCATCCCTCCATTTTCTTCCATTTCCACTTCATCCAGTGCAGGTTTGCAGTGAAGCTGGAGTCTATCCCAACACACAGGGGGCGCAAGGCAGGGTTCACTCTGGACGTGACACCAGACGATTGCAGGGCAGAAACACACAGACACACATACCGTATACACTTGCACCAGGGCCAGTTTTCACAGAAACCAATTCAACTACCAGCGTGTTTTTGGACCGTGGGAGGAATCCAGAGGAAACCCATTCAAACTTTACACAGACAGCACCCCAGATCCAGACCTGAGGTTGGAAATCCAGCGCTACAAGGCACTAAAACATGCCACTGTGCCAGCATACTATCCTTGTATAAACCTGCCTGTCTAGGATTACTAATAGCAGTAACACCTTCAGCAATCCCAATAGTTAAAAGGCAGCAGAGGAAAAGGCTCATGCTCTTTCTTCTCTGTTTTCTGAAACAGGAGTGATATATTGGAAGATTCTTAACTGTTTGATATCTATTTTGAAATCAATATGCAGTGCCAAATGAGGTCAAGACATTTTTATAAAGTGCAAGGAAACACAGTTCCACTTCAGAATAGGAGTAAATCATTCTGTGTTGTTCTGCATTAAGGCAGTATAATTCATTAAAAGACAGCAGACCTCATTCTCATGCACTCAGTGCTGTGACATACTAACCTATATAGACACATTTTTGAGAAGCGTACACTGCTACTTATAGAATGAATTAAACGCACTGTGTTGACTGTATCACATTCAAGCCCTTGCAGGCTGCAAAATCATCTAGTAACAAGAGCAGTTTTAGGAATAATACTTCAATAGCTCTTGTGCTTAGTTCTTTGGATCATTTTTTTTTGTTTTGCTACTGAGGAAGACAAATACAGGGTACTGTCTACTCTCTGTTGCTGTTTCACTGCTAAAGGCTCCACCTCTGAGGAAAACAGAAGCTCATGTGCTAGCATTTAATAATAATGGAACCGGAGTCACGAAAGATGGCTAACAAAGAGTTATGAAGAATAAAACAGGATAAGTCAATATAAAGCATTGGAGAGAGAACGCAAATAACAGAAGAGGTGAAGTACTTAACATTATGAAGAGCATTCATGCACAGGAATATGACCTCAATGAATCAAGAGTCTCGCGATCTATAATGGGTCAGACCTACAGTATAAAAAAACATTCGAAGAGCATAGTGTTGGGTCTGTGCTATTGGCCATCAAATTGAGATATTGATTATAATACAGTCTAATCAAATGAAATCGGGAATGTGTTTTTCAGTGAAGAAGTGGTCATGGGAGAAATTTCCCTCACATAGACTGGAAAAAGTGCTAGGGATGTCGGCCTCCGAAACTGAGATGGGAGATAAGTAAATACAGAGATGTTTTTCAAAGCACCTGCAAAGAGGGATTTAGTCCTGTTTCCCTTGATTTAGTCATTTTAGAAAAATCAAAATTGAGTGAGGACAACAGAGGTCAGAGAGCCTTTAGGGAACTTTGGTCGTACTAAGCTGTGTTTTGAAGTGTGCTTTGAAACTGTAGTTTAGACTGAATGCAAGAGATAATTTAATAGAACTAAAATGCAACTGGCCAGGTATGGAATCAGTAGAGAACGGACAGCACGATTTTAAAGATATTCTGCTTGAAGTGCATAACACTCAGATTTACGACCTAAAGAAGGAAAACCAGTGCCTGGAAATTAAGTAAATTAATAATATGTAAAAGAAGAAAGAAAGCACTTTATAGAATGAATTGAGTACAATTTCCAATTTAGAAAGAAATTGAGTACAAGCAAAGGCACGCATAAGAAACACCAGGATATTAGAAATGCAAGAGAGACAGAAAAGAATATTGCAATAGAGGCAAAAATATAAAATCAGCATTGCAACAGCAAAAGTACAGCAAATGATGAAGTATCTTAAATTTACTAATGGGATAATTTCTGTTAATGAAAAGGAAATGGACAATATCTTAATGAATATTTCACACCAGTGTTTATGCGAAGATTTAGATAGAATCCAGAAAGTGACATTTTGAAAGCCTGTTTGTTCTAGATATAGTACCCGCTGTGTAGAGGGTAGATCTCAAATGAAGTTCAGGAAGGACAATGAAAAATGAGTGAAAAACGCCTGTTTTTTCCATTTTGTCTGCTGCATAGCTCCTCCACCCCATCTCCACCTCTGCAGCTGCCCCTTGGTCACTCCTCACTCTGGATGGGGATCCCAGCCTCCTCGTCCTCTGGCCAGACGGCTGCCCCTCATCCAAGCAGGTTCACCCCAAACTATCCCACTTGAAATACTCCTAACATTCACAAAGCGCCTGATTCTCAAGCGTTATTATTCCTCTTGAAATGTATTGGAGAGGTTGTGGGAGCCCTGTCTCACTCACTGCCCCACACTCTCATGTGTCTTGTGTCTCGTTCCTCCACAGCGGGCTCCTCTTGCCCCCGGTGGACAGTAACGGTGATAGATGGTGACGTCTCATTGACATTTTCTTTCACGGGCAACTGTTTTTGTCCTCCTCAGCCACCCACTCATCTTCACATCCAGCTGCAGTGCACAGCTGCCCTGACAGGTCTAGAGCAGTCACCCCTGTGCTCTGCCCTTTACCGGGGCAGATCAACACCGGCCACTGTGAAGGGAGACGTTGCTCACGGCAAACGGTGCAAACAGCACCCAGAAAGGGGACCGCTCGCTCTGAGCCATTCCGAGGTGAAAGTAACAAAGCAAACTGTGAATCTGGCATGTGCGAAAAGCAATTAGTGGAAAGAGTGCCATTGGGCTGTATCTGTTAAAGTTGCCAGAGTGAGATGAGAGCTGAGAGTCAGACAGGTTAGCAGTTTGTCTGCGGAGATGAAGCATCACTTCAGTTTCAATGGTCCGCTGATGGCTGAAGTGATGAGGTGTACAGTATGCCTTTATCATTGCGATTGCAGCTTTTTTCAGCGTGAATAATGAATTTCCCGGGAACGTACAGTAATTAGTGTGCTGTCTGATTAGCATGTTGGTCATTAATATCTCAGTGAATAAATTCCATTTTGGATATTTTAGAATCACACTGTTCTTTTGCTTCCAAAGTGCCAGCTGATGATTTGTCTCCAGGCAATTCAGTCTTGAATCATTTCACTGTAATTGCAATTGTAATTTGCAGCAGCAATTGTTTTTCAACAATTGTCTCTGTCATTTGTCCTGTTTTCCTTTTAACCTTCTCGTATTAGTGATTCCAAAGAGTAATCATTTTTCTGGGTTTTGCTTTTCTTCATAGATATCTACAATATGCTTTTATCAACTCTGAAGCAGAATTTGCCAACAGAAACACACGGTGTGCTTCCTTTATTTTCTGCTCTTTGTAATTGTGCTTTCTGTGTTACAGCTGGGGTGGGCCTCATTAGACACTGCCTGGCAACGGTACGAAGAACAAAATCATGGAACAGGGACGCAGAAGAGAAGACCTCCCTGCTGAGATGCAGGCGAGTAGTTTTCGCTTGATGCTGGATCAGTAAACAGGCACAAGCTGAAGGTCAGTTTCAAGCTTGTCTCTCAGACAAAGCGATTGGTTCGGGGAGTTCACGATGCTCTCTGGGTGCTTTCATCACGGCTGCTAGGGCCTGTGGGCGACGCACTGTACCTTCTGCCCGGCACCCGGACGGAGCACTCTGATTGGATAACAGTTACCCTCTGGGCTTTCCAGCCTGAGAAGTAACAAGAGCAGGCAACGTCTTCACCATGGGCTGGCAGGGCAGCGTGGGTTTGACGAACCCGAGTTAAAAAACACCTCACAGACCCTGGGCTCATAAAACCCAACGGGCCCCACCGCTGTGATTAGGCCTCAGCCCCCCTGGGAGAAAGAAATGCACAGCTCCTCTAATAACACTGACACCCACTCTTGGCCTGATTGCCAGCCAATTCCTGGAGCCTTTCCACAAGTACAGTATATATAATCTCAGTTTTCACTGCGATTTGAGGGCTTTGGTCTGCGTCCGGCATGATGAAATCAGTAATGGCTGCTCTCATCAAGGGGGTAAGCTTTCTTCTGCCTTTATTTCAATCAACCCCCTTCAGCTTGACGGCAGTATATTATAATGGGCAGTTGTATCAGTTGACATGTGAAGAATTTTGCCCATTACTTTTAAGTCGATATTATTGTGTGCCTTTTGTTCTCGTATGATTACTTCTGTTAGCTGGTTTAATGTCTTTTGTTACAGTATATGCACGATATAACACCCTCAGCTAATGTCTCTTAGTTCCCAAGCGAGTGCAGGAGGTCTAGGTTGGTTTTATCTTACGTGCTCTGCCTGCACTGACCAAGCAAACCTGGATCTAATTGCTTGGGACATCCATGTCAGTGTAGCATCCTTTATTTATTTCCCATTGGTTTCTTTTTTTTATGAATCAACAGGAGCGGAGCGTCGAAGCAACGCCTGCTAACGCAATCCGAGCTGGGAAGAAAGCTCACTGAATGGCCAGCTATGTCTTTCTGCTTCAAGTTGCCATTAGGGCTCGGTGGGAGTCCGTTAATTAACGGCATGAAAGGGCAGAGTCGTGGCGCCTTTTAACTTAAATGCCACCCTGGGCGGGCGAAGCAGTCCTCTTCAGAGAGTGCTGGACTTGAAAGGGAACGGCACAGGTGTCTGCATCCCTTGCCTCTATCGATACTTACATTCTTGGAGAGGGATGTGTCTTCTATCTTCACAAGTCACTACAGCTATAATACAAAACAAAGGGGGAAACAAATCACAGGACACACACTGTGTGTCAACACTGTAATGTGGTATTTTACATTTACTGTACAGGAAGGGCTATTTAAAAACCCCGACATCGTTGTGCTATAAGTGACACATACCCCTGTGTAAAAGCGAGTAAGAGCGTACAAGCAGTGATAGAAGAAGGCTTAGTGGTGTATCTCATGAAAGTGCCACTGTAAGCACTGATCCTTTGCATGGATATCGTCACATTGACATTGTCTTTGCAGTACAGTCTAACTGGCTACCCCTGTCTAACACAGAAAGCGTCTGAATTTCCAGATAAGGGGCTGTACTCATGAAAGGGTTGCTGCAAATGTAATCACTTACTTAAAAGGAATAACCTATAAATGACAGCTGAAAAGCATTAGATACCAGTACGTATGATAGAATATACAGCTGCTATGCGCGCAAATGTTATTCTTTATTAAATTCACGGGTTACACCTTTAAAGTCGACAGCTTTTCAAATGAAGGAACCGAAGCACTGAATTCGGAGAAAACGCTCTATGAACGCAGATTAGTGTCATCTGGTCCTGATAGCCACGCCACACCTGACAAAGAAATGCGTGGATTTGTTCAGTTGCTTTTGGAAATGTAAAACATTATGATTTTCTTCGGCAGAAAAGGTTCAGCTGTTCTGACCTATCTAAGCCACAAACCTTAACAAAACACACGGTCTACGCTTTTATCCTCAGCGTTGCAGTGTCCTAGTTGGGGAGTGGACGCAGTCTGCTGTTGTAGAGCTACACAACAGCCCTGCGCTGATACTCGACAAGTAAAGACGACGGAAAAGAAAGAAAAAAAAACTACCCTCAGACATGAAACGCAATTGAAAGGTACAGATTGTTGTTATTGCTATAACTAAGCAAAACAAAATAAACCGTGAATTTAAAAAACAAACAAAAATTCAGAAGCAGTAAGGTGTCGTTTCTACTTGGGCTCACCTTTTATTGCTTTCAGAACTGCCTAGAAAGGTTGTGTCCAGCGATACTAACGCCAACGAAACTTCTCAGAAGTTGCGGGGCTTGTATGGCCGTTTCATGTTGTATGAGCTGGAAATGCTCGCCATCGCAAGTCAAAAAGCTTTTACCCCCCTGTCGTAATGATGTAAAATGAGAGAGGTGTGTTTTTGGGGTGTGTGCGGGGTGATGTAAGCGGGGTGGGAGGGGAATACCCCATAGCTCTCAGCATGAATGCTCTCTGGCGAAAGGATGTGTGAGCAGGCAGCCCGATACTGCAGGGACGGCGTCCACAAACTGCTCCACAAAGAACAACCCAAACTCGGGGCTCAGAACAGCGAGACAGCAACGGCTGCACAGTCAGGCAGCAGCGGAGCCCAGCTCGGTGGAATAGACGGGCTAGTCCGCTGGATAGTGACGAAGATGAGCGACAACAAGAACATCTCTCCCCGAGAATTCCTCAAGGAGGAGCCGGGGGCTGCCCGGGAGCAGTTCTTCAACCCGGAGCCTCGGAAGGGCATCTCCGTCATCCTGGATGTAGGTATCTCACTGTAGCGGAGCGGGGTGCTGGCTGGCAGGAAGGGTCCGAGAGACTAACGGGGGGGGTAGGATAGGGTGTTTGAACTGCGTTCCCTTGCACAACGCGGGCGCGCACGTCTGAGGCGTTAGAAAATAAAACGGGGGAAAAAAAGATAACAAAAACCCTCAGTGTGGTCGAAATTTGCTTTTGATTTTGCAGCGCTTGCTAGCCTCTGCGTGTTCGCACCGACAGATCCGAAAATGGGACATAGGCTTTTGCGGGAATCCGGCAGTAGACTGTTTGATGAGTTGGCTGTCTTAAGATTCTAGGTTTATACATTGTATCGTAAACATACAAACATGTACAGGGGTATACATAATATTAAAGCTGGGATCTTGTTGTATTAAATTAAAAGCGAATGTCAAACCTAAGCTATTAGAGTGCATCTTCGCTGAAAAGAAGGGATATAAAAAAATAGTTTTCCGTCATTTGCCCTGTCTTTGGAAGGGATTTAAACAACTGTTTCAAAAGACACTAGAGACCGGTATAGATGTCAAATAGTGCATCTTCAAAACTTTAAATATGAAAAACCACGGTGAAACTAGAAATTCTAAACGTTTAATTTCAATGAAGTTTTCAAACTGAAATTAAAAAGTACAGAAATCTGACAAAAAGAGACGCCAGAATTGAACCCTTCAGATAATTAAGGCTATATTTTGTTCTCTTCTATTCTAAGGCTATTCTATTGCGGAGCTCCTAGCGTTGATCGGGCAATTATGAATCGTGAAAGAGTCGTATTAAAATTCACTACAGTATATAGGATAACGTGGCCTCGTGCCCTCAATTCAATTGCTGTACAAAGGTAGAAATCTAATGAGATCAAATCTGATAACTGTGCCGTGTGATCAGCAAAGGTACAGTGACTGTCAGATTCTGTGTTCAGAAATGCATTTAACAGCTCGGGTGAACCCAGCAAGCCGAGACAGACAACATTGCTGTGGTTCCTACAGTTTGGCGACTTTCACAGATCAGCCTGAACTCTCCGCAGCTGGAGCAGCGCTGAGCGCGCCCGTCCAGGCTTGATAACAGCAGCGCTGTCCAGAGCCCAGGCCGTCCTGCACAAGACAGCACTGCTCACATCGTCAACACTTCTTACTTGAGCTAAAAAGGTTAATGGCGTCTCGGAAAATTAATTCAACCTATTTTCCCTTGTTTTTGTTGTTTTCAATGCCCCCTTCTTAATGTTTTGTAGTGCTTTTTGTATCTTTTGTTAGCAATTGCCTTACACCAAAAACGGGCATTTTATTCTGATACAAAACGAAAACAACTTTTTTTGCTTTCATTCTTTTGAATACTCTGCTCGCATAGCCGCGCAATTGTGTTTAAAAACATTATGGATCACATCTCCGGATAGACAGGCACTGGCAAATCGATGGTATGAAACAGAAACGCGTTGATACTTCTGCAACGTTGATTATTTCTTCGCGTTTTTTAAAAGTACAGGGAGGTGTCACATACTGTATCTTTTTTCATTTGAAGACAGAAGGTGTCCAGAGCCCACATTTGTCTCGGGAGAATCACCATTAGTCTTCTCTCGGTCGGCTTTTACTGTATGTAATCTCTCAATAATGTCTTGGAGAAGACAAGCCAGGCTGTATCTCATTAGTGAAGGGAGAGGATGGGCAGTTGTGTGTTCTCGCACGAGTGTCCGAGCACCTGCGGTCCCACCTATTCAACCTGATGCCACCCACAGCAGGGTAGTGATTCGCCAGGTGAGACCCACAGACGTGGATGGCTTCGTCCATGTGCCCCTTTCCCTCCTCTCCTTCGCCCACCGGCAGGAATAAAGCTCTTCCGTCCTTCATGGGACAGTCTCCCACGAGAGTGGCAGACGGAAGATGTCCTGTCCACAGCACCAGCAGTTAGAAAACAAAAAGAGAGAGGACACCATCCGCAACTCTCCCCTCTCCTCTGCTAAGAAAGATCCACACACATTCACTGTCTCAGCTGTCACCTGTGAGGGCTGGAGTCTGGAGGACCTGGGCACTTTGCTTCAGGTGTGCATACAGAGGGATGGAACACCTCAGACAGGTGGGGGTGAAATAATATTGAAGAGTGTCTGGTGGAGAGTTTGAAAGAATGAGCAGCAATTTACAGACTGAGACTTAGAGCTCCCGGTAGTCCTGTAAAGAGGATTGTGCAGGCATGTCTTAAAAAGGGTGAAGCAGTGGCTCTGTGGCTCAGGATCTGCGCCTGTGGCTGGAAGGTTGCTGGTTCAAATCCTGCGGCCAGCAGAGGAATCCTACTCTGTTGGGTAAGGCCCTTCACCCCAGCTTCTCCAGGGGTGCCGTACAATGGCTGACCCCGCGCTCTGACCCCCAGCTTCTCTCTGTCTCTCTGTCTGTCTGTCCTCATGGAGAGCAAGCTGGGGTCTGTGAAATGTCGAATTCCTAATGCAAGAAATTGTATGTGGCCAATAAAGTGATCTGATCTCTTATCTTATACTGTAGGTCCAAATTAGAGATGACAGTACAGTGTAGCAGTGGTTCTGTAACAAGGAAGGAGCCAGGCTTCTCCTACACTTACAGTATCTATCAGCACAAAGCTGATACTCTGTAATGTAAGTTACTGTTAATCCTAAACCTCATCAGTAACAAGTGCCTCCAACAAAGGAATAACTTTCAGGCTGTGGTGACAATTGTACAATCTGCTGCCCCATATTTAATGCTCCTAAAGTACAATTTGAGCCTCTGAAGGATCTAAGGATCTGCTTTCCTGAGCTGAATTGTATCAGCAAATTGCTCAGAGAACAGGTCCTAGAAAGAGGGTTTTTCCCAGCCTTGCTGGCTAAGTGTGATCTGTCAGAGATACTCAGCCCAGCATTCCTAGAGATGGAGATTAATGGGCTGGGGATTGTGGGTGATGGTCTTGTGCTGTTCCATAGTGGTTCCATTCTCCTGATGGCAACTGGATGCGTACTCAGCATTTATCTCTGTAATGTAAAATTGTTTTCCAGGAAAAATCAAGAGAGGCAGGAACCACCTTCCCCATGGGGGCGGGAAGGCAAGTCTTTGAGCACAGGCAGAGTAATGTGAGGATTAGAGCAATAGCATTTAAAGCTCACACACGATCATATGGCAGGAAGCTTTCTTTAAAGCTTTTCCTCCAAGCTGTTATTGACACCATACTTTAAAGAAAGCCCCTGATAAAGAAGAAATCAATTGAGTGTATTATGCAATGGAAACAGTGTGATTCTTTCAGTCACTGGTGGTCTTCCATGCATGTACAGATTTAGAACAGATTTGCGGAGTGCATTCAAAGGCAAACTGTAGGGACATGATCTTTCAAATGTAGCAAAAAATACCTCGTTAATTCAGATTTGAAAGTTTACCAACAGCCCAACAGACACTTTAGTTAAAAAGATCGCTTTGTGTAGTCCTGATCATTCTGATCAACAGACACGGTAAAGGTATTAGAAAAAGATGGTGAACTGTACCCCAGATCCCCAGATTCAGCTTGCCCCTAGTCCTGCCCTCATCCCTTCAGTGAATCGAACGGGATGTGGAGGGAGGGCATCTTTCTTCATCTATCATTTATAGTGGTGAACGTCGACAGCCGTGCGGCAGAGACTGCAGATGGCTGATTTGATTATCATGCAACCTCGGTGGAATTGATGGAGATGATCCCACAGTGCACCCCTCCTCCCCCTGCATAAACAGTCACTCCTTGCCAGTACAGTATTTACCTGTACTGTATCTATGGTCTTTGCTGCTGAGTACAGAATTTGATTTTTTTTTTACTCCACAGACACTATTAATGTGGAGAGTTAAAAATATTCTCCCTCGTCAGGGACTTTCATGCTTGCTCATTCCATAGGAGGAGCAAGATTATTCTTTGATGTGCTTGATCCACCTTGCAGCACACCGAAGCACTCCAAAGCTTCTGGACAGACAGGCATGGTGTCTGTGACACAGCTCAGGCCTGGTCCTGTTTTGCATGTGTGCCTTTGAAGATGTCATGAATCAGAGTTTCTTCAGCTGCAGATGCTCAGTGTGAGACACTTCTCAGCTCCCCTTGATCTGAATTACTTTCGCAGCTATATAAAACTTGGAACACACACAGTACACTGTCTATCAAACAGTGAACGTGTGGTAAAAAAAATTTGTGTGGACATCAGCAGGAGACCATCTGAGTAGATGCAGGGGCCAAGGCTGAACACAAATGAACTCCTGTCTATGTGTTAAAACTTCCCAACACTTAAGATTAGCCCAGATCAGCCCTGTGTGCTCTTAGAATAAGATGTTGGCATTCTGTATGAGCCTGGCTCACAAGGCTGTCCAAATAAAAAAAGATAAAAGGGCAGATCTGGCACTTCCAAAAAATAATCTTTTCCCACCTTTCAGCCCACAACAGTGCAATTCATGCATTAAAACTTCACAGACTGAAAACAAAGTAAACTGCTTATTCTGATACAGTGGGTTACTGCTGTGTCTTCATAACAATGCTTGGCATGCTAGTGGAGATTGATACCCTGTCCCAACAACAGGAAAGGAACAGCAAGCCAAACCTGAGTTTTCTTCTGTGAAGCCTTGGTTTTATTTCAGTAAGAAAGACGAGGCGTCATTTATGGCCTCCCAAGACACCACTGACCTACTGTTGAATGTTCCCAGCATTGGAGGAGATATTGTCCTAAAAGGGGACCCCTTTTCTAACTAGCACACACAGACAAAAATATATCCTTTTTGCGGGCTTGCAAAATTGATTGCTTTATTGATTCTAAGTTCTGGTTTCCCAAGAGGCAGATTTCTCATGTTCTAGCTGGCTGGTCTCACTTTGCAGAGTCACTTGGGAAGGCAAGGCCACGCCTATCTGTCTTATCTGAAAGAAGAATTGAACACAATGAGAAGTTTGAAGCTCGACACATCTACCTGCAGCTTGTGTTTTGGAGTTGTTGCATACGTTTTCAGTGGTTCCCTGTTGTGAAATGCAGCTTCAGGTTTCTTTGGTATTTTACAGTACAGTAACCCCACAGAGGCTAGTCAGATGTTCTGCATTATTCTTTCCATGTGACAAGTGGCAATCAATTCTTCTGCTGGGTTTATGAATGAGGAACTGAAGAGGCTGTTCTTTCAGGGCTCAAGTTATTATGCATCGACCGCACAAGAAATGAATGCATTGAGTTTCAGCATCCAACACCCACGCAAGCTCCACTTGACTTCATTCATGTGTGATTTAGTGTGGATTTATAAAAAGCTTTGTCTCCTTCCTGGTACCTGTAGCTTTCAGACCCATGTTTACCCAGCAGTCTCTTCTTGTCTTGTTTCTGTTGTGTTAAATCAGACACAGCAAATGTCAGTTAAGAGCGCTCTGTGAGTTAGGGATCAAATAGTAATAATGAAAAAGACATGAAATGTATCGTAATGATTGTTAAGGTTAAGGTTTAGGTTAGAGCTGCAAGACCAAGTGGGAATTTGTGAAATATGAAATATCACCCAGAACCTAAGTGGTAAAACATTACAAGCTGTGAAGCTGCTGTGAAATGTGTCTATAGTTTGGTAGTTCTCAGCCTCTCAGCCTCCTACAGGAGATTACATGCAACTCAATCTTTTTATTTCTTCAAACTCAGCAGAGAACATTTATTTAAAAAATGTTTTTGGGAATAGTCATTTGAGTCCGCACAAAGTACATGTTTGTCCTGCTGGACGTCAATTCTAAGCCCTTTTCTCTGTTAAATGGTGTTTGTGAATGAGATGCTGGTATGTAGAGGCGCTCAATATTTTTCACTGAGTGCTGCCATTTTTATTTGCTATAGAGCCCTTCACAATGTTTTGCCACAGCACACTTTAAAGACTTATACAGAGTTTAATAATGCTGTACAGTAGCAGGTCTGTGACCACGTGGACACAGAGGAGAGGAACATAAAAAACCCCAGAGGGAGGAAAGAAACCTCTGGGGCTCTCAGGCCTAATAGTTGTCTCCCTCCTCCAGGCAATGAGTTTGTGGTGTAAAAAATCATAATAAACCACCCACAATTCCTGTAATGTCAGGGACTGAGATCCTGCTCACCTGGATCTTGCATCAGGGTTATCCAAGTGCAGTAGTGGAGGTTTTCTGGGTCTGTCTTCTTGGGTCTAGACCTCCAGCTTCCAGAGTGGGGGTATGTGGGCTTGTTGTCAGAACCCAGTGCTGAGTTCTTCTCCTGGGCTTCTGAATGAGGAGAAGAGGCTGATCTCTCAGGGCTCAGGCTACTGGGCGTCGGAAGCACAAGAAATGAGTGCGTTTAGTTCTAGAATCCGAAAACCACACCAGTTCCACTTCACTTCGTTCAGGTATGATTTTAGCAGGCTGTGGGAAAATAATAAAAGACTCCTACTCTTAATAACCCTTTAATAGCTTTAACAAAGTGACCAGAAATACATCCTGTTGTGTGATGTGTTTTAATCAGTCACGGACTGTGATTTTTCTCATGCTGTTTAACTGATTGGTGAGATCAGAGGCTGAGTAGGCTAATCCCGTCTCGTTCTAAATTAAGTTTTAGGCTCTCTCTTGTTACTAGAATCTTCTATCATCCATTTTGATGTGTCCTTTTGTCTTCTTTTCGTTTCAGATATTCCGAAGAGCAGACAAAAATGGTGAGTGTCAGGAGACTTTCCAACCTACTGTACAAACACCTGCAGCAGAAAATGCACCGCTGATGCAAACATTAGGAAAAGACGAGCAATTGCCAAGCACTCAACATTGAAACGTCACCGTTTAGGTACAGCAGTAAAGCACCACAGGGGTTAGGGATAACCTTCTCTTTTAGTGCATATTATTCTTTGAAAACCCGACATTGTCTTTTTAAAAATAATAGTACTCCAAGTGGATTTACTGGGAGCTAAATTCAGGCCAGCTCTTGAGCAGGTCTGTGTCCTGCCAGGTCTGGCTGGAGTGTGTGGCAGCTGTGTGCTCTCCCTGGGTCTGTCCTGGTAAAGTACAGAGGCTGCAGCCTCTCCTCTAGTCCTGTAGTGTGTGTGGACTGCGAAACACCTCTGTCTCCCCAAGATGCACCACTCCCTGTGCTGCAAATTCAGGTGGTTCCCCTGTTCCAGGTCTCTAATTTTCCCCACATTTGTAAGCCAGTGTACTCCAGCCTCAGACATACAGTATCCCTCTTGAGGTGTAAAGTATCCCTCTTGAGGTGTATAGAAGGTTAGTCGACCCCTTATAGATCCTCCAGCCCCACCCCTCTTTATTCAGGTTCTGACCAGTGCAAGTGACCTTTGTTCCCCTGAGCCCCAGAAAAGAGATTAGACCCCATCAGCAGTGAAATGAGGCACCAGCTCTATTCATGACCGAAGGAGTGGACAAGGAAACTTGTTTGCCACCAATATTGCCACAGGTCAGTTAAACCCAGCATGACATTTCCAGCACTTGTGATGTGTCAGATGCATCTTAATATCCACGTAGCTCATCTGTACTCACCCTCTTGCTATGTAGTCATGACACTTGGTACAGCATGTCCAAATGTCAAACTGTTTCTTTTCTTGTTGCTGCAGATGTGGCCAAATGTTCCTGATTTTGTTTTTATTATTCAGATTCAGAATCAGGGGGGTGAGAATCACCCTGTGATTTATAAAAAAAAACCACAAACTGCCGAACAGTTACAGAGGACCCAGCATTAATTTGCTATGCTTGATTCCAGGGATCAGGCTATAAAAAGAAAAATAACTGATTTAAGAGAGAAGCAAATGCTGTTTGTCTTGCAAATCACCCAGATTCCCATATTGCTTTGTTTTGCTTGGTGGAGTTTTAGTCTTTTTCGTGAATATAAGCAAGGAAAGTATCTGTCAGCTCCAGGCAATTGGAACTCCTGTAATAATGCCATTAAATGCAACAGCCAGTTAGTCACTCAGTCCATGATGCTGACTGTATGGGAATTAGTGCAGTTCATGCATCAGCAAAAGGCACTTAGCATCTTGCAGCAACAGGAGTGATGAAAACCAAATCTTCTAATGCATTCTTCTCTTTATTTTTAAAGCCTCAGAATGCTGCAATTATTGATTGCCTAAATATTGATCTTATATTTTTCTTTTAAGCTTTAGAAACCTAAATGTTTGCTCAATGGACGCTTTGTAGAAGTGTTGTCCAAACAAGCATATACTGTACAGTACAAAGTATGCTATGTGCATACAGTTACTGTATTGTAGCTGTTTTTTTGTGTGTGGTTATAGCACATATTTTTCTTTTTCATTGTAAGGTAAAATAAGGTCAGGTATTCAAGTGATTCCCCCCCTCCCCCCCCCCTTGAAATTTGTTTCACCAAAGAGCCTTTTGATTTAATTATTAACTCAGGTAGATATTGATTAATTTATTCAGCTTATTTAAACAGTAAACATTGAAAGGTGCAGTCTTGTTTACTGCAGTAGCCTGGCTGGCAGAAGCGAGTATACAGATTTCAATAAATTCTAATTAGCTTTGAAAACAATTACAATTACCCTTTAACAAACAATAACCCGTCTTGTGTCATTCAGACACCCCTGGGCTCGCTGCGTTTGTGTTGAAAGGGAAAGTAATTAATTATTCCTCAGGGAAGCTGCTCTTCCACGTTGACTTGGAAAACAAGACGGGTTTACTATAAAATACAGAACAGCACTCTAATGTGAGACATATTTAATAATATTGTGTGTCTTCGGGCTACATCTGTGTTGTTCCTTTAAATATCAAAAGGTTGACATAAATTGGAATATCAGATTTTCAAGAGGTTTTTGAGAAGAGTGAAACAGGCAAAAACAGCATGAGTATGGACCTGCCTTCATGAAGACAGTTGAAAATGTCTGTAAATGTCAAATTAGAATATCCTTTTGTTGTCCGTAAATGTTTTGCTAGTCATTATGGCTTTGTCAGCATGGTGCTCCAGTGGTTACACCAGTCAAGCTCTCTGAATTTGAAATTGACAGTATTTTGCCAATCAGTTCAGGGAACAGTTGGGTTTTCTTTCTAAAGGTTTAGAAATGAGTTTCATCACTCACAAAGTTCCACAAAACTCAAGCTGCAGTTCTCTGCAGAGAATTGAAACGTTAATAAGCACTTCGCAAGTTTTTGCTGTGGTCCAGACAGTGCGAAAGAGATGTCAGAAGTTATTAGATGGCTTTTAGACCAGTAAGATGGCAGTTGATGTAAGAATCTCAGAAAGAATGTGGCTGAGTCCCAAATGTCGAAGAAGTGCGTGTCTGGGGGACTTTTAACACCTCCAGTGCTACTGTTATCATGCCCTGGTGTGGAGATCACCGCCAAAAAAACATCAATACGGTTTTAGACAGTTCTGTTAGTCCATTATTCACTACTCACTGAGTTTGGAGCCCTTTGCTCTGAAATGAATAGGAAGACTCTGCAAGTCCGATGCAGAATTGCTAATTGCCCTAAGACACGAGTGGGAACTACGGGATACAAGTACAGTTCACGCTAGCTTCCCTTCTTAAACAGCAAAGCAGAGCTTTTTAAAAGTAACCATTCGGTGACAGGTACTGTAATTATAGAGCAATGTGTGGTAACAGAAATTTAATTGGCTTCCTCTGACAATTGAAATTCTACACACAGTACAAAAGAAATGTTCCTCTCCAAGGTGCTATGGGGGCGAAGGGAATAATTCCTATTAACAAGCAATAAGATTTTACTCCGACTGCATTATCGAATCCTGTTTTGGGTTTTCTTCCGGGATTTTTTCAGAAGCATCCTGTAACATCATCCTCAAGGTAAAAACAGAACAAGTGGGATTAAATGCTTAAACGCTACAAGATTTTAGTAGCTGTGGACTCGCTACATGGCTTGAAAGTAGAAGCTATTTTCCTAAGAAATCTGACTTTAGCCAAAAAGCAAAGCAGCACTCTGGCCAGAGTGTTAGATGCAGTTCGTGTATCACACATGATTTATTCATTACAGCTACTTTTAAAATGATAACCAGCCCTTACAGTGCCCTTCAGCAGGATTGCACCACTTTTCATCTTATTGCTTTGCTGTTGTTATTACAAAGCCAGAGGGTTAACATCCCGAATCTCTAGAACTCCAACCTTGCAACCTACATACTGCAAGAGGCTTAAAAATGGCAAATGAGCACGTCTGTGAGAAACGTGTTAACTTATTACAAATAAAGCAGAGAGCCATTCTGTTTTCCCAGCTAAAATAGCATGAGGGTCAGAGGGAACCTTGGTCCACAAGACCCCCAGGAGCCGTTAAAAAGTACTCATTTCGTGGAGCCCATGACTGACCAGCCCATCCAGATCCCGGACCCTGAAGTTGCTGTTATTATTCCCGTGATCGTTTGGCTGACCCTTTCATGGAAAGGGACTTCCATCTGCACCCGTTTCTAATGCTGGGCATTTCAGCATGAAGCACTTTGCTCAATGGTCCGGTAGCAGTGTCTCGAACACACAACCTTCCAGCGACGTGTTCAGAGCCCTGGCCACAGCTCCATATTGCTGCGTGTTGACCTGGCTGAGCATGCACTGGATAGAGCCCACAGTCAGGGGCCCCTACAGAAACACCCATAAGAGTACAGCAAGGCAAGGGCTTCCAAGCATAGGAAAAGTTCAACTTGTTTTGCTCCTCCAGCATGCGGCACAGCGTCATGAGTCACATGTAGCGTGAAGAATGATTGCATGTGTGATCCAGACTCCGATCCCTTTTTTATCTCAAGTACGCTGGAGCTGCCTTGGCCTACAGTACAGATGTGTTCCCAGAGTGACTAATTATATCCTGCTGTGTGGTTTGAGTTTGACATGTAGTGGCACTGGTGGCGCAAATTATTCCTGTCGGGCCCATAACTGTTCAGTAAGCCCAAGAGTTAGCCACCGAATTCTCCCTCTGCACAGAAAAACAGCTGGTAGTCAGAAATGGACGTGCAAGGTCTTTATGTCTTGGTATGGCAGCCAGGCATCCCTCACAGACCTTTTGATGTTTCGCCTGCCCAGTTCAGTTCCAGAAACTGCATCCAGCTCATTGCTCGCCAGGAGAGAGGCTCCGATACTTTGAGCTGGTGTTCTTCCCAGTGCCAACCGCGTTGCAAAGCTTTAATTTCCTGTACAATTCAGGCAGTGCTGTCCTGAATGTGTCACACATCTGCTTTTGGGTGAATGGTTAGCATATTAAATGTCATTCTACACCATAACCGCAAAACGTATTGCCGAGGGCTTGCCGTGTACCTTTTTTACACTAGCTAGGGGGTAGGAATAAGGGTGGTGCGATCATCACACGGAGCTCTGAAACATGACTGCATTAACACAATCAAACAATCCTCCTGAGCTGAGGAACCTGTGGTGCGTATTCATATCATTTTACTGTTTTTTTCTATTATTGTTTTGGAAATCTAATTCTGTGCGGGCTGGTAACTAACTACGTACCCAGGCAATTATCAGTCTCCCTTCAGATTTTCCAAAATATCTGCTTGGGCTGATGTTAATTGACAGTGGCCCTAATCAGGAGGACTATGGACACTGTAGAGACTCGGGAATACAGTTGTGTTGCTGTCTGTGTCCGTCCTGGCTGAAGTGTGGGCAAGTGGGCTGCTCCTGTACTCTCTGCTACCTACTGACGGGGCTTGCAGCCTGACCCGCACAGACAGGATCTAGGAGCTGGCCTTTCAAGCTTTGTATGCCCCGTGTGCATCCCAGCCTAGCTTGCTCAGACTCTGCTTGCTTCCTGGACGTCCAGTAACTTGTTGGGCTGATTTCCTTAGAGATGAGCTAAGCTGCTCATGGAAGTCAATCCGTGCAGTGGGTGGCTGGAGAGCAGCAAGCTGCTGTATGTTCTGCAGGCATTAGCATGGCTAATGTCCCTCCCACATCTGCTTCTGTGGGGATCGGGCTTTCAGGGCAGGTAGATGCATTGCTCTCCATCCCTGCATGAGCTGCAGCAGTCACCCTTCTGGGCGCCAACGCCTGCCGAATTCCCTTCCTGGCCGCCTGTTGCCGTTGAGCGCCGCGCATGGTGATTTACTTCGGGGCGCTTCACGCCAGCATCGCGCTTTGCAGGGAAGCTGGGGGCTGCTGCTCGCAGCTCTCCGGTGATGTGCAATGAAGGAGGAGCCAGCGGTTTATCGCAGACAGTGTTGTACCGAGAGCCGTCCAAGGCTCCGTGCGCACGTCAGAGAGGAGGCAGCAGGAGCAGGCCGAGCCCTGGGAGAATCGTTAACTGCTCTACAGTTCCATATCGCCCTCTGTGGCAGACTGTTGAAAAGGATGCCGTGGCAAATGAACGATTCCTTTCTCCTTTTTGTAAGCCAGTTACATATTTTATGGCCCAGCTCATTTTTTTTTGTTTGTTTGTATCGACAGTGAAATGTTCAATTAAATGAGCAGTTTCTGTTTGAGTGCTTTTGTCCAGGCTGGAATCCTCTTTGCTGTCACTTTGGAGATCTGTTAATGTTATGATAAGGACAGTTCCCCTGTGATGCTCTGATAATACTGCGGCCTTTTCACCCATTCTCATCTGATGGTACAGTAGAGTTACAATTTCTTTACAATTTTCACTTTTCTTTTTGACTGTTGCTTTTTCAAAAGTTCCTTCAAGAATTGAAAAAGCCGTGACCCATCCCTGCAGTGTGGCAGACATGTTTTTAAAGCTCAGCCATGAAAAGAAAGTCAAAACTACGCGCTGGCTCAGAACTGCGGCTGGGGACTCCTAATTAGAATCCAATCTCCATGTTCGAACTCGTTACCAGCCTTCTTGCTGGTGAGCTAAAGTCCAGCTATTCACAGATTAACTGCTGGTTCAAAGGCAAACGATCAAAATAGCTCCTTTTTTAATTTTTTTTGGGAAATGTATAAAAAGCTAAAAGTCTGTCTTGCACCCTCTCCATCCCTTAGGAGGTAACAAAGGATTTCAGTGTTGAGATCCAGTAATGACAGAGAACAAGGGGAGCTATAAATGTTTTTTGTATTTTTTTTATGTGGAGTTTATCAGTTTCACAAAGAGTTTCTCCTTAATTAACATCTTTTTCTTCTTTCCACCATCCAGATTCATTTAATGTAATCTAGTTTTGTAAGCCAATGTTTATTTAAAAGAAGTAAGAAATGGTTCCTCAAGTAGCAAATGTTTTTAGTCATAAAAATTAGATTATCACACTGTATATGCTGTATATATTTTTTGCACCCTTTTATAAAAATAGACCCTAGCACTACAAAAGACTAGACAGCTGTTGTGATTTGAAGCAAGAAAAGCCTTTCAGTGCCCATGTTTATTTTTCTTTAACTGTAATAACACATACAATACAAAAATGGCAGATGTCTAGGAAAATGATTCACTGTAACGTCAGACAGTATGTTACTGCGGTATGCAATTTTGGGGAAAATGTTCTTGCTATCTTTTTTTTTTAAACCAGAGACCAGTGTTGCAATAGAAACTATATAAAAATGAAGGGGTTCAGTTAGCAGCTGATCAATTTGTATTAAACACCTTTTTATAATCTATAAAATACATTTGTTTGTTTGCTTTGACATAAATGATGCAAATCTAAAACTGACTAAGAGCTCTTTACACCCTTATTTTAGTTAGACATGTTTATTTAGAGCACTTAAAGCTGGAGAAGGCCCAGATCACAGTGAATGTTTAAAATATGATCTCCTGCCAGTCCATGAAAAAGTCTCACATCACCTTTGCCTGTTTATCACTGCTCCTCCATATCATATTAGTAGCCTTTTCTTAAATGTCATCTTTAATTGCACAGTGTGGAATTTGCCTAGTGATTGAGATCTGCAGCTTAGCTTCTTTCTAGATCTGCAGAAACCCATCTGTTGGTGTGCTGTGGACAAAAGGCTCATTTTGCATGACCCATGATCCTTTGCGAATTGAACTACTGGATATACAGGACACATGGGAGGGGGCCTTTAAACATTTTTGAGAATTTCAGTAAAACCCTGAGATGAACCTGTCTTTTAGAAGTCAGCTCTAGACGGATCCTTCTGAAGTCACTTTTTGGCACACTTCAATTCCTCTACCAGCAGCCCCATACTGTACTTGGAAGACCAAATGGAGGATACTGTACGCAGTGTTCCTCCTCTTTAGCATGCTAGTCCTTTGAGCACATGCAGATAGATCGTGTCTGGGACTCTGACTCAGATATTGGACATTGCTGGTCAATTCAGAGACTAGCTTCCCATAAGGTTTCCATGTTTTGTTTTTTCCCCTGGCTTTCTGAATCTTTCTTTTGCGCACACAGTATCTCCATCTAAACAGCCCTTCCAGCCAGCAAGAACCAAATTGTCTAACTGCAGATGGCAATTTTCACAAGACCAGGTGTTCCAAAGGCTGGTGTTGCCCCAGTGCATGTTCAGCAGTAGGACTCTGTATGAGGCAGTGTTTCCTCTGTGCTCCCTTCATTAGAATGCCCTCTGGCAGCGCTGAGCGATGGAGAGCTCACACCACCTCTTCCTACTGTACAAACCTGTCCGATTCATCACTGCTGCGGCAGCAACCAGTTTCCACATCTGTGCCCAGGAGAGCTGAGAATTCCCCTCTCCTTTCCGCTCCGGTGTCTTCTTGACAGGCAGAGGGGTGTGGGGAGGAGTTTGCCAGCCTGTCCATGAGATGCAGCGGGGGCTCCCAGCACTCAGGCCAGTGCCCGAGACCCTCGGTCTGTGACTTTGCAGGCAGGGTGGTCATTGCAGCGTAGTGTCAAACAGGAGCTGTGACCTCCCTAGTTGCTACCAAAACTTCTTCTAGGGAGCTTGTCAGTGTTTGCGAATAAATATGAAACACCTGTGGGTGAAAGGACTGATAGCAGCAGCTGCACACTTACAGAGAAAATGTGATTTGTGGCAGTAACAATAGACAGAAATATCGTGTTAAAAAGAATTAGAAATGCGATAGTGTTTTGTTTGCTGTGCATAACTTCATTCATTACAGTCCCATTTAGTTACCCAAATAGCGTAATCAGTCCTAGACTGCTAGTTTAGCTGCGTATATTGTTTTCTCCTCACGAGTATTCACTATTCAAAAGAGACCAGGAACATTTGTTTCAAAGGAGAAATAATCCAGTGTGGTTGTTGTCTATTGTCTGCCTACACCATTTCGTTCGGTTGGGTCAGTCTTCTGTGTCATTCCTCACACATCACACATGTAGCCCTCTGCCAGCGCTGCTTCTAACTGACTGAGAGGGAGGTGGATCTGCTCGCGTGCTGGTGGAGGGGCTGTCTCTGGTGTTGCTGGAAACTGGGACTCCAGGTCCGCGGGCTGGCCCTAGGAGTACTGAGAAGGAGAGTGAGGTTATATTCTCTGGGTCCAAACCAACACAGCAACAGCAGTATACAGATGCCAGTCCCCAATACAGGCAAGTTCCCAGACTGCACTGGGAAGCAGTTGTCTTGTCTTTAAAAAATATTCTGGATAAAAGAACCCAAAAAAAGCCAATGAATAATTATTATTTAGGTCTGGGTGTCTCACAGATCTGTGAGCCTGACAGTGCAGAGTGAGTAAGTGACAGTGCTCATGATAGTCAGGTAGTAAGAACACATCCAGAAGTCTTGTCAGCTTGTGTTTATCAAGCAGCAGAATTTTCTGTTGTCGCTTTATTTAACCTAGATAAACTACACTGGCACTTATCAGCGTTTTTTTAGTCGGTGCGCGATGTTAGCTGTCACCAGCTGTTCGCGTCTCGGAGGAGCAGAAGACAGGCCGATGTTCTCCAGTGAGCAAGGAAGTGCCACAGTTGCCGGGAGATGAGCGACAGGGAGCGGGCATGGAAAAGCAAATAAAAAAAGATGCCTGAGCTCTTGCTCCCCTGCATTCCAAATCACAGCGGGCTGAAATCTAGCATCGGTAGGCATTGCCCAAAAGGTGCAGTTGTCGGACGCCTTGTGTTCAACAGAGAAATGCATCGCTTTCAATCAGTACATCAGCCCTACAGCAGCCAGGAAGGAGTGATCAGTGCTCGTCCTCCGAGTACTCTTTAATCGCCAGCTGAGGCACTACACCTGCACCCACTTCTTATGAACAGTTATCCTCTTAAGCAGTGTGGACAGCAGTTAAGATTTTACTGGCTAACAGGATAAGCACGGGATCCCCACATTTCATCTGTGCCGAGTGATGTAACGGGAAACGCCAGTGACTCTGCCTCTTCCCTGAAGGGAGCAAGAAGGGGCAGACAAGCTTACAGGCACCCTCAAGGGGGAAAAGGGATGGCACAGATCCCGGATTTATCATCTGATGCCTTGCTTCAATAATGAGCAATTCAGACGCATGGCTGTTTTTGCAGCTGAGTTCAGGACCAGGCTCATATAGTGTAAAATATGGACACAGTGTAGGGTCATCAAGTAAAATGGACCAGAAGTGCCATTTGTTTCTATACACCTCGTTTTCGGCCTGCATTGGAATAATATGTTAATGGCAGAAACAGAAGGTGAAATGAGCACACGTGTTGGAAAGATGGCTTGGCACAGTGAGGAGGCTATCCATAGCTGCCCTGCAAGGGTCATTTTCTGTGCACTTGTTGTGTTTTATTGCTCTACAAGAGCTTCACTGGGATGGCAAAGTGGACAAGTGGACTGGTCAAGTAGTCTATCGTTGGGGACTCACAGAGTCTATTTTGCAGGAAAACAATTATTTTTTTGCAAAAAGTGAGACGGGAGGGACTTCAGGCTGACCACCTGCAGTGGTTTTCCTCCCAGGCTCCCATGTTTGAATGCAGTTCTAGCTGGCATCTCTCCCTTCCAAGGGGTCAAGTTCAGATACCGTGTCTGTGCTGTAAACGATACCAGAAAGCCCGTTGAATCACCACCTTTGGGTGACCAAAGTCGGCGTTCCAGTACTCTAATGTCTTGCACGTGAATGTTATTTGCCTCTTTTAAACAGGAATTTACTCCTGACCCCTTAGGTTTAATCACCTCTCCTGGACTGCTCCCAGGAAATCCAGCCACTGCCTCTAGACCCACTGCTAATCAATAAGCCTGTCAGGAGAAACAAAGTCAGTAATGCCCACACATCATTCTGCATCTCTGTGCATTGTTTTCTGGCTCCAGAGCAGAGATTGCCTGGCGACTGGTGTGACAGCAGTACTTTTATTAGTCCAAACTCAGCCACAATGGGCAAGCAGTTGTGGTGCTTCTGTCACTCTGCATCTTTACCCAGGCGGGCCTGCTGTGCTCTTCACTGAACTGGTACAGCGCTTCCAGGGGGAGATGTACAGTACAGGGCAGGTCCTGGCCACAATCCCTACTGTGCCAGTGTCTTGCGTAGAATCTTTCAGGTCTGAATGATCACAGTAATGCACTAGTAATGTCCTTCAAGAAGGAAGCTGGTTATATCAGCAGCCATATCACCCACAACTGGCAACCCACTGAAGCTCAGCAGGTGTGAGCCTGGTCAGTACCTGGATGGGAGACCTCCTGGGAAAAACTAAGGTTGCTGCTGGAAGAGGTGTTAGTGGGGCCAGCAGGGGGCGCTCACCCTGCGGTCCATGTGGGTCCTAATGCCCCAGTATAGTGACGGGGACACTATACTGTAAACAGGTGCCGTCCTTCGGATGAGACGTAAAACCGAGGTCCTGACTCTCTGTGGTCATTAAAAAATCCCAGGGTGTTTCTCGAAAAGAGTAGGGGTGTAACCCCGGCGTCCTGGCCAAATTTCCCATTGGCCCTTACCAATCATGGCCTCCTAATAATCCCCATCTATGAATTGGCTACATTACTCTGCTCTCCTCCCCACTGATAGCTGATCTGCGGTGAGCGTTCTGGCGCACTATGGCTGCCGTCGCATCATCCAGGTGGATGCTGCACATTGGTGGTGGTGGAGGGGAGTCCCCATTACCTGTAAAGCGCTTTGAGTGGAGTGTTTATAAAAGCGCTATATAAGTGTAAGCAATTATTAATTATATTCTGGAAATTCTGGAGAGGTAATTAGCATTTTATTTTAAATAGCACCTTTCCTTTTTTCTTTTACTTAGTTTATTGTCATTCTCATGCTTTGGCTTATCCCCAGGAAGTTGCTAAGCCTTTGCTAATGGCTGCTTTGGAAAAAAAAAAACTGTTTCGCTTGCATGACGCCTTAACACGTGAAAGAAATGACAGAGCCATGGACAAGAAGGCACTGAGCTGGGGAGAGCAGATGCAGCCTGCGAAAGCAGTAATACTGTCTAGACCTGGTGCACTTCAGAAGCATGTACTGTACACAAGCTTATTTCTAGGAACTTTTGCTGCAGAACAACCACCTGTTATACAAAGGAGCAGATCTAATGTCTGTGAGTCCCACAGCCTGTGACAATACTCTGCTTTCAGCTCGGGTTGGACGGCTGTTCACCAATGTTCTGTCATTAATGCAAAATGGCAATTCTGAATAATGTACATCCCAAACAAAACATTGATCATTGCAAAAAGTAATCCTCCTGTTCTGAAAGTAAACACTGACGTTTTTTTTAATTATAATTGCAGGAAGGTGCTGTGGGATTCAGTTTCGTCTGATGCGAGATGTGTGGATCTGGGTGTGCGCTGTCAGAGTAGCATTTCGGTGTGTGAGTTAATTAGTGCTCTGACTGGTTATTGTGTGTGGAAGCTGTCTGAATCCTAGTGTACCGATTTTCCTTATATTTTCATTGCGTAAAAATGCCTCTTGCCATTAACTGCCTGAGGCAAAAACAGCTTAAAACAAGAATAAAAACCCAAAACCATTTCTACTGAAGAAAGATAAATGTCTAAAATGTTAGCTTTTATGAGCAGTACAGTGAAAGCTTATTATGAATTCGGAATACATTACAAATATATTAGGATGATGCTCAAGTATAGCAGCACTTATAAAAGCCTTACACTGGCAGCCCTTTAATTAAAGTACATTGTCTCTTGATTAATTAATAGCTGACACATACAAAGCTATGAGGGGCATCTGACAGGGCAAATAGCGCTAGCACTCCAAACCAGTCATGAATGCAAAACGCAGTGAAAGTGATGTGTTTAACGAGGAGCAGTAATGATGAGTTGAAGTTAATGCGTCCGAAGAAATCCTTGTAATTGCAGATCAGAGTGTCTTTACAGCTGATTGTTTCCAGACTGCGTCTGCATGATCTACAGTATTGCATGCTTTTGTTCATGTGGTTTTGATCTGGTATATTTGTTCTATTATCTAAAGTGGATCAGAATAGGTTTTGGTCAGATGCAGCCTTCCACACTAAAGCCGATAACTAGGATAGAAAGCCCTTTTCTCTGTCTGATTGAGGTTGTTAGCCCGCCAGTCTCCATCTGTGTCCCATGAGTGACTGAGATGTGCACATAGGCGCCCAGGAGTGTATCTGGCGCTGTATTGTTTTCAAGTAAATGGAGGCCGCTCCGGGCTCTGACACAGGCGAGTTCCCACACTCCTCGCTCTCTCTGCTCTTCCCTCCATCTCCTCACCAGCCCTGCTGCCTTCTCCTCACCTCCCTCTCCCGTTGCCCCTGGTTACTTAGAGTTCTGTCTCCTTCGCAAAAAGGTGTCGGGGTGGCTGTTTCGCCATTTTCCTCCCTTTAGTCTGGATTTAAATTCGCTAACGCCTTACTAAAATGGAAAAATGTTCGGTGATTTTTTTTCCGGGTAGTTGTATAATGTTCCCGTTAGATAACACGCTTCATCCCCCTGTGAAAGGAAGCTGTCATGTTCACTGAAGGGTTTAAAATGTCCATGCGCAGCACTACGAGAATCTGAAACAGCCTTCCTGTCACCCCCTAAAGAAAGGACTAAACATGAGAGAGGCTGTCCGTTTAGTCCCATTTTATTTTTATTTTTTGTGGCTCATACAGTATCTAATCCATTTCTCAAAACGTTACGTCCAGCCCCATCTTTGAGGATCCCAGACTGATCGGATCGCCTGCTTGGCTAAGCAGTTCGTAAAAGTAAAACCGAATTTATGTTTTTTAAAGTGAATCTCATCCATTTTACTCATGTGACATTTACCTGCATTTTCTAAAGTACAGAGAGGAAGCCAGTCTTTCTCTTAAAGGTTTTCCTAATATACGTGTACAGTACTGTATATAGTACAAATTGGTAGTGACTACTGTGAGTGGCATACTGTCCTCTATAAAGTAAAACTAATTCCAAGCTTAAAACGATTGTGTTACAAATCAAATAAAAGTGGGTATATGTTTCGCCGCCTTTTTTAATTTCTTCTCGAGCCCTTTCAGGAGGAGAAGGAAATGAAATGTGAAGGTGTCGCTTTAACGCTGACTCTGCTGCAGTCAGCCCAGGATCCCCGCAAGACGGTAATGCGCTCTTGGATAGGCATTTGCAGTGGTTGACTGGCTCGTGTTTAATATCTGCAATAAAAGCTCAGAAAAAAAGAGTGAACTCAGCAATGAGAGGGTCGACCGTTAAATAAAATTACCCTGACGCGAAGTAAATTGTGGACCGTTCAGCAGGGACGTGTTGACATGACCTAGGGCTAATATTTAGAGGAGGAAACCGGCGGCACGATTTCATTTCCTCCTTTGTTTGAACATTAAATAGGCAGTTTCCAGTGTTATGCAACTGTACTGCCCCTTGGTTCTCGTGCTGTAGGAAACACCGACAGTGACCACTCTGTTTTCCTTCCTTCCTTCCTCCTTTCTTGTGCTGTCAGGATTTCAAAGGCCTGAGAGATGCTGAACAAGTCTTTTCCTAATGCAGCTGAGAAACCCACGATGTTCCTTTTGGCGGACTTCTCGTTCGCTCTGCACAGTCAAGGACATTGGTGCCGATTCAGAGCCCTTGGGTTCCTTTGGATGCATTGAGTAGTTCTTTTTGTTTTCTCTAGAATCCCGGCAGTAAGCCACCAGCCTGCTTTGGCCACGCTTCCCCGTGGTCCGATCTGACAGGATGATCCGAGCCGAACACGTTCCCGGGGAAGGGTGGGGGAGCTGGAGGAGGTGTGTGTTTCTGGCCTGGGGGGGAACAGAGCGGACCCTTCTTCTGGTGCAGCGTTGATAGGTTCCTAATCAGCAGCTGGTCTTGGCAGAGAAGCAGGGCTTTTCAGTAGGAACCTTCACTGATTCCCTACCAGATTCCCTGACTTTCCTGTGGCTTGTAGGTTGCATGTGCACTGGCGCTGTGTGATCCAGAGACTGTCCTTTTGCCATTGCATTCCCCTCTCTTGAGGGGTGATCCACAATCTGTCAGCAGAGCAATGTTGCTGCATCCCAGGGATTCTGAACGTCTTTAATGGGGTTCCCGGACCTTCCAGTCAAATCTTTTATTCATTTTCCCCTCTCTCCCCTGCTCCATTTTTCCACACTGAATGAGTCCCTGTCCCTGGCACTAAGGATGTCTCCAATCACGCCTAGGAGAACTTAAGATATTGCGCTCCGAGTTCGCTTTTGTAAGGAGAACAGTCAAAGCAGGGTTCTATTTTTAGCGGAGTGATTAGTTATTTAACATAATCTGCTATGAATTTTTTTGCTTATTAGGAAAATGCATTATGCTTTAAATCAACTACGCTTTGTTAATTTATATTTAGAGTCTGCTCGCTGAATGACAGATGGAAAGGGTAACATTAGCATTTATTTCTCTGCAGAGACGAGTGGCTGTTTCTGAATTCATCATTTGTGTGGCACTCATCTCTGCGGTTTCATCGGGGGCTTGGCTGAGCCTTCATTTCCATAATATTCTATGAGGTGAGGGACTAAGATAAACAAGCCAGTGGAAGAGATAAATAGTTATTTATTGATCTGAAAATATTAAATAACTCAGGCGTCCACTCTTCTACAGCTTTACATCAGCTCCAGATTGCTTTTTTAATTTGTATTTTTTTATTATTTTAACACATCTTACCGGTGATCTAAAGGAGTGACTCAGTGTGGGCACTTTTGCTATTTTTCACTTATGTTTCATGTCCATTTCCTGATGTCATTATGCTCCAGTGTTTCAAAGGCTTTTTTTCAGGAGCAAGTCAAATCTGAGTTAAAGTTCAAACCTCCCTATATTCTTTAATGTGTGGGCGGATGGTTGTGTGCAATTTAAAACATAACCACAGGTATTCACAGTGTTTATTTCAAAATACATTATTTACATATAGGGTTGTGGCAAGGGTGTCCAGCTCCTGACTGGAAGGTCCCGGGTTCAATCCCAGGTAGGGGCAAGCGATGGAGCTTGCTTTAATTCCTTCCAGATGACTCCCAGGTCCACTCAGCCTGCTTTCCAAGTGAGTACCGGGGATTAATCCTTCTGGGGGTAACAGGCTGGCCGGAGCGTGATGCTGACCACATCACCTCCACCTCCAGTGTCGGATGGTTGAGAAGAATGGTGGCCCTTCCCCCATGGGCCTTTATGGCCTGGAAAGGGACTTATCTGCCTTTCAGGTTCTTTTTGGGAGTACGCAGTCGCAGTGAATTGTGATAATGAGTAGTGCTGAATCCCAGCATCGTGAAACTGAGAGTTTACCACACTTTTTCCCCATAGTTCACTCTAATACAGTACATACTGGATATATATACTGTATGTTATTCAAACCATTTCTTACTTTTATTACAATTATAGACACCTACTGTGTCATTGTGAGGCCTTGTTCTTGTTTCCTGATGACACACACTTGATTCATCCACACATGTCTGCAGTTCAGACTTCGGTAGGGTACTTGCCCTTCACTCTGATTATCAAAGCCATTTTGTTTCCACTTCATACCTTTTCAGTAGAGTCTGGCTCTCCACAGACATCCCTTTCCGAGACTTTGTGTGCGGACCAGAGCACTTTTCAGCTTGCAGTATCATAGAGCCTTGCTCTCTCTTGTGAGTTGAAGTGGTTCACTCAGCTGGAGATGAAGGCTGAGCCTCAGGAATACTCAACTCAGTGGCCTTCAAGTGACTTAGTAGTCAGGGAAGCCTTTCTGCTTAGTCCCACAGCTTCTGTAGAGTTGGAGAGATATCAACACCCTGCCTCTTACAGTAGGTGCCATTCCAGGGGTCTTTATCTTAGATGAATGGAAGGGCCCACTAAGTGGAGAACAGAATGTCTTTGTCAAATGTAGATTTACCAAATATGTATTGCACTCATTAACCTGGTGCAGGGAATAATTTGATATGGAGGATGCCATTAGGTTGGTCTGAGATGATGATTTAGGCTTGGTTCTGCTTGGAAGGGTCAATTCTAGGCACAGTTTGTATCAAGAATGGCTGAGCTGGCAGGGTTCAGACTTTATTCACAGTTTACAGATGATGAGTTACTGGTGTTAGCCTACAGTGTTGTGTTGGCTCTTCCCCATCTTTTCAAAGATGGTTGAAGGCTATGGACGTTTCTTTTTCTGAGACGGTTGCCTGTTTGCATTAACGAAGACTCTCTGTTCCCTGGGAGAAAAGATTCTGCCTGCCCGTGGGGTTATTTCCTAAGAATAACAGCTATTCTTTCTCCGAGGCTCTGAGGCTTATCGTTAAGACACAACACCTGTAACTGGAGAAAATGGAAAATAAAATCCCTATCGGCCGAGGCCAAGCAGAAATAAAAAAAGAGAGAGAAATGGAGCTTCTGAAAATGAATGTTGTTTTTTTTTTCCCCAAAGCAGATGGGTCAGTGGAACAAAGAGATCAGGGAATATGAAAGTGGGAGATATAGGAGGCGGTGGGTGAGAAATGAAACCATCTCGGCAATTAAGAGTGACAGATATCCTCTCCAAATTAAGGACGGTACAAAGCGAGACCAATATGGACTCATCATAAACAAGGTCACTTCTCTTCTCAGGTTACTATGACAACAAAATACCCTAGATAAAAAAGAAGATTTTCTTTTTAGTTATTAGGGTTAGGAGGAGTAGATCTGAAAGGATTCAGCCTCCAGCTTGAGAACGAGTGCTAATTGCATCCCTTTTGTCTGCAGTCACACAGCAGAGAGTGTGATTGCACCCAGTTTACCCACTTGGAGAACTGGAAGTGCAGCTGATACTATAATGTAGTGAGATATCAAACCATTGAATGTTCCATTGGTAACATTTGGAAAGATGTACCTTATAATTGGGCATCTTAAACTTTGTCTTTAATACCCTCTTTGCTTTTCTGAATGGACTGTTTGCCCAAATGAAATTGTGACTTCAGTTGCATGGAGGTTACATTTACCCAAGCATTGTTAGGGTTGGTTTGGGGTAGTGCTATAATGAAATGCAGTAATTGCACATATTCTCCAGTATCGATGCAGTTGTTCAGCATCAGCAGAATGGCTCTGTAGCTGATTGGATTGGACCTGGGAGCCATTTGGTCAGGATGATTAAGTTGTTTGTTTTTTTTCTGTGTTGTATAAAGCTCTCATATGGGGCCAAAGATGTCATTCTACAGACTAATGTAAGGCATTACTACAGCCTTAAATGCAAGATAAACCAATCCCAGCACATTCTGGATTGTAACAATTCTTTAAATTATTCAGGCACCACACAGGGAACTTGCATTGTGGACAATTGAAATCATACACACTTCACAGTTCTTTTTCTGAATTCCAGTGCTGGTAACTAGATTGACCTCCAAATTACCTTATATACTGTATCTTTCCACATCTCGCACACTGCATCTAGACAGACTGAGAGGAAAGAAATGGAAATGAGTTTGTTTTCTGTGGATGGAGCTTGTCTCTACTAATACACCTCTGTGATCTTAAAAAAAAAACGACCTGAAAAATATAAAAGGTCACAAAACGTTAGACACAATCTTTTGCCTAGCTGCAGCGTGGTTGTAATGGTGTGGCACCTTGTTCTAATGCCTTCTACTGTTTAGTAGGAGGACTGAAGTGCAGATGCTGATCATTAAATCTGGCTGAACTGACAGCCCCTGCATTGGTCTGTATGTGTGTGTTTGTCAGACTACAACACACCACAATTCCACTAACCTGCAGATCCTCTCCCCACTCAGCAATGGCTTTCATCCCATCACAAACTTCCCCATGATGCTTAAAGATTGGATAAAGGAGAATTTACTTATAGTAACCTTTGCAATAAAGACATCCTTAAGATGAACTGGATATCAACACAAGGCATCAGAAGACCTCGGAAGGACAAAAAAGCTTTTTTTTCCCCTTTGTGCCTATTTCTAACAGCTGGACATACCTGGCAAGGTGGGGTGGGGAGAGGATTAGCTTCCAGATGTAAGCATACATCACTGTGCTCATTTCTACACTCTCTGGACAATACAGGCAGGCTTTCACTGCTTGCAAGACATTCTTTTGTGAATACTTAAGCACTCTGCTCCTGACTGTATGGGAGACCTTAATTCTGTCCCTTAGTTCATACAGAATCTTTTCCAATGTGCAGTATAACAGTAATAAATGAGTACAGGTTATCTCGACAACAGCACAGTCATGTACATGCTGTTTTGCTATTTTATCAAAGACTGCTTCTGGTTGATCACAGTGTTTCTATGATTTTAGATTTTGGCATCTAAGGAGAAGTCACTAACCACCAGGATTACTTGAGTACCTGGAGGTTCCTGGCTATAATAGACTCTACTTCACTAGCCTCTCAGTGCCCTGCTTGCTCGGTTGTCCAAGTCTGTGTTTCTCCACTTTGCTGACCACATTGTCCATCTGTCCTGTAGGTTTCCACACGTCTGTCCACTTCACCTCCTATGTTCCTATCACATTTTAATGGAATGGGCAGAGCTTACTATTGAAATCATTAACAGTTACATGAATAAAAGCAGCTTGGCTCCAAAGCTCTGGTTTATAATAAAGAGTAACTGCAGGTGATGCTGGGGTAGCCGAAGAGAGAGAGAGGACAGCACCGAGCTCAAAACCATAAAAATGCAGAGTAATTTACACGCTAAGTTAAACACTCAGACAAGAAAGCTTCCCTGCCAGATGTGAACTTCATTGATGCATGGACCTGAAGCTGCCTTCATACCTTAATTTCAACAACCAGATGTGTGCTTCATGTTTCCGCAGGCTAGATTTTAGTAAGCTGTCATACGGCTACAAAAATTGCCACATCTATCGTTACGTAAAGAGAAAAAATATTATTTGTGTCTACTTATTGTCTTAGTAAAATATCATTGTCAATGTCAATTAAAATGAAATGTGCTGCTTAATGTGAGGCAGAAGACAATTTATGCCATGCCTGCAGAGGGCGCTAAAGAGGCAAAGTGAGCTACATTGATGCTGATTGAGAGATTCAGGGGTTCTGTACTCCTCTAGAAAGGGTTAAATCATCAAAACTCTCTTTGTAATCTCGCCCCTCTGTGCTGTTGCTCTTTAAGTGTTGCTTTTCCTATGTTTCAACCCCCACAGAGAGACCTGGCTCGAACTCCAGTGTGTAAATTTTTGGCTGCTAATTTGCATTGAGCCTGTCTGCTGACCGTAAAATTGTCTGTAATTATCCTGCACCCAAACCTGATTACAATGAGCTGCAAAAATAAATAAAATACAAAACAATCAACACTCCCTCATAAAACCTAGTTTATGAGGATCCCATTAGCGTTGATTGTTTCTTACGCACTGGGTAATGCCAACAATTCAGACTTAACCTGTCAAAGAGCACGGCCTATCCCTTTTAATATAAACTGTAAAATCTCTTTGCAGTCACAAACAAATTTACCACTTCTTTTCTGAAGTATTTTGATTCTTCTTGTGGTGAATGATGCAGAAAATGTCCGTGTGCAGGTCCACTGTGTGCACACTAGAGGCCATGACAGCGAAGTTCATATTCCATCCAGGAATCAGTACAGCACTTTCGATACTGTATATTTTGCAAAAGATGTCCAAATACATCCAGCTGTTCCTTCTCAAGGGTGGGTAATGTATTGTTCAGGTCTAGTGTGTTGGGTCTTGAATGTACACAGAGGAAGTGCAAAACGTTTGAAATAAGTATTTAAAACAGAAGAACAAAAGAGTTGTGGGAGCATGGAACAAGCTACCCAGTCATGTTGTTGAAGCTGATACCCTGGCTTCTCCTTTAGAAACAGCTGGATGAGATCCGAGGTCATTTAGCTACACTTACTGGCAACCCAAAAAGCTAGCTTGTCCATGAGGCTTTCACTGATTTGTAATTACCCTTCCCTTTCAGATGATGGAAAGCTCTCTCTTGATGAGTTTCAGGCCTTTTTCTCTGACGGGACTCTCAATGAAGAAGAGCTGGAAAAACTCTTTCACACAATTGACTCAGATAACACCAGGTAAGCACCCTTTCCAGATGTCATGAATATACAACGTCTATAATGTTCACCCGGCCAGAATCACTGCGTCTAGAGTATCTCTCAGGTTAGGTAAGTAGGCTTTCTGCAGTGTTTGTGGTGAATATATAAATACAAAACTTGTGCTCGTCTCTTCTGTTGGATACCTGGGATTTACTGTTTTAGTGTTGGATGTGATGGTACCATTAAAATACCTGTAAAACCCTGACATTGTCCATAGTAATTCCATTGTCTACAAGCCAAAAGGCCTGCGTTTATGGATCCGATAAGAGGTTCCTTACAGGAAACCTTTCTCTGCCACTGAAAACCGGAAATCCCAAAGCAGCTCATCCTCTCCTGTCAGTTCTTTCGGAAGTTTCAGAAGCTGTAGATTTCTTTATTGAAATGCTGTCCTTGTGTTGAATTCAAGTCTGTGGTCCAGCCTTGCAGCTCTGCAAGATATAATAGTCTAATAATCACTGGCGATAAACTTCAGTTGGTTTCCAGGAAGGATGCTTTAGAAGGGGAGGGCACAGAGCTTACCGAGTCATTTTGATTAAAATTTGCACTGAGACTGAGCAGTGAAACCTGTGTTTATGAGAACGCTTTATTGTATTTTAAGCTGTGGTATACACTGTAGCATTGCAGCGCCCTGTTTCATTAGGGCAGGGTTTGGGGTTGTCTTTTCTCTCCCTGCCTCACACTGCAGCTACTTTTGCTCCTCGTCTTTGAATGAAACTCAATTAGCTCGTATGGAAGGCTCTGCACACAGGATAAATTAAATTCAGTCATCCACCTTGTTTATAAAGAGTTCCATCTTGATGTGAATTAGCATTTCTGAAAAACCTTTCATTTTTCCACATCGTGTTCTTGAGCAGCAGGAAGCAAGCAGTAGCTGGCTGTGCTTCCACTCTGAAGAGTGAACTATGGTCTCGTACCTGTACAGTATATATTTACCATAACTCACACCTCAATTAGATTATGGGAATCATCCTTTGTCCTTTGGTATTGCAGTAATAACTAAATACTTCATTAGAAAAGTCCTTGCATCTATGCATGAAGACCTATGAATAAGACGCTTAATAGCCAGAACCTGTCATTCTTTGTAATGGTTTTGATCCTAAGGAGTGCTGGGCACTTTCCAAGCTCCGAAATAGAGTGCTGCTCAATATTTAAGAACTGTTGGAAATGCCCTTGAAAATTGGTTTGAAGGCCATGAAATATACGGAAAGCATTTCCCTTATCTGGGCAATAATCCCGGGAGCCGTAACATGGCTGGTTGTATTAATTCCCTGTTCCCCTTCGCTGTGATGCCAGGATGGCTCTTAGGCAATTTTACAAGGATGTAATCTCTCTGATATACAGGCACAAAGTGCATAATGAAAAAAAAAAAGCCCTGGCCTACAGACAATTTCATTTTCAAGCTGCAAAGCATAGGAAGATGGAGTGCAAGGTTTATCAGGTGCTAAATCAGGATGACCACTTGCAAAGATAAATGGTGACGAATTTTGGAAACTTTATGATGCAAATCTCAATAGCACTGTTCCTTTGCTCCTGTGCCCACAGTATGCAGTGTGGGGAGCAGGGAGACCTCACTGGGAGGACAGAATATTCAGGGGAACTCCCATCAGAGCTGAACACCATGCAATGATAGACTGACAGACATTGGCTGCTGTGCTCACTAGATTCAGAGGAAGAAAGGATTTGTATAAGGCAGACTTGTGGAGTGTTGGTGAAATGGCCTTCTGCGACCACAAATGTCTCTCTGTGCTGCTGTTCCTCAACAAGGATAGTTGGAGTAGGCTCTTTCATTTGCCCATGAATCGGACTCAACAGCCTTCAGTCTTCCAGGTCTGCCAATATTCAGGGAAAACTAAAATTATTTGCCAGGGATTCTTGTACTGTTTGTCATGATGTTGAATGAAGGCCAATAAATGCCAATAATGCTGTGACTTCCTGCAATGAAGGAATAAAATAAAAATGTAATCAAATAAACTGTACAATTTAAAAAAGCTCAAGCATTTAATATTAATTGAAATTTTAGCTGATGGTAAACATACTGTATGGCACCAAGATTAAAAAGTTTAGAAATAATGCTTCTTCTATTCAGCAGGAGAAAAGGGGGCTCCAGAACTGTACCTCTGTGCTCCGTGGAGCAAAGAGAGTTGTGATCTGCAGCCTCAACTGCTCAAACCATCAATTTCTGTAGTGAAAAGTGGCTTCCTTTATCTTTTCTTGTTTTATGAATTCATTGGCCAAGGCACATCGGAAACATTTCAGCTTCTTTGTGATTAGCACAATGTGAGGTGCAGTGGTGGGAAATGGAGATAAGGGATGGTGATACCATGTCTTCCATGTTACTCAAAGGGGAGGAGCAATTGGAATGTTTTTTGCTGGGAAGCTGCGCTGCGAGAGGCAGGGACAGGAATTTGAGTTTCAACCCCTGTCGTCGTCTCCCTCTGCCTCCATCATCCACTCTTTCCCCCTCATTTGCAGGAAAAAAAAGAAACGTTTCCCTGTCTCCCTTCCTCTCGCTCTCCGCCTAACGTCTCCTCTTCTTTTCCTGGGAAGAGAGTTGCACACAAGCTGTTGGGTCATTCGTTTTTCTCCTTGTCACTCTCCCTCCTCCTTCTCGACCTGCAGATGGAGATGTCATTCTGAGCAAGTGTGTTGTAACCATTCAAGTGAGAAGAAGGCTGAAATCAACAGGGTGATTTGTATGAAGGAAAGAATAATAAAATTAAAAACCAAAGCCGTTGACATGAAGGATTGTTATTCAGATCACTGTAAAATGAAAGTATTGATCGACTTGTCCAGATTGCTCCTGGTGTTGGTGTTGCTTCATAACGGCCAAAGTGCCAATAATGCTCAAAAAGCACTTTTGATTGTTGTCTCTCTCTCTCTAGGTTAGAGTTGTCCTTGTGCATTTTGTTTGTTTTTTTATTTAAAAAATAATAATAATCAGGGCGCTGTTCAGCCGAGATCTCTATGAGCACAACCCTGCACATTTTAATCTTGAATAATTAAACTCTTCAGTAAAATAACCCCAGCATTCCACTGGAGGTACTGTATTAGAAAAGAGGTCAGTAGCTATGGCCATCTCCCCTGGCTCCAATTGCTGCTAAGATGCCTTCTTATCAAATACAGCTGACGCAGTGTGTCTAAATCCACATGTGGTCTTAACCAGTCATAAATCTACACACAGTACAACCTAGAATCGTGCATAGCAACCTGTGCGATTTACGAGAGAGAAGCTGCCTTCATCCGACATTAGAAACCGTTCAGAAAACGGGACAGAGTAATGTTCTGTGTAATGGATGTGTCTTTAATATATTAATGGAGACTACATTGAAAATGCAGAGGCATGGATTGTTCGATTAATATATTTTAGTGCTGCTAGTCTGAGTTTTGAGTGCGATTCTGTTGTCGAGGAGATACGCAAGCGGAGCTAATTTGGCACGGTAGCCTGCTGGCATTGCGTTGTGCGCACTCTTGTTATGACAAGAGCATCAGGCCTGTGCAGGGGGGACGCTGGCCTGTGCCACTCCACATTCGTTATCGTTTAAGGATGCATTAATCCAGAGAAGCACGAGACTGGCATGAGGCCTGCACCACTCTGATAAATGGCATATACGTGGCTGGTTGCATTAATCCTGTGTAACAGCAACCGGGACTTCATACACAAGACTGACATACTGTATAACTTTGCCGCATCTCGGCCCAGCAGTGCAGGAGAGACCTCCTTCCACTTAACAAAGCACCTCTTTTTTTAATTAAGTTAATTCACTCCCAGGCTTAATTTACTGTCCTTTAATGGCAATCCGCTTAATTAGCTTGCTTTGCAAAATAGCAGACCCCCTTTATTCAGAATCGATTTGAAATGCTGTATTTCTAAAGAGAGCAAATCTGAGCAAATACTGGATGGATGCTGCATACAGTAAATGCTTTATACTTTGCGAGCTTCTCAGTGTCCAATTTCCTGAGTAGCATTATGTTTATAAGATGTAAAGAATTAAAAAAAAAAACATTGGAAATTGAGAAAATGTGATGTAAGACAGGAGGAAGTGGCTTTTAATGATATTCCTTACTGTTTTTAAAGCTTTTGTTGTGCAATTTCAAAACGTGTTAATGTAATTGATTAAATACCTCTGCGTACTCCTTAGGATCCCCAAATTCTTTTTTATCTGATTTGAGGGTTTAAAAAAAATGTGCAATTTAAATAATTTTAGAATACTAAATGTGTGCCTGCCATTGTGGGCACAAAACCCAGTGATGGTCCCATTCACAGTGTCTAAAAAGATGATTGGGTGCAAGTTCGCAGGTCAGAGGTGTGTGCCTAAACATCCTCATTCAGTTCATCATGATACTCCCAGGTGTTTGCAGCTCTGAGCCAAGACATGAGAAACTAAATTTGGTGATTCTGAATCAGGCGAGTCCAACAAAAATAATTGGCAATTCCAAATTGATAAAAAGAAAAGCAGTGTTATTGCTTGATAAGTCTGTAATTCTAGATAATCCGCATCACTGTGATAAAAAAATAAAATGTTTTTTTCTTAATGATTGTGCAGGCAAAATATTCCAGGATCCCACAGCAATAATTAAGACTAATTAATGAAAATAGGAGTATGAAATCTCGGAGGAGAAGTGAGGAAGGCATGAAGCTTTTGGAAGAGGCCATTAACATCTCATGAGCTCATGCGAAATGTTTTGATTGACCCACTTCATGTTCACTACCTTAAAATAAATATAGTCTCCTCATGTATCCCTTCCTGCTGGTACCAGCTCCTGTCTGTGTTTGCTGAAGATAATTGGTTCCACCCTTGGGGTTTAAAGCGCTGTGAAAGAAATAATTGTACACTGCAGAGTCTACCTTTCTGTGGGAGCCAAAGGAGAAAATGGCTGAAGAAAAAGCCAATTTAAGTTTGATTCATCAAAGTCGTGCTGGTAATTAAACAGAGCTGGAGGCGCCCAACCTAACTTACACTGTGTGACAAAAAATAACGCTTTTTCTTTTAGGACACTCTATGCTGTCAGAGGTTATTGTAATTACAGCCTTACTGTTGTCACTGACTTACAAAATCTATCGCACTTCTGACCTTGCTTGTCTGAAGACATAGAGACAATATTATAGAATATACTGTGTGACGGTAACTTTAGGACAGCCTCTTAATTGGAAATAGACTGTGTTTTATTTGATTTTATTTTGTTCTTTTAAGTTTGTGTCTTACTCCTTTCTTCTCCAATTCTTTTCTTCTCTTTCCCTCCCGCTGCCCTTACTGTGGTGTCACAGTAATGTTGACACCAAGGAGCTCTGTGGTGAGTATAGCTAATGAGGTACTTTGGTCTTTAGTCAAAGCTCTGGTGTCTCTGGTTAAATCACCACTCATCTGTAGACCTGCACTTGCCTGGGCCTAACATCCAGCTCTGTTCAACGTAGACAGGACTTGAGATCTTGGCTCATTAATCAAGAAAACATTGCAGTACCTTGTAAGGTCATGCATGCTACAGGTGTTACGATCTTGATGAAGGTAGAACAGATTAAGGACAGCGGTAATATCAGGTAATGCAGAGGTTTTTGTGATACCTTCCAAACATCTGCACATTTTTGGATTCCAAAAAAGTGCCCTTCAGGTTACATAACCCCTAACCTTCATAACACAGATATTGTGACAAAAAAGCTAATTAGAGCCATTTTGTGATTTACACATTGCATGTTCTTGTCTAGAGGGGGCCCTGCCGGTGGCACTGGAAATTGTGTTACTGCATTTTTAGCACATTTAAACAGACAAAGGTGGACATGAAGACGTTTTTAAGATGTATGTATTTCTCTGGGCCGTCAGCAGTTTGTACAAGTGCCTGCGGTTTGTAGAAACTAAAATGGATCAGGCTGTCATGCAACAAGAGGCCTATTTATTGTGCAACATGGCCATAGAATGTTCAGTGAAGAGGAGTGAGCGTTGCAGCAGGTCTGCTGAGACAGCGATATTAAGGCCATGTGAACAGTCCTGTGCTTGGGGAGGTTCCACCTCATTCACCCCATATTCCTCTGCTCCCCTGCCCAGATTATTTCGCCTCTCACATGGGTGACTATGAGGATGTGTTGGCCTCCCTGGAGACTCTCAACCTGTCCATCCTGAAAGCTATGGACTATACCAAGAGGGTAAGTGTTCCTGTGTGCCTGCGTGCAGTGCAGTAGGGAGGATCATTAGATGCCACAGTATTACTGGGTTGAGTTGTAAAGCACTTGTCCCTCTTCAAAAAACATTCTGCTGGCAGGGAGGGGTTCACTGCTAAGCTGTGTCGAGACGTTCCTCAGCAAAACAGTTCTCAGCTGTCGCCTTCATTTTCTCCACTGTTTAGTGCAACAAAGCTTCTCTTGTCTGCGTCTTTAGTGTTGCTTGTTTGAGTATTTAAACATTGCTATGAGGATCTTGTAAAAAAAGCAGCGCAGCATGCAAAGAGTTCTTCTGCTTTACAGGGATATTCAAGCTGGAACAATGTGTCTGATTCTTGTAACACTCCCTTTCTCCTTGACAGCCTGGTTAAATCAAAGCCATTCAGAATATCTGAGTACATCTCAGAGCTGCTGCTCTTGTTATTCCTGCTGGGTGGGTGAAGCTGGTGGGGTCCTACAGTATCTGTAGCTCTCCTTGCTCTCAATCTCCTCTGTGGTGCAGCCAATCCTTCACATTGTGGTCACATTCTGGTGTAAACAACACCAGTTTGTTAATGATTTGGCACATGGCTTTGTGTCTTACTTAGAATGTGTCCCTTCTCTTTTAATAAATGCTTAAAGACAGCCAAGAATGCTGTTATACAAGGGGGATTATGGAAACCGAACGCAAGCGCTGTCATTCTGAGCTCATATTTTAAACTGGAGTGCCTTCACACTCACTCCCCCACCCCTGAGCATTCCACACGAATTTAGTCAAACTTCAATCATTTATCTAAATGTCACAAAAGACTTGAAAAGCACAAACTGTGTTGGTTCCTGGTGTTAGATGTGAGTAAGATGCACTACATTATTCTAATACTTATATTATGTCTTTTTTTAGAAGAGAGTGGGGAAAGGTAAAGCAGAATGCTAAAACAGTTAAAGTTTTTCCTAAAATTAGGCAGTTTCTGCTTTCCCTTAAAAAGAAAATGGAGGCACATTTTTTTTTGCCGGTGCAAAAATGTTTGAAGTCATCCAGGTCAGCCTGGAAACTGGCAGAGACTCCTCATGTTAGAAACGGATTGGTGAGCTTCAGGCGGCTCTGGATGAGGACAGCAGGCCATCCATTAGGACAGGCACAGGAAGCCCATTAGTTCTGAATGCTGCACAAAAGCTCCTGGTGGAAACTGCCAGCCACTCTCCCCTCCCTCCCTTGCAAAAGATTCAAGATGTACAGTGCAACTCAGCAGCAACTCAGATGTCAAGTGCGTTGTGACCCCTCCTCTTCGCTCCATGAGACATGAACCAGAGGGCACAAGGGGAATGTACGCAGAAGCGCATTTAAAACCAAAAACAGGAGGCGCTCATTTACACAAAGGGTTGTGGGAGTATGGCACAAGCTGCCATGTTGTTCAATCTGATACCCAGACTTCTTTCAAGAAATGCCTGGATGAAAAGCTGGGATCAATTAACTACTGGCGGGCAAATTGGCTGGGTAGTTACCAACATTTGTAACCGTTCTTGCGTTGAATAATCTGTGCAGAATTGAATCATTTTGTTTTCTTTTTGATGATTCAAATGCTCTGTCTTAATAAACCCCTCTCTCCTGTTTCCCAGTTTTAAAGCAGGGTACATGTGAGGCTTCAGAATTGCCCTGTGTGTGCTTTTTATCTCTGACACGGCAGTGTTTGAGAGGCTTTGAAAGCAGGCCTTTGAGTCCCGTGAGCATGGAGAGAGCTCTGAGTTGCATGATGATACTGGGCTCGGGATATATACTCTGCCTCTGACCAGTCTGCCTCTGTTTCTTCAGTTCTGAGTTTTCTGCTGGCTCAAGTTTGAGTCATGCTGTGTGGTACATTTTAACTGTACCCTTTTTATTTGATTTTCCTGGGCAGATGGAGAACCAGGCCGGAGAGCTTTCTTTTTAATTGTTTGGAATTAATTGAATGCATCTTGTCCTGTTGCTTGCTTCCACTTGATACTTATGTAGATGTATGACTTCAAAAGACATAACCTGATTCTTGTAAGTCCTACCAAAATGTTTATACTAAAGTAGTTAAAAAATCAGAAGTGATCGTATTTTAGCATCATTTTTTTAGCTTTTTTAATTCTCTCTTTTTCCTGGAATGGGTTTTAACCAATTTCTTCTTTCATTCTTGAGACACTGAGCCTGTTGTTTGTTACTAGGATGTTTGTCACATAAAGGATTGAAAAAAAAATATCCCCTGCAGAGTGTGAATATTAAAGGACTCCTGTTTTATGCACAAATTCTTAGCGTACATAATTTACTCGCTCCATTTTCATTTTTGACTAATTGACTTTGCTATAATTACAAAGAGTGTTTTCTTAGGGCCTTTGGTTTTGTGAGGGTGTGTGGTGTAAATACCAGCTTTTCTGCAAACGAGCCAGCATATCGACTTCCACAACATAACTGGTGTAACGAAATGCCTCCAGTTCTCAGTTTTAAGAGCTCTTCACCTTATGCTTCACTGATGTCCTTTGTTTCTTCTGTAGGATTAATCTTATGGGCTATGGGCTACAGCTTCTAGCTCCAGCATATTTCATTTTAATACAGATAAACTGAGATAAATACCAGTCCCTCAAAACTGAATGCCACGATCCCAAAAGTATGTCAATATCATATAAATATAAAATAAGCATTATTTCATAAATCTCTTATTGAGTAATACAAGGCTTTTCGCAATTTGATGGTCATGTTTGTTTTGCGTGTTGGCCAGAATCTCGTCTGTTCAGGACACATTAGTTGTATCTGTAGTGGAGGTAGTGGAGTAACGATTGTCCTACATACAGTAATATCTCTCCATATGGACCTCCAGAACCAACTAATTCCCATCCTGGGAGGGATGAAAATGAAACACAGTTTTAACTCCTGTGTTTGGTTTGTGATGAGATGTACTGTGGGTTTCAGGCTGGGCAATGTTTCAGTTTGTAGTTGTTCATGTCAGTGTTAATGCTACATGAGAGACTGAGAACAATGTATGTTTCTATTCATGCCTGTGTCTGCGTTTCCAATTTTACAGGTGCAGGGTCAATAAATCTTTGCACCTCTCTGTTTTTTTTTCTACATAGATTGGAACGAAACCAATTTTGTTTCTCTGTTGTTGTTTTTTCCTGCTCTGTGAGCCTGACATCGCTGATGTTGTATAGTAGTGCGCAGGTTAAGGAGGTGTTACACCCGGAGTGTGTTAAAAAAAAAAAAGGATTGCTTGTCATCGTTTCCCAATAATAGAATCTGGGGAAGGATAATTGGCAATATGAAGGCTGTGATGATCGCATCTGGGCAGCTGCTTTCCTCCACTGTGCTGTCACCTCAGGAGATACTGGCTGGGTTTACCAGGAATATTGGCTGACAGCTGGTTGTTAGTTTTCTGTCTTATTTCACATCTTTCCTGTTATGCGGTTAGGTGATTTCTATCAAAGGTGCTCTTGTAAATTCAAGGAAATATATTAATGATTGTTCTTAATAAAAATATTCAGAATTGGGCAGAACATCAAAACCATATTGCATCTTAGCTTGCTGTCATTCGAAAACATCCCTTTGTGTTCAGTAGAGCTCTTTTAAAACACTGAAGAAATTCAGCAGAATTAACTGTCATTAAGTATTTGTGTTTTTCATTGCTTATAAGAGGAGTGCATTTTTAAACACAGGAGGAGGTTACCAGTTTGAACTTATGCCATTTGATGAAGAGTTTGTTGTTGTTTTGCATCCTGATGAATTCTTAAGGAGCTTTGTAGCTCAGTTTTATTTCTTCCCAATGCTGCTTCTTTTAATATCCCAGCCAGAGCCTCTGTAGTGAGTTTGTGGGGTCTCTTGGCTGTTAGTGTAGAAACTGTATCTGAAAGTGACTATTATATTGGATTGTGTTTGTGTTGGGGGCGGGGTTCAGTAATTCTGCATTTTCACAGGTATAGCATAGGTGTTATTAATTTAGTCTGTCACTACCACCTGAAATCTCTTCCCTTTTTAAAAGTCGGAATAGCTCTTAAGGCATTCACTACTTGAACTCAACCAGTAAGAAACAACTGTAATGCGTTTGTGGAAAATGTTTTTGTGAGGTTTCAGAGTGCACAGAAAGCAGTGACCATAAAAGCAGTTTCTTCCAGAAAATATCTAGTTATAAAAGTGCAGCAAGAAGATTTAATATTTCCATTTACCGTACAAAAATATATTTCTAAATGAGAATCCTCTTACAATCTTCCCCACCAGGTGGCACTATCTGTTATTGGTAAATCTCAGCAAATTCTTTGTGACCCACTGTGCATCAAAGCAAATGCCACCAGGCACGACCTATCAGCCTCACTCAAAACAACCTTCATAAAAATCAAATGACTTACATAGATGAATCTAAAACAGACACACAGGATCACTAGACAATCTTTGTCAGGAAATTGATGGTGTTTTCTTTCTTTCTAATCGAAAGACTCCATCTCAGTGCAGTTCATTCCCGGTCCTGGAAAAACCACAGTTTTTTTTTCTAAATGCCATGCTAAATGAGCCCTTAATGATTAAATTGAATCAATTATTGCTTCAATTTGTCTAACTTGTCTCAAGGCCTTCACTGACTGAAGGGTTCTTGTCTCCTATAAATCTGTGGCCCTGAGGCACCAGGAGAAGCATTGCTGTGCTCTGAACTGGCCCAGGAGATATCGTCTGTGACCACCTGACACTGCAGCTCAGTCAACATCAGGAATGCCTGCCATCTGTCTTCACCTCTTCCTTTTTGTTTCTTCCCTTACAGGAAAGTTACAGAGCTGCTCCAGGTTTCTGTATTTTGTCCCTTTACTTTTACCATGTAACTAACGTGAGAACAAATTCTGTTTTACATTAAGGACCTGAAGACCCATTTGTGCAGCTGGGCAGGAGTGCCCGGGTCAGGGCCCCTTGGGTCACTGTGACCAGGATTCCCCAAGCTGGGGCTCATGGGATGAGCGTTGCCGAGGACAGGGTGAGAATAGTCCCTGATCCAGGAGGGGGTGCTGTTGTGCAGGTTTTTCTTTCAACACAGCAGATTATTGGCTCAAATGAGACCCATATTACAGCTCCTCTCAGCTCTTCAGGTGCTGCTGCTTTGAAGAGACTTAGAAACTGTGCCCCATCAGGGGGCAGCATGGCCCTCCCCTGGAATAGTCAACCAGGACTCTTTTGGCTCCTGGTGACATACTGACACCTGAGACGCAGTGCTGTCAGTGAGGGATGCAGGTGTCCTCCATTGCTACTGAATCTCTGGTAAGGGGCTGCCTTGTCCGAGATGTGCTAGAAAAGCTCGAAGGTGGGCGGAGCAGAGTAGTCTACCCACACTGCATCATTCTCCCCATGTGCGGTCACAGGGTTTATAGATCTGCGAGCCGGGAAATGAACAGCACAAACGGGCTATTTCAAATCGGGTGTTCAATAAAAAAATACGTAAAAAAAGGGCAGGTATAAATAAACCAAAAAACACATTATTTTTTTAATAGCGTACCCTTTGCTTGGTGTTGCCTCTCGTTGCCTTTATATCTTTGTTTCGTGGGAAAGCTCTATCAAAACCTGGTAGATGCCCAGACGCGTGCATGCAAACTCACGCGTACCAAAGCACCTGTTCAGCCATTAGCCAAACATACATCTAACAGCTGGCCAAACACTCACTCATTAAAGCGTGTACACTTGTTCTAACCCACACACAAATACAAATACAGACACATGCGTTCTCGGCACAATGCAGAAACACATTTTCACTTGATCAAAATGCTGACTTTCATGTTTCTGCACCCTCGCCCTGGAAAGCTCCCAGACCCTGCAGCAGTAATTAGGGATTCACTGCTGGGAATTGTAGCTGGGGAGTAAGAATCTCTTTTGCTTTTTAACAAACGCTCAGAGAAGCCGAGAAACAGCCAAGCAAGGGATTTAGAATATCAGGTAAACACAAGGTTCTTCCAGCTAATCATGGAGAATCTTGCCCGTCTCACACGGGTTATTTTTAATCTCGGTCTTCTCATGGCATTGTTGAGGAGTGAGGCAGGGAGGGAGTGAGTTACCAGTGAGTGAACTGAAGGGGCTAAATGGTTTCCTTCTGGTGGGTTGGTTGATTGTTTGAACCAACAAGAGAGCAGTTGAGTGATGTACACCTGCTACTGGAGAGAAGCTCCCAGGTTGCTCAGTAACCTGCATCACTCCAGACAGGACTGTTTTCCCTCACCTGTCATGAGAAACTGTCAATTTGCAATTCGTGCCATCTTTTTCTAACACTCCTGCAGTGTAAATGGCCAGCAGGCCATTCAAATTAGACCTTGTGGCATGCCTAACAAAGTGGGCTGTGCTTTGGGTTTGGGGTCTTCTCCTTTTTGCCATTTTCGGCCTGGCTGTTACGGCAGAGTCATTTTCAGCAGCTGGGCGAGAGTCGTGAAGCAGGGGCTTGCATTGTTTATGGCACTTTTTTCAGTCAGCTCTACTGAAGGTGGTGCGTGAGGGACACGTTGGTATGGAAGATAAATGGCAATCTGAAAGAAGCAATTTCTGAGCCATCAGAGTGCCAACTTCTCTGTCCATCAAAGAGAAGAAACAGCGGCCTAGCCCTTTTCTGTGATTAAACCATTTGTTTTTCTTAAGCCTGCTCTCTCAGCTTGCTCCTCATGACTGGGAGTACCGTTGGTGTAGTCCACTGGAACTCTCAATGCCTTTCCGCTTCAGCGCTACATTCTTTTCTGACAACCAAACTTCCCTGAGCATTGTTCTGGTTTTGGTTGCCTACAGATAGCCTCTTGCATTCATTGTGGGGCGAACAAGTGCGATACAATCTATGCTTACCAATGAAGACAAATGAAGAAGAATGCACTTTGATTGACTGCCTTCGCCCTTCTTTTGAACAATTTCAAACCTTAAACTACAAGCGGAAAATAACATTTTGAGTGCTATAAATACTTCTATGCAAACGAGAAATAAGAACATTTTCCAGAACACTTTTTAATTGCCTCTTTAACAAGTGGAAAAGCCTATCACAGCCTCGGGGGACTCAAGACGCGAGTGAGGACTTCTCTCCCCCTCCACACCATTTCCGATTTATTTAAGCAAATTTCCGCTCCCCCTGTCTGTTACCGTGAATCAGCTTTGGTGCCCAACCTGTTTTAATGAGATGCCCTCATTAGTCTCCTCCAGTGGAGATGTCTGGATCGCTCCCTTCACTGCCCAGATCTGCGCAGCGTCAGCACAGTAAATTAAATGCCCTTTTTCACGGCTCTTCCATCTGTAGCTTCTGCCTCCTCCACGTAATTGGCAAAACCTGAATGAATCAGAGTTTGATGCATCAAATAAATGCTCCAGGAGGATGCACAGCTGTTTAATCGCTGCATTATTCCGGTCGTCACCCTTTTCCTCTCCTCTCGTCTCTGGTCTTCGCTGCGGCAGGAGGGAAGGTCATTCTTAGCGTGCGCCAGACGTGCAGCTGCTGTTGTTCTTAGCTAGTGCATCAAAGAGAAAAGCACGGCTTTAAAGTTTAATGCAGCTAAATAGCAACCCCGAGCTGAAAGCAGGAGGTCGCAGCACAATGTGAGGGCAAAACAACAGTGCAGGAATGGATCCGACAGTATTGGAATTGCCTCACCTTTCACAGCATTCCCACAGCACATTAGTGCAGTCGAATGATCACACGCTCCTTATCAACTTTTAGCCACATTGTCGAGAGGTTTAATGTTGAGCTGCAGATTTCAGAGGGAACGCTTTAGAGTGAGGTACCAATATTAAGGGTTTTTGAATGCTTTATTAATGGTGACCTGACAAGGGTTCATAGTTTGTTGAAAATGAATTAATTCTTAATTTAGGATTAAATAGGGGTGAACTTAAAAATGTTTGGAAATGGAATAGGTCATATCTTATACAGAGTGATTAAATTATTAACAGATGTCAGTTTGTCTTTGCTGGCATAGAATCTAGGCAGTTAATCAATTATTGAAGTGCTTCTTTGTCCCGTATAATGGAAAAGAATCCGGAGTTTTCATGTTAATGTATCACCTCGTGAAAAAAAGGTAAGAATAAAATTTACTGCAAGAGCTAGCAAATGAGTGCCTTTAAGTGTCCTCTTCATATCCCACTCCTAGTGGACATGTGCTGATCCAGCGTGGTTTCTTCACCCTGGAGAATAATCTGAGAAAACCAATAAATTCCCCAATTCCCACGACAAATACTTTTCTGGTAGTATTTTTAGTGATCCACCCCCTCACCCTACAAAAAGAAAACTGCTTGCCTGGTGAAGCAACTTCATACAAAACCAGCAGCTGAATTGAGGACACTGTCACTAGCTCACACAGAACTCCAGTTTCTTTAAAAAGGGACACATGCCCTCCACTCAAGGGATTGTGCACCGTCTAAAGAGCTGTACTGTATGTGTTAATGCAGCTGATAGGCAGCCCAAAGGAGGTGTGAGAAGGCGGAATCTAATTGCTCCTCTTTGACTTCTCAAGTCGCAGAGAACTTGAAAGGTCAAGAACAATTCCATTCTTGAGACTACATTCTTTCACCGCTCCATTTTCCCCTGTGTCTCACAGAAAGGCTCCTTTGATATTAAAAAACTATAGAAATTGCCCCCCCCCCCCAGTAGATACACACCATCCTTGTTTCTCATCGACCTCGGTGACCTAGGTTACAGGGTTTCCTAGCAACAGCTCTGTGGAGTGCCGGGTGGCCATGCGTAGTTTAAGAGGAGCTGTTACCTGAAAAACAGGGTCAGTTAATTCCTTAAAAGACATTATTGGTGTCACTGACCTGGGCACATTCCTCCTCAACATGAACACCTGTTAAGGGAAGGACTTGCCTGTGGTTCACACACAGCACTGCGCAGTACAGATATACAGCTCCTGTGGTAAGGAAGGCAGGACAGCAAACACATGAAAGTGCCTTTGCAATGACAGTTCTCTAATCAGGGAATAGGACTGGGCCAAAGCCCAGTGCTCTGTCTCTACACTGTGTCTTCTACACACTGCTGAGCCTTCATCACCTCTGTATGTGTGTACCAGTTTGCGCATGAATCTGTGGTTCTTCCAGCCAGTCTGTTTTCCCAGTAAGCTCCTTTGACAGCGCTGTGTGTCATGTGTGGCTGTGTGGCTGATGTCCTGGGGTTTGGAGCCCGCTGTTCCAAACTCCAGGGGAATATCTCAAAAGGCAAATGTTTTCAGAGGCCTCAGTGCATTCTGTTTAAAGTGGCTAATTATTCTTTTAATGATTTAATTTGCCAGTGAGCAGAAGCTGGGTAATGCAGCAAAGCCCTTGAAACATTGATGCTTATGCTACATGTGGTAAACAAGGAAATATCATGGAAGCCAGGTCTGCGCCTCTGCTGTACAGGGTACTTTTGGTGCCCAGGTTTAGTGAACGTAGGACGACATCACAAATATTTCCGTGGGCTCGGAAGAAGCAGAATTGCAAGCTAACTAATTTTCAAATTCCACTCCAGCTGTGAGGCACAGTGGCAGTTAGTACTCTGCCTCAGAGCTCTCCTGTCTTGGTTTCCATTTCAGACTTGGGCACACTGTGTGTGGAGTTTGCATGTGCTCTCTATGTGATGTCTTGTCAGACTCTTTTCCTCTCAACCTCCAAATGTCTAGAGTGTACACCATCTGGCTTTTTTTATAACAGGTGGCTGATGGTCGTGTGTGTTTGACCAGTCTGATGGTCATTCATCACAGTCTTATGTTCTCTTCTCCTGCTAAGATTCTGGGTGAAATTGCCATCACCTCTTCAACTCTTCATCTGTACACTTTACACTGTGTTTTCTGAGGACAGCCATCAGCACTTGTCGTTGTCCAGTGCTGCTGTAGGCGTCCAAAAGACGCTTTTCTCTGTTGTTAAATTTGTCAAGGTCGCCTTTTTATACCAACTTGTGATATCATGGGATCAGCATTAATCTCCAAACCACTGAGAATCCTGCAGCTCAGTGTCAAGGACTTCCTTTCGCTCCAGCTGCACTGAAATACAAAGCAGAAAGAATCGATGCAGCAGCGTCTTCTCCTCTGCTAGCAACCACATTGATTAGTGACAGCTTACACCACATAAAACCTAAAAACATTCACCAGCATTTTATATGGAAGGTCTTTATATAGGGAAGCAGTTAGGATCAAAGCGAACATTCGTTTTTCTGGGGGATAATAAACGTTCTCGCTCTGTCTGATAAGAAGCTGATTTCCTCTAAGATGCTGTCAAGTAGTCTCAGTGGAATAGCTAGAAAGGGAGGAGGAGACAGATAGTGGTGGTTTGGTGAGGGGTTGTGTGCTGCCACTGTTTCCAACACTGAGTGGTGCTTTATCTGCCCCAGGGTGGTACTGGGGGGTTGGCGTGTGATGCAGGTTAGTGGAATGGACTTGTGGCTTGAGGATATTAGAAAGGTTGCAAATGAAAAGAGCCCTTTGGCCCATCTAGTCTGTTTGGTCGTTAGTAGTTAATTGATCCGATGAGCTCATCTAGCCATTTCTTCAAATAAACCAGGGTGTTGGCTTCAACAACATGGCTGGGTAGCTTGTTTAGTGCTGCCACAGCACTTGTAAAGACGTGCCCCCTGTTCTCAGTTTTAAATGCACTTCCACATTTCATTTGTGCCTTCTGTTTGTGTTTCACTGTTTCTTCTGCAGATGTCCACTGGAGTTAACTTTGTCGATGCCATTGAGGATTTTGAATAGTGTAATCAGGCCCTCCAGTAATCCGCTCAATACTTATACTCCACTAATTCCAGCACCTGGATTTGAGTATTCACCCCTTATCTGACAGCCTTTGAAAGAGGCTTCTCTCGGCACTTCTTTACCCTGTGTAATCATTCTCCTTTGTTAGACATGTCTCCCCTGTGCTGCTGTAGTTTTGTGGACTTCCTGTAAGGTCTTGAATTGGTTTAAATTAGGATCGTCTGTTTCTAAGTCATGAAACTTCCAGGATTTCTCTTTGCAATGCCAGAATGCAGAAAAAAATCTGATGCAGAAGCTTCTAAAACCGTAGGAGCTCAGCTCAGTAAGGGTCGTTCTCTGTTGTCTGCAGGGCTTCATTGACTGGGAGGTTGCTGGTTAAGAAAGATGCATGGCTCTAGTCTAAAATGCTTTGATGACTTCTGTGTCGCAATATCTCAGGCTAGAACTCATAAATCCAGAGGATATTTGATCACTGGCTAATTTAAACCTGTGATCAAAAAGGTTTCATGCAATTACATGTCAGTGTTTCAATTTGCTTACAAATCTTACAGCAGTTTTATATGAGACGTCTTCATTGCACTCAATCATTATTCTCTAAGGGCTTACTATGAAGGGCAGGGTCTTTCACTCCTGCAAAGCTGAAGGATTTTCCAGGAGACCTGCAAAGAGTAGCGCAGGACACGAGATTGCATAAGCTAATGGAGTGAGCACTGTTCTTGCTTGTTTAAGGAGAAGATATTTGCTGATTCTTCTCTACCCATGGCTACAGCAGTAGTCTTTAGATTTGTTAGCATCTGAATGCGATGCATACAATGATCGATTTCGGAAAATGATTAGGAATTGCTATTTTTTGCAGATCGGGAAGAAGGATCAAATGGCTATTGTCACATCCGGTAAAACTACCAGTCCTGCCACTTTTGAGTTTTTTTTTTTCAAACCCAGCATAGTCAGCTTTACGGCAAGAACTCAGGAAACCTGTACCTCTCTGATAGGAAGGACGCCTAAACGTACATGGCAGGATGTTAGGAGAGTTCCTATTTTTACACTCAGCTACACACTTTCCTTTCTGTTCCCATGGGGAACAATTCTTCAGATTAATGCGATGGATCAAAGATCTGTCTTTCGTGCTGTTTTAATGGGGCTCATTTGAATAGCGGGGAAGAAGAGGAGAGTGTGCGCATCAGTCTGTGATAGACTGGGGAGAAGAGGAGGGGGCTAGTGGCAAAGTGAGGAGGGTGTAGAAAAGTTTAAGAATTTCCTGTTGTTTTTTTTCTTTCCATCTATTAACAGCAACAACATAACATCACTTTATTAACCCTATACAATTTCTTGCATTAGGAATTCATCTTTTCGCAGACGCCAGCTTGCTCTCCATGAGACATACAGACAGGGAGAAAAGCCTGGGGTCAGAGCGCAGGGTCAGCCATTGTACAGCGCCCCTGGAGCAGTTGGGGTTAAGGGCCCTGCTCGGGGATTCAGAGTAGGATTCCTCTGCCGGCTGCAGGATTTGAACCGGCAACCTTCCTGCCACAGGCGCAGATCCTGAGCCACAGAGCCACCGCTCCACCCTTGGCAGATAAAATCTGCCTATCCCCGCACCCTCCATACACAGCTGCTTGAAATTTCTGAACTCGGTTGAATTTCAGCATTGCAGGGAAAATTGCAGTACTTTCCAGAGACTGACGTTTAGACTAAGCCATTGAGGGAGAGGTTGAGTGGAAAAAAATACCAGCAGCAGAGGAGAAGTACTGAGCAGCTTCAGATCCTTTACATTAAAATAAGCAAGTGTTCAGGGTTCTCCGCAGACTGCTGAGTGTTGGGTTTTAAATTCCCTTTTTGTTTTCATGTAAGGGAAGGGCTTATCCCTTCCAGAGCTGTGTGGTTCCCTCCCTCCCCTGCTGAGCCTGCTCGGATCTGGAGCTGTCCAGCCTTGTGTGGTGCTGAACATGGTGTTCCTCTCTAATCCTAGTCAAATACTGCCAGAAGGGATATCCCATAATTATATCCTATACTTCCCATAAATCAGGCTTCGAGAGCAGTTTTCATGTACGTACCATTTTCTTGGGAGTAGTCAAAGGGGGGTGTAATTCGAACGTGTTTTAATTAGCTTATTCTAGAATTGCTTATGGATGTACAGAAAACGGGGAATGATTGCTGGTACTTGCTAGAGATGTATGATGTTGCAGATGTTGACTTTATGCTGTCTCCGATTTTTTAACTGGGTCTCATGTATACAGAAGGAAAGACTCCATTAGACATGACTTTCTGACTACAGACAAATTGCTCAGTGTGATTTATTAGGAAGTTATGAGAATACAATAAGTGCCTAATTGTCATAAGATTGTGTTTGTACTGTGGTCATACGATAGAGATTAGTAAAGGACCTATTGAAATTTAGATTCTAATTAGCCAGTCATTTGAGATTAAATGAAGATTAAATCAAAAAGTATATAAGTACAAATACACTAGTAAGCATGTAAATCTTCTTTTTGTTCAGATAGTGAAATTTATCCTTGCTGTTCTAATTAGTTTCATAAATACATAGACTTATTTTCATAATATTGGTAGGTATACGTCTGGGTAGACTGGACCAGGCCCTCTTTGAAGAAAAGCCATTGATCTGGTATTGCTACCACCCCAATCTAACCAGTGCACAGCTCAGACTCATACTAAGAAAAGTGCTTTGCGTGGACCATATTCCCAGTCTTCATGACTGTCAATCAAGCCACTCCATTCTTAGTAAAGATAAAGAATAGCAAGTGTTCAAGGAGAAGCTGCAGCCCCCTCCCCCTGCACTGAGGGTCCCAGGGGTGCCCCTTACCAAGTCTTCAGACTCCGCCCCCCTGTGTGGCGCCTGTTCCATCATTGTCCATGGTTGTCGTGGTTACCATCACCCTGATGAAAAGCTGCCAAGCTGCAGTGTTTTGAGCCCTGGTGTTTGATAAAGAGTTCCTCAGCGACACAAAGCAGACCAGCTTTAATCAGCCTGGGGAGGTGGAGAGTATCCAATTACCTGCATACTGCGTACCTACAGTATCCACTTCCACACGCCACTACAGCGTTCGCGCTGTCTGAAATATTCACTTGCCATCCCTATGTCTATGAATTTACTGGCATGTTTCTGCTGATTTAATGCCCATACCTACTTGCCTGCCTGTGCATAAATCTATACTTTGTATGGATCTTTGTAAATATCCTCAGACATCAGACAAAACAAAAGACACGATTTGTCTCATCATGTTCTGTTATCAACTTCCCAACCAACAACCTTCAGTGTAAAGCACTTTATTTGCTTAAAGATCAATATCAAAAGATGATAACTGTCCTAAGACAGAGGCTCTTAGGAATTCAGAGAAAGCAGGCTTTAGTTTGAGAAAACCATTCCCATTATTTAATTTAATTATTCAGAATTATGCTAAAATGTTGTTATGTGTTATACTGTATATTGGTTATGGTCTGCTGGTGAATGCTGTCATTTAGTTTGGTGCAGTCCATCTTCTGTTGGCTTTAAGAGCCGAGGCTGCTCTGTCATTCACACAGGGCCAGTGAGAAAGACAGGTTGGTCAGTCCCTTAGTGTGTGTGCGTGTGTGCTTGCTTTTCTGGGTGCAGTAGCACCAAAGAAACCAGGAGATGCAGGCTGTGCTTCTAGCTGTTTCATGCTTGAGAGATAATTAGGAGACTTCATACAATATGGCAACCTGTGACTAATTTTAATTCCCACTGCCCACGGTACCAGTTTTCTGTAAATGCGGGAGGGAGAGGAGAGTGTAATCCCTATCCAAAGGCCTGACCCGGTATCCACCGCCAAAAGGTCCTCCAGTATGGAGGAAGATGCTGCTGGTTTAATTTCTGAGCTATGCTTGGAGGTAAAATAAAAAATGCTTTCATTAAATCAAAAAATATTCCATGACGGGTTTTATTCACTTTTCAGTCATAGAGGATCTCCGGGGATCTCTGGAGAGGATCGGGAATCTGCTTTCTTTATCTTTGACAGTTGTTGGATGTTTTTTCAACGGACCAGGTTCTTCCTGGCCCGTGTGTGCTCGTCTCCTCGGGGTGAAGACATGGTCCTGACAAGTATCGTCTATAATATTTAACTATGCTAATATGTACTAGGATAAACTCAAACTGATTAACCTCTGGGCTGCATTATGGGCCACAGCACCCAGTTTTGTTAGCTCAGCAGAATAAATAACAAACACAAAAGCAACCTGCTAAAATCAATAACACCACCTTAAACAGTGAGTTATCACAGAACTGATCAACTGAGCCTAGAAACCAGTACTGAGCTCCTCTGAGAAATTAACTGAGCTCTGCTTGCTGCAGCTCCTTCTGTTGCCTCAGTAGGAGCTCCTAGATGATACCTCAGGAGCTCCTGATTAGATGACAGGCACTTCTGTGCTTTAGCTTGCCATGCTCTTATGGAAGAAGACAATAGGAAAACATGCACCAGTCGCCTAAAGGAGCTGGAATATTGTTGAACACCACTGTATAATTCAAGCACATGTTCTACACTCTAAAACTGTCTGTTATTGATCACTTTTCGAACAGAGAATCCCTAAGGGCATACTGCATCAAAACAAGCTTGTAAAATCCGTAACAGAGGGAAAATACCAAAATGCAGAATGCGAATTAAAAGGATATTTTTAATCACACAAATTTTGTGTTGTATAAGGCAGGAGAGAAAACAGCTGAACTGCTGATGCCAGCCGAGCATGGTAAAACCTAATTGGATTCCTTCTCTTTGTTGTTAAATTTAAGATTGAAGCTTCAGCAACTATGAAACATTTATGCTTCTCAAAAGCTTGTCAGGGGGTGGGCAGAACTGAACTGTTTTTTCTTTCTTTCTTTCTTTCTTTCTGATGGTTCAATAAGTAGGACTTAACGAGGCGCTGAATTATCCGAGCAAGGCGAAATTAATTTTCCAGCTGTGGCTTCAAAGGATATTTTGTTTCGTATCAAAGGCTTGTGTCTGCAGAAATAATTATGCTTTCTTGCACTGCAGTAAAGTAACCTGTGACTTGACCATGGTTTTCAGTGGCTGATGCATCTCAGTTATGATAGTGAAAACTCGTTAAATAGTTCTGAATCTTTTTCAGCAAGCTGACATCTATAGATCATTCCATTTAACTTTGAGATTGGGTGTCTGTAGGCAAACTTCCATAATATACAGATAAATGTGAAGATCAGAAGAGCGAGTTTAAAAGGCTTTGGTTAGTGGATTTTTATCTTTCAACTTAAAAAAAATTAACACAGATCATCCTAACTGTGCTTGACTGGCAGAAATGTAATTTACATTCAATAATGTTCTCTCTCTTTTAGTTCTGTGCGGTGGCATACGTACAGAACATTAACTCTTGTTTGTGCTTGCTTAACCATTAAGATGGAAAATGTGGAAATTATGCCATGAAAAAAACACCATATCTCAACCCTTGTTCTTTTCTGTAGATTTCATGAAACGCTTGATTATATTTTGATTGCCAAGTAACTGGATGATGTTCCTACCCTAAAATTACCATTTGCTCTAGACTAAGCATTCAGATACAGAAATATGAAGAAATTGTTCAGTGAAATGCCGATGTTATCTTAGACTAGTGCACAATAGATTCAATGTACCTTTTTTTAAGGTCTTCAGATGGTTTCAGCTGTTCCTAATTTTATCTGTGGTGTGTCATAACTTAAAAAAATATGTTACACGTGATGATATTTATTTTGTTTAATATAAATATTATATGTGCATTCAGTATTTTATCAATGCATGTCAGTATAATTTAATATGCAGGATCAAGGAAGCCAGCGAAGAAACTATTTTTTCTAGTTTTGTCCTTTTCTTGTTCTGTGGTTATCCTGATTCCTAAAGACCAGGTGTGACATTGACGACTGTACGTAGTATCAGGGATTGTCGAGAGTTGTAATGTTCCAAGGCAGCACTTTATTAGAGTGTGGATTTAGTTCAGGTAGCAAAACCCCTTGCATGTCATTGATTATCTCCCTGAAACACATTGTGGAAAAGCTATTTAGTGTTGCCCCATGTCGCCTGTGCCAGGAGAAAAAAACTCAGCTCCTGTCCTGGTGACTACTACATATCCAGATCACATTAATCTGACGGGCTAGAAGTGTCAGGCTCAGTCACTGTCCATGCTTTAGTGCTAGGCTGCGCTCCTTGATTCCTGTACTCAGTTTTCTTCTTACCAATGGCTTTTTTCCTCACACGAGTAATAATCCATAATTATGTATTCATGTCTTGGAAGCAGAGAACTTGGTGGCATAAAATGAGTAGCAGGCTTGATTCTAGTGCAGGTCTGCAGTCACTGGCGCTCCTATTTTGCATCTCAATATTCCCTTTATTTCAGAGGGATGTTCAGTGTTTAGAGCTGGGGTCAGAATCATTAACTTTGTGTGACTGTAAAGGGGGGCTTTTCTTTCTTACAGTAATGCTCATAATCATTAACCCTGTCTGCTGTACTTGTTTCTCTGTCAATTCATGCAGCAACACTGTCATTTTGATTACAGGATGTTTAGATAAAGGGGGTTGCTTTGTGACCCAGTCAAAGAGAGCACAAAAGATTTACAGAAATAGAATGTACTCCCCATCCTCTGCCATCCAGAGAAAGCGCTCAACACAAAGCAGGCTAATTCAGATGATTAAAATTGCTTTAAAAGGGCGGCAGTGATTATAATTCCAGATTTTGTTTTTCAGCATTAATAGCATCTATTAATTGTAATGTAATTCGTTGTCACTCGTTTACATAATAAACTTCTAGTGCTCTCTGACAGGATTGGGATAACTCTCCAGTGTCTAAAGTGTTTAAAGTCTTTTTGTCCCGTTGTACATACAAATGGCTATTTGCACAGATTCACTCGAATCAAATGGTCACTTAATTGGTCTGTATTACTACTATTTCCTGGTCTTTAGACACTGTTGTGTCAAACAAATGACAGCAATTTGGGTGTCCGTGCAGCAGAAGTCTTCCTTATTACATATGCATATGGGAGCATAGCTGTTGCAGGCCAGACTCAAAGAAGTATTACAAAGAGTGGTCTTTTGATACAGTAAGGTCTGTAAAACCTGTCCATAAATGGGATTTGACATCGGCTGTGCACGTGAAGAGCACTCAAGCAAATTCCTCATTGTTTTTGTAACTCTGCCAGGAACATAAGGCAGTTATGCCTTGCGACATAACATACGTTGACAATTCAGCATATATAGACAAAAGCAGAACCGTTGGAGTGGAAAGTTACAAGATACAAAGTGTTTAAAATATAAAAGACTTTTTACTTCAACCTGGCGTCTCCAGCAGATCAGACCAGACCATTATAGCTTTGGATAAGTTAAGAAAATTGAGGGTTTTCACAGCACTAAATCATCAGTAGCAAAGATTGAAAGACTGCAGGGCTTATCAGTAATAGCTCCCATTGTTAAGCTTTTTAATACAGCCTTCTGCTTCAAAAGGACAGACCTGCACTTTCCAGCAATTTGAGGGAGAGTCACATGGGCAAGCTGTAAAGCATTGCTCTCAATGGCTTGGTTTGTCATTTTGTTCTCTTTAACTTTTTTCATTGTGGGGAAAAAAAAAACAATTCCCTGTTATTGGGCTCCCAAACCACTCAACCAGTGAAAACGTTCTCTCCCAAGAGAACGTGGAGACTCTGTGGTCCTGATGTCACTTGTTTGATCCTGGATCCTGATGATAGCCAACTGTGGCCTGGATTCCCTGAACAATAGTACGGAGTGGGCTCAACAATCCGACTGAAACTGGAAACAGCGACCCCAGAAGCTTCCCCTTGCACTTCCTGGTTCTCGGTGATGTCATTGAGGGACGTGCCTCCCCTCCAATCAGCACGGCTCCTCCTGTATGGTGTTGCAGAGCTCGTAGTTTGCTAAAAGGAGAACTTGCTCAATGGGCAGGTGAGTCACTGAGACCCATCTATGCTTCCTCATTCACTCTGTGAGGGTATAGGGGTCACCGCTGTGAACCGAGACACATATTCTTTTCATTTGAGACACAAAAATTGTAATTTTCAATTATAATTAAGGCGGGTATATAAGGAGACAAATAGTTTGCAATTCCCAGCTTTGCCCAGCTTTATGTAGAATCTGAAACATTTTATTTTCCAAGTAGACCATTTTTAGATTTTATTTCTGGCTCTGCAGAGGGGCAAGAATAAACCAGGTCAGTGCTTTTCCTGCTTTTCCCAGCTTTAATCAGGGAAATTGGACCATCTCAACATGAAAAAAAAAATAGCTAGCAATTTCCAGAATGTAGACATCTATTACTCAACAAAAGCAATTGGTCTCCTTTATTCAAGAGGTAAGATTACAGCCTAAAGAGATCAAAATGCTTTTTAGGCACTGAGAGCTGACCAGGGCAGGCACTAAAAACTATTCGAAAATATTTTTCAAGTACAGATTCCGATTTCTGTTAGGTGCAAATAAAGCACTTGTTAGAAATCTCTCTGAATCTGGAAGTGGTAGAAGTCACTTCCTCCAGCTTAATCTCAGCTCAGTAATTTCCGCAGCCTCCTTGTCTCAGCATGGGCTAAAGGGTTATATTGTTATGTGGGCTTGCAGTTGTTGTACAAGCACTCAAGGACTGTACAGCCATCACAGGAAACAGCTTCCATGTCCTCATAAGGTTTCAGAAGCAGTCAGTCTTCAGACTGAGACATCTGATGTGAAGAGTCTGTACCTTTAAAAAAATGAAAGCAAAAGGTGGACAACAAAACAAGCTGTGAGATTAAAGACACATTATAAGGAAGTTTACAAACCAAACCTCAGGAGAGAAGACAGCCAACTTACCTAACGTCCTGCAGGGAGTGGAAAGGGATACTATCACGTTCTTCCTTAGAAAGACACTTCAGTACTTAAAACAGAGACAGTGTTTCAGCTGTTTTATCCTCAAGGTCAGGCTGTTGTCTTTCAGCCAAGCAAGTTTGAATCAAAGATAACTGTAACCAGCTCTGCTTCTGTCCCAATACAGCAATCAAGAGCGCTAAGCTGTGTGCTGCTGAATGGTTCTCCTGAATGTGCAGTCTACAACATTTAGTTCAATAGGGATTGCCCCCCTGCTGTAAAGAAGAAAAATAAATCCTGCAGTCTTTTTTGTGTTTGTGTTTTCAGAGCTGTGATTTAAACCCAGGCATTAAGAACAGGTTTTGAGGGCTGTTTGGTGTGATTTCCGAAGTGAATAGACATCCTGCCTGAAAAAGATTATCCTTTAATTCAGCTCCAAACCCCACTTCAATTGATCCTTTTTGAGTCCTGCTCCTTTTTTCCCAGCTAGGTTCATTCCTGGCAGCCCCCAATCATTTATCTGACACAGGTTTGTATCAAAAGACCAAGTTCTAGGGTGGTACTAAGAAGCGTGAAAGAATTAAATAAGTATTAGCTTTCACTAATCTCGTGATTGTAGCTGGCTAGACTTAGGTTCCATTTAAGACGACTTATCCCAAATACAGGACTTTAAGCTTCCTTAACACAGGACCCCCTTTTAAGAACAAATAAGTACAAAGAGGTGAAAGTGTGTTGGCATTTCGAGTAATTATATCAGCCGAGGAAGAATGTCACAGGGTCAGATATCATTTTCTCAGTAATGGCATTTGTGCCTCATTTCAGTTTGCCTGCTAATCTCAGGAACTGTCTGGGAAAAAAAGCAGTGTAGAGACATGCTTACCTCAATATATTGAAGTTACAGTAGGTCAAACATGCACACACTGAACAAATCAATTGATTATTTATTGATTGAACGTCTCTGATTTGGACTGCATTTCAATAAATTGGTTTGACACCTAAGACAAGGAGAAAGCACACAAGAGGAAAAACATGTTTATCGACCAGGGCAAACATGTTTGTGGAAAGGAAGCTGTTAAATCAAAGCATTTGTATCCTATTAATTGTATCCTAGCAACAAGAATAGATCTGAAGGGATGATATATTGTTTTATCACAAGGTAACCAGATCAGTAAAATCTGCATTATCTTTTGTGCAAATGCTAACGTTATGTTTTAACCTTGGGGTTCAGTTTTCAGACACCCAACAGAGGTGTTTGTATACTTTTTTGAGTGAGTGGCACAACCAGTTGTGATCATTGAGTATATTTCTTCAATGCCAGCAGCCAGAAATGATGATCCTCCTCTTCAAGTCTCTGCATCTGAGCCTGTGCTCGTTTTCAGCTGTTTTTACAGCCTTGACATTCTCTGCTGATAGGGGGGGCTTTATTTGCACGAATATCCCAAGCACTTTCTATTTTTACCAAGCAACACAATTCAGTCCTCTCTCCTTCACAATTTGTGTTTTAAAAACTGGACCTAAAAGGCAATAAAAAAAGGTAAAAAACCCAAGTTGTCTGAATAAATCTCCTAATAACTGCACAGGTTCCCAGGGGAGCAATAGCTGGGGTTATTAAGTCCATGAGATGAGAGATAAGGCCAGATGAAGCACATTACTAAGATTGATTATATTGATTATATTCACATTAGTGTGAGTGAATGAGCATCCTGTCATGCGGATCAGAGACTACAGCCACTCTGAAGGCTGGCAAATGACAATCAGTCCTGCTGCTGTTCACATAGGGGGTTTGCTTGGAGTTGTCAGAAAACACAGAAGCACCGCTTCATTGAACCTGAGTGTGTTTGCAAGGCAGCCTGTATCCACATGTTGTGCCTTTATTGTTGCTGAGTTTGGACGGGTGGCCTTCTTGGGGAAAACGGTCTTTTCACATTTAGCCACTTTTTTCACCACAGCTGAAGAAAGAAGGCAATCGGCTGAAACCGGCACATTTATCACATTATGTTTTAAGACCATGAGGACTTTTGTAAGCAAGATGAGGCTACTTGCTTGGTTGGAGATTCGAAACTCCTCCTTATTCCTTTCTGTGTGGAGGATAGTCACTCTGCAATTCATGCGGTTTGATGAAAGGACACGTCTTTACACCTGATAATCTTAATTCTCCAGGAAAAGCTTGTTGGTTGTCTCCAAGCCCCCTTTCTCCTCTGTGGTCTTATCTGGTGAAAACAAAGCTTCTTCACCATGCCAGGTGATCTTGGGATGTGGTCATTTGCCCTCCTCTGTCTGCAGGCTCACGTAGACTGTATTCCTAGTCCAGAGCCACAGAGAACACACTGGACCATTGGAAAGATAGGTGTCAGTCCATAGCAGGCAGGGTTTCTTCTGATAACCATGACTATCTAGGGCCTCAGCAAGGCCTGATCATCAGACATGCTATCTGTGCCTCTGTTAATAAATAAAACTGCCTCCTATTTATCATTAGACTTTTAATCTAGCAAAGTGCATCAATTAAGTGCGATTATGTCTGGTCATTATTAATTATCTTCGGAGACTGTTGCACTTCTGTCCTGTTTTTTTTTTATTAAGAGCATTGTAGTTAATAGATTGTTTTTCCACATAAGCGTTTAATCAAAGACCTGCTGTGCTAATTTGGCAGATAGCAGACAGTGGCTACAAGATGAGCTAATTCTCAAAAGCCTTTCGATCCTCACTGCACTTCGGTCGTATATACAGTATCTTGCTTGTGCTCCAGACTCACATCGCGCTTTGTCACGACAGCAGTGAGCTCTTCTGTTCATGAACACCATCATCTTTTCATTCATCATTTCAAGGCACTTCATAGGAAAAAGCATTTTGATGTCTCTCCCATGCTCCTTTTAAAAAATAAATGTTATTGCGTGAATAACAGCTCATTTTGTCATTTAGTCCAACCAGACCAGAGAGATACAGAAAGCAGTGTAATAGATTTATCTGTGAAAAGGATCAATCCCCCTGTCTCTGGCTCAGACAAATGAGTAGGAAGACGTCAGTCTGAAACCTCTAGCTCAGCCTCTGCATTAGAGTCATTGTTCATGTCTTGTATTGATTCCTTGGCGCATTGCTCTTCAGAAAGTGTAGGTGTGTATGTAATCTGTTTGTATGGTGAAACAATAATAAATACAGTAAGTATTGTTACATCGCTGAGTGGTGTGACCATTAGCACCACAGCTCCGGGGTTGGGGGTCTGATTCCAGACTGGGGCATCTTCTGTCTCCCTGTGTTCCTGTGAGCTTTCTTTAGGTGCATTTTGGGTTTTTCAACACCTTACTAAGTTCTGCTGGTCCATGTGTGCCCTGTGACGGAGAGGTGTTCTGTCCAGGATATTCTCCAGCTTTGAAATAAGCTAAGGTCGGATAGTGCAAGCGTGGTTGAAGGCTATGTATGTATGACTATGGCTAGGCTCCATAGATTAGGCTCACCTCTGTGACTGCCCCAAGAGACAGGGGCAAAATGCTGCCTTTAAAGAATAGCTCGCTCATTCATCACATTGCAGATGAAACACGGTCAAATAGAGGCAAGATGACCAATGAGCAGAGCCCTGATATTCATTAAAGGACTGAGTGCGGTATTCAGTAGGACTCCAGCTATCTGGTGTCTGAGGCTGAGTTTCAAAAAAGCAGGGTCTCTGTACAATCAGAAAAGTACACTGTTGTGCTTTCATTTCCTCATTATTTTGAATTATTTTTTTTCCTTAGAAAAAAAGTTCACTGGCACAGCTAAGCATTAGAGTATACAATATATTTGTATATCCTGAATAAGTGTGCTACAGTGCTATGTAAAATAACAAAACAAGAACAAAGCAAGCTGTTCCCCCACATTTAAAAAAGACTATGGCTCACACATTTTGCTTCAAGCCTCTTCATAATCCTCCTGCTGAGGCATGTTATCTCCTCAGGGACAGACACAGCTCAAGCCTTTTACTCAGCACCTGTTGCTTGGCTTCTGTGCAGCCTCTTTGTTCACAGCATTTCCTCTGCAACTCCTCTGGCCATTTCAGTGGGTGGAATTATACCAGCATGGATGCAGCTTTCAGACTGGTGCCACACAATCGCTTATGTGCACTGATAATCTTTGAGCCACATACTGTTCAAGCCATAATTCATAGGCCTGTCCCTCTGTACTAAGCAGTTTTTCCACCTTGCAATTATCTGGTCTTAAATGGAATGTGAAAAAAGACATTGTCAGCAGGAAGTGAAAGCTTGTGGGACGTGCTGCAGACAAATGCAAGAAACAGGAGTGTCTGCTAGCCCAGAGCATTCATGCACTCACGTCCTTATAGACTCATACAGGGTTAACACCTGCTGGGAGCATTGTCTCCACCTCTGCTGGGTCAGACCCCATACTGGTTCTTCAGTCCCACACTCAGATGCTGCTTTTGGATTAGAGTTAGAAGGGGGTGTGTTGCCATTTTGCATGATCAGAAAGGCATAGATCTTCTGAACCCCTCGGTTCAAAGAAAGCTTCTACCCCACAGCCATAAAACTCCTCATCTCCACCTCTTAAATCTCTCTACCCCTACTGACACCCTGCTGTTTCTTCACTCAGAATATTGCCACTGCTTGAAATGTGCACATTGCTGCTATCTGGATGCTGTTTAAGATGCCATGTTCCTGTCTCCAACAATTTGTGATGTCATGTGCTATGCCTTCTGTTTTGTCATTTGTCATGTGAGGAGACATCTGACAATAAATGTGAAATGTGGCCATGAAACTTGAAAGGTGGATTAAGGCTATCCTAGAGTTAGGATCATTTTTGTGCTGCAGCTCTGTTTTCTTCAAATGAATTACATGTTAGTAAAGGCAGCTCTAGCTCAGCTTCGACTGCCTTAAACTCCTTAGCAAGGGGCACTAGGGCAGGGCCAAGCCAGGAATGTTTCACAGCCAAAGACCCCCCAGTAGACAATAATGTCTAAGATATTAAACCTCCAAACAGCTGTGACAACAGAAAAAGCTGAACACATTTTTGCTGAATAGTGGAATTGTTTATTTACAGAATGCAGCACTCAAAAGCCTGAACTGTTGTGCACTATCCAAAAGATATGTGCTTTTACATACAGTTGTGATGGTTGCAACCAGGTGCATGGACTGGACATCACTTTACTTGAAAATGTTGCACTGCAGCGTATCGCACAGATAGTATGAGCATTATTAACATTACGAGTGTTGCTTGAATCAAAGAAGATGCTTAGAACTGCAGCTGTGCTGTGAAATCCGAAGGGGTTGAGATGCGAGTCTGAGCATTGTTTCTATCCTCACCATGCAGTCCTGTTGACGAGAGGAAAACAATCTCAGTCAGTGTGCTCCAGAGTCAAGAGCCCAGCTCCATCATTCGTGGTCAGGCTTTTCTTATGCTTGATACTTTGTGATTGTTTCGCGTGCCAGAGACTCTTCTTTTCTTTCAGAGGGCCTGCATTGCAAAGCTCAGAGGTGTAATTTCAGAACAGGAACAGGTGACGTGTTTCCCCGTGTGGTCAGCAGGAAAGAGCTCTTTGGCTTGGCTCGTCTTCGTTGGGAAATGTATCCACCCTGGGCTGCTCTGCAGCGAGGTGATGAACGGAGGGCTCATGTGGTCTCCTCTGGGAGTAATTAATGCAGAAGGGGATAGTGTGTGGAAGGAGCTAGGATTGCGCTCAAGTGTGCATCAGTACTTGATTGCTTAAAGATTGTCTCTGTGAAGGTGCAGCATCGCTGACAGGATCCTGCAGCCCTGTAGCAGCTAGAGCTAACTGGTGCACTTTCCAAACTCAAGTTTGAACTTTTCTTTTCCCTTTCCCTGCCCTGTGTTATCCTTCACTAGAGTAAGCATGCTTTTCTTTTCCAGGATTTAGCTGTGTGCTTTGGTTTCTAGAACACATGCTGTATATCCGCAGTTCCGCCTGTGAGGAATTTCAGGATGTGGTAAGCGGCTTGATCGAGGAAAGTAAGACAAAGGTTTTGACCACTTTTTTGTCTCCAATATGTTCCTAGGTGTACGAGCGAGGCACCAATGTGGACCAGTTTGTGACCCGCTTCCTGCTGAAGGAGTCGGCCAATCAGATTCAGTCCCTGCTGAACTCTGTGGAGAGCGCAGTAGATGCCATTGAAGAGCAGTCCTCCCAGTCAGGGTGAGCCATGATAGGCCGTTGAGACTCAGGGGGCGTGTCAAAACTGCTAAACCCTGCATCTCAGGAGGCTGGATCTTTGACGCAGGGGGTGTGTCCTAACTGAGTGGGCTGCACCTTTCAGGCTTAGTGGATGTGTCCAATTGCCTTTGCAGTGTTATTCTGTGAAACAGGGTGTCAGCACAAAATAAAACTAATGTAAATGTATTTGAAATAATGAACCGGGTATTTAAATGCCAGGCAAATTAAATCTATTCATCTATCCATCATTCATACCTGCTATATCCTACAAGGCACAAGGCAGGACTTCCAACCCATCTAATAGTCAAATTCTTTAAAATTCTTAATCCATTGTGATAGCTGTCTTTTTGGCCATTGAAGTTATGACCCATCATCACAGAATATTCATGAGGCAGAGGATAAATGATTATGGGATTTTTTAAAGAATTGAAAATTAACATAACATTAATGCCAGCAGAAACACAGGATTTAAGAACTGTGAAACATGTAAAATATGAGAGCTACATTTGCTACTACCAAACTGAAGGAATGAGATGTTAGATGTAATAAATGCCAAAACCTTGACATTTTCTGGTACAAAAGACAAGTTATTTGACAGAACCTCATCAGCTTTGGGTAGGCTTTCTTCTTTCTCCTTTTTTGTAATAACAACAGCTAAGAGTATAATGAATTTGCGTTCCTCCCACACAGACACTACCCCAGCAGGGGGGGTCACCGTATAGCAGATACCAGGTACGAGAGTCCTGTCCCGGAGTACCCCCCGAACAACAGAGTCACCACCAAAGAGGCCAAGAAGAACATCCAGACCGGTAAAGGTACAGCTTCTCTCACTCTTTCCTGTTCTGCACACAGGCTCCTGATCAAGCTATTTGAAAACACTCCTGCTGTGCCTGCACTGCCATTGTTGCTGAACGCTGTACACAGTGATCACTAGGGCTTGGACTGAGGGCAGGATTGAAGCTGTATATAGAGCTCCAGGCGGGTCAAAGGTTAAGGTTGTGCCCGTGGACATAACAGAAGTTGCAGGGGACTCTTGGAGAGTTTTTAAGAAGACAGATCAAGGATGTGCAATTTGACTGTAGTGATAGTTTTGTACATGTAGAGCTGAGCAATAAACTGTAGCTTCCTTTTTGCATATTCCTTCCGTTTTTGCATATGCCCATCTGATTAATTAAATTCAATGTGATTAAAGCTCCCCTCTAATATGGACACTGCCTCGGGGCTTTGGGTAATTTATTTCCGTACTTAAAGTATCCCCTCCTCCAGATAATTATAATTTACTGCAGTAAACCTCTGCAGTTTTTCTTGTTCAAATTACCCCCAAACAGAAATGACTTAGTGTTACTGGCAACATGGAATCCTTCATTAGATTGTTTTGTTTTAATGTTAGGATCTCTTTAATAACTATTGCCTTTTCAGACTTGTGGAGGAGACAGTTGCCTTTCAGAGTTCTCTCATTTAGAACATTGCAGTCAAATAAATTTGGCTTTTAGCTAATTGGCCATAGTCGCCGGCAGGAGACAGACAAGAGAATATATCTGTGAGGCACTTAATTGCAGCAACTTTGTCTGGTCCGAAAATGACTCAATTTCAGGAAGAATGATGTATAAGGAGACTGCTCAAAATGCAGTCTGTCTCTGGTCGTTTTTTGTTTCTTCCATTTAGTAAGCATTGGTATCAGAGCTGAGTCAAGTTCCCTTTAAGAAATGTTTATCTACAGTTGGAAAAAAAATAGGATTCCAGTATTTATTAGGACTGGGCTAAAGCTTTTACTGAAGTTGTCATAATTAAGTCACATAAAATGAGCTTTCAAACACATCTTTTGTATCAAAATGGTAAATAAAATACTTTTGGGTAGGACTTTTTATAGCCACGGGGATGTGTCTCATGTTTCTGTCAGTTTTTAATAAGATTAATTCTAAAGGAAATAGGAAGAAGGTCCTTCTGGCTCCAACTTCACAAATGAAATGCAGCAGTTTGGTTACAGAGACAGATGTAAATGAATCTCTTTGTAATGCAGCACATTTTTTTTCTCATATTATTTTTGTTTTTTTTCTTTCCTTTAAATGCCGTGTACAAAGCAGGATTTTTTTGACATACTTGCATGAATTGCAGCCTCCCTCGACGCCGTTTTAAGGATGTGGTGTGCTAGTCACCTGCAGTCAAAGGCCTTTAATTAAATGTAGAATTGACCCGATAGTACAGGATTACTGCACTGTCTAAACTAAACCCACTCTATCAACATGTGGCCCAGTGCACTGCAGTGTTCTGGTAGTAATGGTCTACAATTTAATATTACATGTCTGTGATATAAGGACCTTTCCTTAGTGAGCCCATACATTTGCAGATTGAGATGTCTGAGGGCACATTTAATAGGTCCTGTTGCTGTTTAGTGCAGCCATTGTAACTGCAGATCTGAACTGCTATCTAGCTAACCTGGCGTGTGCCTTGTGTGGTAACTGCAATGAGGACTGGAACAACTTCAGGTGATGTCTTTCCAAGGGAAGATGAGCCGAGGGAGTGTATCTGTTAATACCTGGCTTCTCATCTCCTTGCAGTGTTTTTAACTTCTCCCCTACAACTCGATTCAACATCTGTAGGCATTCAATTCTGTTATCTGTTCCCTGGAGAACTGTCAAAGCAGTCACCTGCCACGTCTGCTTCAATACACAAATCCCTGTTCTTCGCCTGCATCTGTCCATCAATAGTTTTCATTTCCTTTTAATAGTGCAAGCAAGGCATGAGAGCACCTGCGTGGTATTCTATCGCTTTTGGCCCTTCATTTTGTCACTCAAGGCTCATCAGCTCTTTGAAGATTGTTTGCATATCTTAAAGCTTGTCACATGGGTCACGTTACTGTTGAACTTGTATTTCAAGAGTCCTGATTTCACAGTAGGCGAAGGCATTCATGACTTTGTGTGGAATGGGCTGGTAGCCTCACATGGCTTATTTGCTGTGACCCTGTTCCTGCAGTGTAACCGAGCTCTAACAGGTCCAGTGCAGATCATGAAACTTTAAGGCGTGGGAATAAACTGCGACGAAGCAAGGCCACAACAGAACCGCTGCTTGACATGCTCAGGAAGGCCACACACAGCCTTCAGTTCATGGTCACTGGCTTTAGTAGGTGTGGCACACACCTCTGTAATTTTATGTCGAGGCTGTTGTGATAAAGCCTGTAGCTAGGGCTTATGCCCATGGTGAATGCTATGGACAATATGCAGGGGCTGGAGTGCTCTGTATTGGCTTTCAGCTGCAGGCTCCTCTCCCACCTTACTTTGTTACAGATTCTCAGGCATCGGGGTATCAGATGTCCTCCATGTGTTTGACTAGAGATGGAATTCATGCTGGCAACAGCAGATAGCAGATAATCAGCATTGAAGTTGTCCTGTCTGCAGGCATACTGGTGGATGTTGAGGAGGGAGAAACGAATGTCTTCGGTACATGTACAGTGTATCTATACTATTTAACATTGTACTGATGATGAGAAAAATAATTTTATGAGCAGCAAAACAAAACACCAATAAAATAATGGCCTTTCCCCTCATTAAAATAGAGCTCTTATATACTTAAAGACAGTTGAATACTTCTTTGGTTGCAAGCACTGTTATACTTAGTAAGCAGCATATTGGGACCGCGATGCAGCATTTATGTCCTATGCCCAGGAGTAGAGCTGCTGATATTGACGAGTTTAAGAGACATGTTTTGTTCAGGCTCCAGCGGACAAGGTGCTGTGGTAGCTGATGGGCAGTGTGCGGATGAGTGGCGTGTGTCGGAGATGCTCGGAGTCCTCCATTGAGCTGTGGCTCACAGTACTTGATGAGCCCAACTCCCTGTGGCACAACGGTCCTGACTGGAGCTCCCAGCTCCCAGTTCAGGGTTGGGTGGGTTTTGACAGGCTAAATACTACCTTAAAGAGTCATTAAATCACTCTGGACCTTTAGAGAGCTTGAGGAGGCTCTGCATCATTTATTTCCCTGGGGGTGAGGGTGCCAAATGCAGACAGATAGCAATCTTAAAGCACTCTACCTGGGTGCTGTCCAGACGTTATCTATCATCCTTTTTCCAGAATCCTGCCAGTCTGTCCCTTAGCTATTCACCTCTGTTAATGTGCACATCTTTAATTAAACATTTCCAATAAATTGAGGAACTGTTTTATTGACAGGTTATGTATATTGATAGTAAGTCAGGCTCTGTGCCTCCTGATTTCCTCCTGATTGTTACCATGCCTCTTCCCTCTCTCTGCTTCCCTTTTTCAATCTAAAATCTGTCTAATATCAGTGAGCATCAACAGGAATCTAAGAGCACATGTATTTCCAACTTCAAGCCCAACCTCTTAAACAAGCATTGATTTTTAAGGTCAGCTCCCTTTACCTCTGAAAGCAATTCCTTTACATTTCAGTTTAAGTTTCAGTCTGGGAATATTCCGGTATGAGTCATTGTAATTGTCAATTGGTGAAATAGGAATTTACCTCCTATTAATAAAGCAGTGAGATAAGACCGTCCATAAGTCTTAAAATAAGCCCTGATCCTGTATTTCACCTGCTGCACCATATTGTGGTCTGCCTGCACTATTCACATTTATTAAAAAGCTTGTGGGGATTTAACTTCTCTAGAATATTACAGGTCAAGTACTCCAGGTAGCCTCTGTTACAAGCACAGAAGCACAGCTGCAAAGGTGTTTGTGCATAATTTTAAAAAGATTGCAGTTTGACACTACAGATATGCAAGAAAAAGGAAGATCCTTTCTAAAAATGATCTATCTCAACAGAAAGAGGTGTGTGCTCAAACATGGTTATCTTTAATGGCCCTTAGATCAATCTTAGAACAGACATCTTAAATGCAATTTTCTGAAAGCCTGGTGTCTTATGTTTGTTGTTTCACCCTGAGTATCCATTCAAAACATGTTACTGTTTTTGTAGGTTGAATATTTCTTTTACAATTGATGTAAAACTATTCAATTAATTAATGGTGCAGTTACAATCGAGCAGTTAAATAAATAGACTAAACTATACGACTGACAGCTCGGTTGGACCACAAATCAGAAGACACTATGCCCTTCAGAAATTAAGTTTGACAGGCAATGTTCATTAAATAGTAAGTCCTGTGCCTCCTGATTTTACAATCCCTTTTTCCTTTCATTTTCTGCTTTCTGTTTTCTATATGAAATCTAGCCATTTAATGTTGGGGAGCATCTGTGAGGCAGAACTTTTACAGAGATGTTGATTTTTAAGGTCAGCTCCCTTTACCTCTGAAATCCAAAATGAATTTATAAATCTCAGTTTAAAATCTGCGAATTCCCAGGTATGTTCCATACTTCCTCAATGTACTGGATTCACAGCCCTAATCTGGAATGCTCAGTACACATTGTTTTCCTTCAGTGTTCCAGACACTTCTACAGTTCCATCTGTGTTCCCAGGTATTTGATACAGACGCTCTGTATTTAGATGTGAGGAACCATATGCTGGACAATATGGTCATTTGCTGCTAATGGAGAGAGAGTGCACAGGGGAGACACATGCTGCAGAAATCCAGGAGTCTTTGCAGAGTTGCTCTTCAATCATCTATATCATAGAAGCTCCCATCAGCTTTCTGTGACACAGACTAAATGACACATGCAACAGTCTACAGATGTTAACAAGTGGCACGGTGATTTTCCAATCTGTAGCTTGTGAACCTATTGCAGTAATTGCGAATTGCCGGCTCGGCTGTCTTTTGTGACACCTTCAGGCATTAACTGATTGTAGCCTGTTCGTTTTGCTGGCACTCTAGAACATCCGCTCGTAATTGAACTGGCACCGTAAGTCACAATGACGACGTTAAAGTAGAAAGTCATCTTACCCACTAATTAGCTGTTATCAATGAGGAGAGAAATTAAAGTGGCATTCAAGTTTGTATTGCTCTTCAAGGAGTTTTTAAAGCCGGCCGTAATGAGATTTACTTTCTTTTGCAGTGCAGCTCAAATTAACTTGGCCTCCCTTGTTTAGCCAGTGTTTTGTAGAACAACTGTCCTGGGTGTTGCAGAACAGTCCTTTCTGTTGATGGCTATGGCAGAGTAACTAAGTGTCACCAGGGAGGTGGGGTGGGCTTTCACTGCTTAAATAGAGCATAGCCTATGCTTATTCATTTATGTGGGTGACTTCTGTTTGTACCCCTTTATTCAACTGGTCACTTTCCTGGACCTATTCAAAGGTCCAAATGCAGAACTCCACTCGCGATTCAAGCCCTGTACCAGAGCAGCTGTCTCTCCAAGCTGTCTGTATTGGACTGAGAGCTGCAGGTGTGTGTCTTTGAGACAGTTTCAGGAGAAAATAAGTGCAAGTATTCGCTGAGGGGTGTGAGAGTGACATCTGGGGTGGCTGAGTTTCATTCAATTTCTCTTTTAACAGAGGAAAGAACACTGGGCAAGTCAAAGGATTAGTGGCTACAGCAGGGAAGAGCTAGTATAGTACATAACAAAGTGAGTGCTGTGGGTTTAAAGGTCTGAAGAGAGATGTACTGTTTTCTCTTCCTTCATCAGGGAAATCCAGGTGGGCAAAAGCAGGTTATGGATCAAGGAAGAGTGGGATGGCTGTTATCACAACAGGATTGGTCTGGCCTCAACCCCAGCTTCATTATTCCCCATACTATAGCTATCCAATTAAAGCAATTAGGGCGAGACCACTCTGGACAGGAAGCCAGTCCTTCACAAGGTCATGAAGACCGGCTGATCAAACCTTGACAGTATCTGTTCAGGAAGTGAGAGGAAACCGAAGTCCCCAGAGGAAACTCCTGTGAGCATGTGGACAACATGGAACCCCCAAACGGGAGGTTCCCAAAAGGCACCCCAATCATGAATCGAACCCAGGACCCAGGAGGCAGCAGCGGTAAACCCCATGCCATCGTGCTTCCCACAATTCAAGTGTGTCATTGAAATTAAGGAACTCGTGCCAGTTGGGACTTTCTAAATCCAGGGATCTGAGCCCACATACTTCACAATGACAGCTCTGGGAAAAGCAAAACCCCAGCTGTACGGAGGGGCTCAGCTCAGCCTGGTTGTTAAAATGCTAGCAGCGATTAACTCATTTAATTAATTGCTCAGATCAATACAACACTGAAGGAAATATTTTGTGTATCAAATCCCACAGTGTTGACAATTTGTGTTTGCCAAGGAAAATTGATTATAAAAAAAGAATGCACTGATATTTACAAACCAGGCTAGCTCAGTGGGGTGAAGTGTGTATGTAGATAAGGCTGCTTCCATGGAGAGAATACAGAAAATGGCCAAGTAGCTTCTATAAGAACTAATCATTTGGAACGCAATAAAATGATCAAACATCAATGATAATTCTGCATTTTCTACAAGTTCATACTACTTCTTCCTTTTATATCTCGAACTTTACTGACATGATCGGCTACAGAGAGGATGCTAGGCTCCAGACCTTTAGATTTGCTGTCAAACAAGTTTTAATGTTAACCACTAGCCTGAGACACACAGAAAATAAATACTTAATAGTACCTAAGGACCCATGTCATCAGATTTAATATTTAAATCACATTCCAGTTGGAACCTTCTGGACTTAGGCTCTTGAAAACAAGGACTGCAGAATTAAGAATTGTAATAACAACGTAATTACTTTGTAATTGTGTGAACTGTACTCCTTGAAATGCATGTACTTTATTTACATATAAGCCATATAACCAATATCGTATCTGCATTATGAAATTATTAATGTATTGATTATTTAATGTCAAGATGTGTAAACTACATTCTGAAATATTGCTTTCTAGTACATTGGAGTGTAGTTACATTTTTCTATACATGTTATTGGACATAATCCTGTGACAGAATTCTGTGACCTCCATTCTATACTTGTAAAATGTGCTTCTTAATAATAATGCATTTACTGTATCAGTCATTAGATTTAGATGAAAATACATGTATTTCAAAATGTAGTTGCCAAATCATTACAAGGTAATTAAAGTGTAAATGCACAATAATGAATGCAGCTTTATTTTGAAGTGTGTCCATTTCTGGCATGCACATCGAAACAGCCCGTGATGAGGGCAGGGGGTTTCTGTGAGCCCCCGCCTGACCTGCCCATGTTCCTGTTTGACCCCCGCAGGAGTGGTGGAGATGAGAGAGGAGGGGCTGGAGGCCCAGATCAACAGGCTGGCAGAGCTCATTGGACGACTAGAGAACAAGGTAAGAGCTCTCCGGAAGACTCTTTGCAAACTGAGCGGCCTAGTTGAACTCTCCTGAATCCACACCTCACAATACGAGTTCCCCTGAAGTGCCGCTCTTTTTGTCTGTTCTGGTTTTGTTCGCACCCTTCCGTCTTCCTTCTGCAGTGGCGCAATTCTGAAGGCTCGTTCAAGTTTTGCCCGCACAGCTATGCAAGAGAGCCCTGAGGGTACCATCGCCCTGCTCTTGCAACTCCTTCACTTGACTCTTACTTCATGCCTGTAACCCGTGCTGCTGGGTGGGGAGTCTTTAGAGACTTTCAGAAGCTTTTTTTCTCACATCTGCCTTCATTTCCCCAATCTCTATAAGGAATATCTAACGATCTAGTTATCAAGTTTCAAGGCTCAACCTATTGTCAGACAAACAGACCAGCCAAAACTCAGAAAATGGCCAGAATCAATGTAAAATTTGGCCCTGCTGGCTTTAATAAACCCTCAGAAATGTGTCAGCAAGCTACGAAAAACTCCAGCCTAATTATTCTCTGAACATTCTCGGCCAGATAACAAGATTTCATCTTTACTTGTGTTTGAAATGCCCTGCAGTAACCCAGCAATTTACTTCTTGGTTATTATTGTTTTGCTACTGTATGGGCAGAGAAAGAGTAATTATAGGGGCCTGACATTCAATTGCAGAGGAATGTGCAGCAATGTCTCTTGCTCGCTCCATCTCTTTCTCGCCCATTCCCTGTGCCTACAATCACTGAACATGAGCTAATGGAGTCTCCAGTTAATATCGCCTTTCTGGGAGGCAATATTTTATTGCATCTTCTAATAACAGACAGGTTTGTGAGCACAGACATCTCAGAACCGCTGTGCTGGTTTTAGAAGGAATCAAGGTTGAAGGCTTTTGAGAACTTGGTCCCTCTGTAAAGCTAACAGGAACTTCCACTGTCAAAGTCCTAATGGGATCTGCTAGATCCTTTTGGAAACATCATGCTGGCAAGCATGGCTAATCATGTTAGCCAGTGGAGTTTAAGCCTCGACTACGTCACATTGCCCCTGCAGGAGCTCTGGAAACAGCACAGTGAGAGCTTGACCAAGCACCAGGTTCATTAATAGCAGAGGATTTTTAATTCATGGTGAACACGTGATATTTGAATCTGTTTCAGCTTTGGTTTCTCTTGGGAAATCGGGAGTAAAATGTCTAGGTTTTTCATCGCATTCCCCACGGACTTTATTTGTAAAACTGTCTTCGTGTGCCACCTGTCACTCGTTTAGCTCAGGATTCAGGACTTTGTGCTGGACAGAGTCACATAAGATCATTGTCCTCCTCGCTAGCTTGCTCTGGAGGTAAGCGTTCTCTAATTGGTCAAAAAGATCGGAGGTCAAAATGACCTTCATCATGTACAGCTCTAGCACAGTGGGGTTAGTGACGTCTGCCTGTCAAGATGGGGTGACTATTCCTCTGCTGCAGTCCGGCGCCACCTTCTCCAGAGAGCTCGAAATAAGCCCCAAACAATAAGCTGAATATGAACAAGGAGTGAGAGTTACCATGGAGAATGTGAAGGCAAAACAAACATCTTCAAGGCTCACAGTGAGATCAAACCGGTGTTCCTGGATTGCTTTTGCAAGACACATTAAAAATGGCATGCGAACCGCAGGATGCCTGCAGCTCCACCTAGCACTCTCTCCTACATCAGTGAAAACTTGCATGTGTTCTCATTGAAATTCTTATTGGTGAAACGGTGTCTCCTCCATATAAATAAATAATAAATAGTGCTTTTCTGGATACTCCACTCAAAGTGCTTTACAGGTAATGGGGACTCCCCTCCACTGCCTCCAGTGTGCAGCTTCACCTGGGTGATGCACCAGTACACTCCCCACACACCAGCTCTCAGTGGGCAGGAGAACAGAGTGATGAAGCCAGTTCATAGATAGGGATTATAAGGAGGCCATGATTGGTAAAGGCCAGGGAGAAATGTGGCCAGGATACCCCTAGTCTTTTCAAGAAACACCCTGTGATTCTTAATGGAATGAGAGTCAGGACCTCAATTTTATGTCTCATCTGAAGGACGGCGCTTTTTTTACAGTATAGTGTCCCCGTCACTACACTGGGGCATTAGGATCCACACAGACCGTGGGGTGAGTGCCCCCTACTGGCCCCTCTAACATCTCTTCCAGCGGTAACCTTAGTTTTCCCTGGGAGGTCTCTCATTCAGGTACTGACCAGGCTCACCCCTGCTGAGCTTCAGTGGGCTGCCGGTTGTGAGTTGCAGGGTGATATAGCTGCTGGCATAAACTAATTTCAGAGTCTCCACCTCACTTCTCCCCTCAGTCCATCCTTACTTACCCATTAGTATTCTACCTTCTTTCTCAGAGGTGTACTGGTATCTCTTTCTGGCATTTGGGATGGTATGATAAAGCATTTCTCAGCAGCATGAAGACACATGAGTGAATTATTAAGGTAGTACAGTCCTTGTCAGTCCTGCTCACCCCAGCACTGAGCCTTAAAAAGGCATACTGTCCTAGCTCATAATTTTATCATTGTTATTCCCTCAGTCATTGCTGTATAATATTTAATTCTGTTTCCCCCACAGCACACCTAATGTTGTGGTGTAAAACTCAACATATTAAATGATGCCAATAAGCAATGAAATACATCAATCTCAACCACCCTCTCTATGAATTATTTTTACCAAGAGTGACTTATCGAGGAGGTTTCATTTTTATGTTTGTCCTCCATATTACTTTAAAAAGGAAAAGAGAACATCTAGAAGCTGTACCGATATGCTTTGATTAGAACAGGCCGTTGAAAAAAGGTTGACTCTTCCACACGGCTAAAACTTTAACACTCTTTCAGACAGTGCACTGTTCTGACAGCAGAACCCAGCCCGCCCTTTCACAGTCACTGTCACAGAGCTGTGCCGATCAAGAGTCAGAGATGTGCAGAACTCATCGTTAACACACAGCAGTCAGAAACTCAAAGCACTGCCTTACTCATCATACTACATAGTACTACATGAGCAGCAAGACAGGTCTACTAAAAAGACAATCGGGGATGGACTCTAGCTCCTCAGTGGCAGAACAGACAGTTTGTGTCGTATGCTTCGTATTTCCCACAAATGGACAATCTAAAGCATCACCATGTCTGAGGCTCCTTTACATCTGAAGTTCACCTGAACCCTTCCAGTTTCTTTAGCCTGCTGGCTAATCAATCGATGGCTGGACACAGCCGGGCTGAGGAGTGATGAAAGGCTGAAGCCATAGACTGATGAGAGCATGAAAAGAGGCTGGTGAGCTGTGGACTCAAGAAAAAGCTGACCTTGCCATGGTTTGTGGGCCGTGCCAATATTTTGCATTTGTCTGCTACAAAAGCATGCATATAGGAAGATAGCTGACTCTGCTCCTTGTTAATATCGTTCCAGAAGGTGAATTTTTAATGCTCAACTCTAGACAACTGGCAATGGTTTCCAGGCAAATATAAATTGGTTCCTAGCTTCAGCACACAATGTACTGCACCCTGTCACCTCCTGTCAGACCTCCCATTCCACATAATGCTGTTTCCTGACCTTTGCACGACTTCCCAGAATCCTCCTCATTAACCTATTTGACACACAGAGATGCCAAAGCTTCATCCAGCAGTGTTTCAGTAGCAAGCAAGCAGATCCACTCCATCTCTCCCTGCATAGTCTGAGATACAGTGGACAGTGCTGTGAAATTCTGAGGCCCATAAAAGCCCCAGGATGTTTTGGAGTTCAAGTCTCAAAAATCTGCAGAACGTGTAGCACAATGTGAAATGGCTTATGATGAATATGGTCACAAGCAAGACAGAGTCGCTGGACAGAGCTTCGTCATCCTTGACCAAAAAGTCTGCTGATGTCATTATGGCTGAATCGCTGGCTTCTTCTTGCTCATGAATAAGCAAGATCATTTAAGGATTTTAGAGTTTAAGTGACTGTGACTGCCGTTTGTTGTCATTCTGTCTTTGGCCCACAATTAAAGGCCTGCTGTTCACAGTCTTCGTGGTATTATTATATCATAATGTCCAACATAGCAGACTAATCCAGTGTAGTTATTATATTCCGATGCATATGATCGCACACCTCTTCAAAGGTATACAAAAATTTTATCAGATGTATTTATTTGTATATTTATTTGTTATTTTTCCAAATTTGAAAATTTCCAAACAGATGTTCTCTGTAGTGAACCGAAGTGCCGCCAGCAGTTGAAATGAATTTCTCTGTTTTGTGAAGAGAACACAGTTTCATATTTCTCTATAGTTTCATTCTCACCTAATTATTTTTTTTACCAACTCCAACGTTTGACAAACAAGGGTCACTTTGCCCCCAGAAAAGAGTACTCCAACAGTCAGAACGAAAGAAGCCACTTTGAAGCTTGTGCAGTGAAAGGGTTCTCTCTCCTGTGGAATAAATATGCTCTGTTTGGACAGCCAGGAAGAATAATTGTGGATTTCCTGTTTTTTAGCAATTTTGTCTGAAACAAACAGCAAGGTGGCATTTCCCTAGAACAGCTACTTTGTTCTGCCTGCAGAAATCGGCTCGTAACTCATAAATCTTAATAACGGATCTCTCCTCACAATTGGGAAATGAATTATTTTATAACCTTGTACCTTGGAGATACCTCTCAATTACTAGTTGTCACCAATTTACTGCACCCCAGCACTGAGACTGCCAGCAAAAAGGTGTAAAATAAATGGGGTACTATATTTATTGCAGCCAAGCCATTATTTTTTATTCACTTACATGCCAAGTGAAGATTTTCGCAGAGACAGGTTGCATTTTGTTCGTTTTAATGTGGTGAAAGCTCATTATAGTGCTTTCTCTCTGCTTACTGTAGGGTACTGCACACATCAGCTGCATTAATGAAAGAATCAGTGGGCCCTGATAGCATAGTTACAGTCATTCAGAAAAGCAGCACTCAGAAGAGCTGAAGCATCTGCAATATATTTTGTTCATATTTCAATGGTTATTGATTTTGTTCCAAAAGGACGGGAGAGCGCAGTATAGAACAATCATTTGTTTTAATCACGGAATCAGTTCAGTCTGTAAACATCGAATAAAATCTAAATATGTCAAAAATGTGCCGAGCAATGAGCAGAAATGATGAAAACGTGTTAGAAAAGGAATGCAGATTTGGAGCTTTGCAGAAATGAAGAATGTTGTTTCTCAATAGCTTTCAAAGCTCAGTTTACAGTATACCGTCTGTATTTCTACTTTTATCCCATTTTTCCATATAAGTACAGGAAAAATGGGATAAAAGTAGAAACAGGAATATTATTTTGAACCACTGGTTCATGTAGATGATGGTTTAGGTCATGAAATACTGAAGGTAGCCAATAAACTCTAACAGTCTTGCTTTCCGGTGCTCATTAACGAATCGTTCTGGGTAACATAGACAGGTAGCAAGGTAAGGTAGCAGAAAGATACCATATATTTTAACCTAAAAAGGACTTGTCCACTAGTTTATGGGAAGGAAGGGAAGGCTCCTACAGAACCAAGTCCTGTGTTCCATCAGAAGGATATTCTAGGGTATTGTTCCAGAATTCCACTGCTCAGTAGCTGCAGTGAGGTTGAAAGCAAGCTAGCACCCCAGTATATTGTGTGGAATTATCAAGCCATTACTGTGTAGCCCCCACTCCATTGCATAGCTTTCAGTAATAATTAATTAATCATTACAGTAACAGATTTGCAGTGGGCTGTTTTGAGTAACTTGACATTTTTATCATTTTTGACTGTGGGCCAATGAAAAGGACATTCTTATAACAAAGGCGGCATTTTTGATATTTTTATTTCTGCAATCTGAGTACATAGAAACGTGAACCTGTTGTTTTCCATTACTTTCGTGATGCTGTAGAGAACGCAGACATACGTTTCCAGGCCTGGAAAAAAAAATGCGTCGCCCTATGAAGACAGTGATTGATTTAAAATCATTTTTAAATTGATTTCAATTAAGTACAGCCATAGATGTTAGCAGATCATAGAAATACCGGTCCCACTACTGGTTACTGCAGCACGACCTGCTCAGTGGAAATTCATGTGTGGTTCTCTGTGGTTCTTGTTGCAGACAGTGTGGTTTGACCTGCACCAGAGGCTAACAGACACTGATGGCACAGCCAGCGCAGTAAGTAGCATGAACTCAGTGGAGCACATTGTGGGACAAATCACTTTCAACTTCTTGAGACATTTCACAGTTCCATTCCGAAATCCTCACTTTGCACCATGCATGTGCTCTGAGCAACAGCCTTTCAGTCCCCATTGCTGCATTCCTTGTTGACATCACGTGCTGGACCCTGCCTCCCCCCAGACTTGTTTGTCCTGACTTTCTGGTCTCGAAGACTGTGGGATGGGGTCTCAGGCTCGCTTTGCACCTGCTTAGTCATCTGACATCACTCCCAACTCCCAGCAGCTGGGGTTGCGGGATTCAGAAGCGCTTGGCATAGGTGACACGTGGTGCAGTTCAGGGTCTTTGCTGTATATCCCAGACTGCAGTGAGATGCTTGTCATGGGCTCTTTTCCAATGGGTTAAGTGTTGGGCAATGATTCGTGGATTTAGATTCTTTTATACAGAGTGGCCTGCAAAATTGTGCATTGTCTGCTATACAGTCAGCTCCTAGTGTGTATGAATGCCAGAGTATGTTCTTCTAGCCAGTTTAAAGCATGAGCATGCTTTATGTTGTGGTGCATGAACTTTTCACTTGAAGCAAATACTGTACATTCTCAAAGGTAAGATCACTTTTGTGTGTATTTACGTATAGAAGTGACCAGGTAAAACAATCCCCATATTTTTCAATGTGAAAGAACAAGGAAGTGAACTTTGGACAGCTCAGTTCATACCAAGGACAAGATTAGAGAATTAGATCTGTGCTTAATGCACTTGTATACTTTCATAATATATGATGGTATGAAAAGCTGGAAAGTTGCTTTTTCACTGGAAAGAAATGCAATTTTGTTTTAAAGGAAATAGCTGTTATATATCCAGTGTAATATGTGCTGTAGAAGAACCACAAATATGTTTCTGCAGTATACGCTTGTGTTGTATTTGTTTTAAAAGGAGAAGTATGGAGCTCTTTAGATTGGCGCTGTCAGGTTGATAGGTTTCCCAGTAGGATGTGAACAGTGGATTTAACTACAGCCTCGTGAGTCTGCTGACAGAGATAATGTTTAATAATATTTTGAGTGAGCCAGGTACATTTTAAAGATGTGAAATTACATTTTATGTACATTTCCATAAAGGGAAAATCATGAGTTGTGCTAAGAACCTAAATTGCAGCTCTGCGTGTGAAGATATCTTTTTCTGAGGCAAGCATTTTCTTTGTTCCCATTAAATTTATTTTTTTTTAATTGCCAGCATGCTAATTAATGTAAGGATTTATTTTATTTTTCCAGTCACGTGACACAGCCCTTGGTTACAGGCATAGTACAGCAGATATGGCTTCTGTCTCTGTGGTGTGCAAAACGCACTTGAAACATGTGCTTTCTCTGAAGTGAAGAGGACTGTGAAAGAATGGCTTTTGGTAGCCGTCCCTTCCCTCAGAAGAATACATTAAAACAATTTTGAGCTCAGCCCCAGGAATTCAAAATTGATTTAACTCTGGCATTATTCTCGAAGAATCATATGAAATTGAATCATCCTTTATTACCTGGGAAATGTATATTACATTTGTCCTTGTCAGTTTTTATGCTTTCCCATTTATACCTCCCAGTGGGATTACCACAAGTTTACCTGACAGCCTAGCATATGACTGATGCTTGCTTGTGCTCTCTCATTGATTTATGTCTTTATTATGTGTATTGGGATGAATTAAGAGTGCAAACCAGGTGCCAGGAATGCCAGCACATGGTAACACAAAGCTAGTTAGTGCTGTCTGATGAACTGGATCCCACTAGCACAGGTTCTTGCCACAGCTGCTGTTTAAGGGGCTGCTAACAGACATTGTGCACAATCATTACATTACTTCTGCTGTCCGTTTAAGGTGATCTCATAATTAAGAACTTGCTGAACTAGTCATACGAGGTCAATAATCCAGTTGGAATGATACATACCTCTGAGGCTCTTCCAAACAGAGGACCAAACTGTCTGCTCTTCTGGAGATTTTAGCAAAAATCTTCTGGAACTCTAAATATACTCCGTTTTTATTCATCGTCTGACCTCCAACCACTAGGGGGAACCCTACATTTTTCTTCTTTCAAAACTTGTGAATGTCAGCAACATTCAATTTCAGGTGGTAGATCACAGACACTCACACTCATAAACGTACACTAGACTCTGAGGGAGAAATGTAACTTTAAAAATATATTCACAATCCATGAAGAGTTCCTATCTGAGCAGCACTTAAATAAAAAAGACAAGCTGCAGGGAAAAAAGGTCAACCATTGGAAAGCCATCCTAAATGAACCACTTTATGTTGTTGGTGGCATTTTAAAATATGAAACATTATTGCATTATCTGTTATGCTTATTGTTTGAAAGTTCAGGGAAGCCCAGTTAGCTAACACCAGCCCTGCTGTGGACATAGGTTCACGCTTCTGCTAAAAGTCGTTTTGGAGAAGAGGCTTTCTAAACCATGTTTCAAAATTCAATATGAACAAAAATCCTTGTGACTTAACCCCATTATTTTCATGCTGTATCAATTCCCCTTAAGTGGCTACAAACGTGTGAAGTTTTTGTGCAACGGAATAGGTTTTATGGACATTTGAAAATTTGATGAAAAATAATCTTAGCAATAGCCGGCAGCTGTATGTTTTGGCGCCCTGAAAAATCATTATTTTCCTCTTTACAACAGCAGTCGTCCCTTTGATACCTGGATAATGAGGCTCAAAACACTGGAATGTTGGTGACAGTAGGTGTGGGAATAAAACGCAACAGCCCGCAGCTCCTGAGGGTTTTCAGATGTGTGCCGTGTGAAGGAATTATCTAGCCTCAATCAAAACCAGGGGAGATGACACCAACTCAGGCTCCACTGCTGTTGCCACATTCCTGGAGAGGAACAGCAGGCGTGCGTCAGTGGCTGATATGAGATGGTGATGGACAGCTCTAGGCCTATCAGACATCCTGTTCTCGATGGATTCTGTAATCAGCCGCTCTCTGTCGGCTCTCATATCTTGTCACACGCTCCACGGTTGTCAGATGTTAGAGACCAGAGAAGGAGCAGTACTGCTTCACTGAGTGACCACACGGTCTACCAAGGCATCAGGCCATGTGTCACTGTTCACTGTAATGACTGACATAACAAGGCAAGTGCGTTACCAGACAGATTGCCATGTTTCAGAAACATCTGAGTCCTTATGGGCGTGCATTGGTTGGCAGAGATTTGTGAGCACAGTTTAAAAGCAGGGCTTTGTAATTTATTTGCTGATTAATGCTAACTCCTGAGGGGCAGCTTATTTGCTATTGACTACCAGCCGGGTGATTTTATTAAAAACAGGTGAAGTATCAACTTTGTTTCCCGGCAGAAAGCCATGCTGAGGCTTCTCCTTTGCCAGCACGCTTCAGCCTTGATCAGTGTAAGTAGGGCATACAGAAATTGTGCTGCCCTTCAGTGCTACCGAGGCAATCATCCCTGTCATGAACTCTCTGAGGAGTCAAAGGCCGGAGTGGGGAGTGTAGCTTTGAGTCTAATGGGGGCTGCTCTGCCACAGCTATTATAGTTCAGTCTTCACCTCCTGCAGTTTATTGATAGATCTTTTCACAAACACAAATTCTTAAAAGCTCACTGCCTTATATGCACATATACACACCCAGAGTATCATTTGTGTACTCCAAACAGGAAGATAGAGTGTGTGCTGCACATGTGTGTATGCTGTATATAAATACACATTAAATGGTACACATGTGCTATAAATGCCATTAGATATGGCGGGGATAATTAAGTTTATTTCCAAAACTTCATCTGCTGTAATTTAGGATTTCAGTGTAGAAACATACTGTAACTATACCCATGCAAAAACATACAGTATATACATCCTCCAGGGCTCCCTGCCATGAAACTGCCTTTTCAGAAAAAAACAAGATCTTTGAAAAGAGCCTTGAGGTACATCCATCTGAAAGAGATTTTCTGGCATTATTTGGGAAAGAGGGAGAGAGACCAGTTTGTCAGATTCCGTCACTATATTCTTATTTGGCTGCCCTAGCTTATGAGCCACGTTTCATCCTTAGAACAGCTGCCTGCTTTCAAAGGATTTGAGAGGCTCAATAGGTCAATAAGCAAGCAAATGAATAAATCATCCTGCTCTGGCTCTGCTCGGAGAGGGAGCAGCAGTGTTCGTTGGCAGGTACTGCTGCTGCCACAGAGAGCTGTGTGAGAGAAAAGCCACATGGTGCTTGGAGGGGGTGTTGTGGTGGGAGGTGGGGGGGGTTACTAAGGTAGGATCGCTAGGTCGCCATGGCAACCGTTGCGCTCGGCTCCTGCAGTGGAAGGCCTGTCCTCCCCCCACCTGCCCCCTCCCCCCCCCCACCAACAGCCCCAGGGGGCACGCATCTGTTCCCACTGTCTCCGTGCGGAGGCTGCGTGGGCCTGCACTGGATTCCTCCCCCCAGCTCCCTTTGGGGTCCCCAGCCTGTCCTTGCCTGCCCGAGAGCTGTGCGCCTCTGCCATTCTCCTGGAAATACAGAGCCCTGTGAGTGTCGTACGAATCGCCAGGCGCTTCTGTGTTTACTTATGGATCAAGATCTGCCCCCCTGCGCTCCACACACATTGCTCAAGGCCAGCTTCACCGCCTGAAAGACCTGAGAGAACAGAGGGGTAACAGATCTGTGCCTCATTCCTCTAAAGCAGCTAGTTATGTTCTAAGGCACACGGCATGTAGGATCTTCCCTACAGTCTTTTACCATTGATTACTCAGATCATGCACTCCTTCAACGTACAGGTTCCTTCTAAAACCACCCCTGGGTCTGAATACTTGTGGAGTTAGTTAACATAACTAGGTTAACTTTATAACTGAGAGCTGGAGAGGAGCGAAAACCAGAAGACACAGGGACGGGGTTCGAGACACCTGATCTTAACCCCTCAGGATCAGTGCTTAGCATTGCTGTCTTGCCTGGAGCCTGGAGCCCTGGGTGCAGTTCCTGGGAGGCTGTCCGTGTGGAGTTTAAATGTTCTCCCCGTGTTTGCGTGGGGTTCCCCCAGAGGCTCCAGTTTCCTCCCATGGTCTGAAGACTCTGGGCTGTACTGGGAGGTGTGTGTGCTGGTGGCTGTGTGTGCCCTGCAATGGATTGGCCTCCAGTCCAGGGTGTACCCTGTCCTGCCCCTGTTGCTTGCTGGAATAGGCTCTGGCTCCCCCGCAACCCACTCCTGTATAAATTGGTTCGAAAATGGATGGTGTTGTGTTCAGTTAAAATGTAGTGTGAGTTTTTTCCCCTCTCTTCCAAAATATCAGCAATGCACAGATGACTTTCTTAATCATTTAGGAATTTTATGCTGCACAGAATGCTTTACTATTACCTGCAGACCACCAACACTATATATTTTATTGTTCCTTTATGTAACATTTTGAATGGGACTTTTATTAAAGAGTGTAAAATCTTCCCCTGAAAAAGATTTTTAGGAGCTTTAGAATTCCCCCAAAAAGAGGATGTCTGCAGGATTGAGAAATGCTGCTTTGAGAGGGTTCTAATTATCCAACTGGCAAGAAAAGGGTATATAAACAGTCTGTAATATCGAGAATGATGCCTGATCGTCCTTTGGAGACAGAACCAAACTGAAGCTGGTATCCACAGTTTAATTACAGGAGCTCACCACTGTAGCAATGTGTCCACTGCAAATATAGCACATAATTATGAACAATTAAGAAGAGATTGACTTCATAAACTATTCAGTGATTTAATAGGTTGCATATGATTGCAGCATCAATGAAACAAGCTGTGTTGACATTTATGTAACAATAACATCAACAGATCAAATGGCATTTTTCTTCAGGAAAATAGAAGCCAACACAGATACCTTTATTGCACTTTTCAGTACACTTTTCTGGGCTTAAAGGACACATCTCTGGTCAGATTTACAAAATATTAAAAATGCTTATTATGACCTTCAAACACACATGTTCACCTAACACTTTTGAGTGTCACAAAATTACATCTCCCTGTGTTCCATAAATGACACCTGTAGTCAGAGGATCCCAGTCCAGCACTTAGACATCCACACACCTGCTGACAATTCCAGCTGAGCTTAGTTGTCTAATTGAAGCCTTAATCAAACTAACAAGTAGCTTGAATTGGAATATTTGCCTTTTTATTTCTACTCAGAATATGACATTTTATTTTCTGTATGAAATGCAGTAGTTAAAAGGCAACCTCCAATAAGTTTAAGCGTTGAAAACTGTCAAGACGGCAACAGCACTCCAATTGTCCATTAAAGGTTCAGTTGTGCGAAAGAGTTTGGCTGGAGCAAAGACCCGGTGTTGGGGGCTGCTTGATCAGGCTGGGTCCCCTGTCTTGAGACACACTGGCTCCATCACAATGTGCATGGAAGTATAAAATCCATATGGAAACAAGTGTTCTCTGACATTGTAGTCCGGATACAGAACTGGAGTGCCCCCAAAAAAAATCATTCAGGCTAATGTTCCACCTTCATCAAAGTAAGAAGACAAGTTTGTGCATGCCAGATTCAGACTTTGTAAATCATTGCCAGTGATTACTTTGAGCATACCGCGTATGAATATTTATTGTTCTGTTGCTGGAGGCAATCAAGGTTTTGTATTAACTATTTACATACTGTACATGCATCTGCTTCAGGGCCTTTATGATGCAAAAGACCATGATACAGCTTTGTTTGTGCATGCTGTGCTTTATGCTTGGTGTTCTGTCACAAGTTGTTTCTGTGTGGCAGTAGAGTTTAAAAGGGGGAGTCTCACACAGGAAGTGGATTTTTTTGCCAAGGTGGCTGTGATAATACCATGTTGTTTTGTTTTTTGCTGTGCTTGGTGAGATGAGTCCGGCATCAGGTGGGCTACACAGGTGCTAAAGTCAGGTGACATGAGTTCTCAGGAAATCACATGCACATTCCTCACCTGCTTGAACACTGGGAGCCCCTGTGGAGCTTTTGGAATTTGGATTTTCTTTTCCCCTCCTGAGTGCAACCAGGAGCTGAAGTTAGACTTGTAAAATTGATGGGTTGGAGGGGACAGACCAAAAGAAAACTTTTTCATCTGTTTCTCGTCTGAGTCCGAGTTCCCAATCCAGGCCTCTGTGTCTGTAGTCTGACTTTGTCTTCTTTCTGGCTTAAAATAAGGCAGTTCCTCTAGCAAAGCAGTTCATTCCCACTGCTGGACACTTTCTCAGGGAGTTCAGTTGGCTGTCTGGATATACAGAGTCACACTCCATTGCATTCTCGGGTCAAGCTAATATGAAGCAACACTCTGTTTGTGGAGCTAGATAGCACCTTATTAACTAGACCCAACTTGAACTCTGTCCACTAGCTGCCCCAGTTAAAAGCAGACAGCCTGGATTTCTCAGCTGTAATTGGAGTCATGTTTCAGACATCAGGCCCACAGTCTCGGGGTCAGATGGGAAATTCTCTCTACCTGTATCTGCACAAAGACCTTCAGATAAACCTCCTGCAGGCGATGGGCACTCTGCTGGAAATGAAGGGGAAGACATACAGTAGCAGGTGATCTAACACAGGAGCAGAGCACATTTCTTTTGTTTTTGCTTTTGGTTTTTGAGGATTGAGACAGGAAGTTTGATCCAGTGAACATAATGACAGTTAAAAATGAGAGGAGCTGGCCCATCTGGACGTTAGCAGTTAATTGATCAGAGGATCTCCTCCGGCTGTGTCTTGAAGGAAGCAGGGCTATCCTCTTCAACCACACGGTGGAGTTGCTTGTTAAGATGAATGCATGGCTAGCCTGTTAAGCCATTTCCCCACAATTCATTCCAATCTGTTGATTCTGTGGCAACAGACATCTTGTACCCTGAAGTAAAACCCAGGATGCTTGTTACAGGTGTGAAACTGATACAAGATCAACACAGAAAAGTGCTATCTAAAAGTCACACACTGTCTTGAAAGCACTTTACACATCACAAGTTGAAAAGAAGCAAGGACAAAAGGAGAATCAGGAATATGCGGTCAGGAATATGGGGTGTGGGGTGGGGTTGTGCCTCTGTTTTATTAGAAATCAGCTGTGAGCAGGACAGTCTGCAGCTGCTGTATCTGATTGTGATGACTCACAGTATGGACCCCTGCAGCCCAGCTCCAACTTTAATGCAAATCCGAACATGGCAGGAATTGTGCAACCACAAAGCAAACCACTCTCCGACCCCTCGAGCTGAACCAAGAGGTCTCATCTCTGGTGACCACTGCCACTCCCCATAGTCCAGCAGTGTTCCCAACATCTGGGTAGTGGATGTGGAAACTGCTTTGTATTAAAATGTGCGAATGATGTGTGAAGAAGCTGCTGCCCACAACGAGCTCAGCAGTGGCACCAGGACGGCTTTGGTTCAATAGTACCTTATTAAGGAAACCCAACCTGAGCTAGCTGCCCCAGTTAAAAGCAGACAGCCTGGATTTCTCAGCTGTGATTGGAGTCGTGTTTCAGACAGCAGGCCCACAGTCTCGGGGTCGGCTGGGAAATTCTCGCTACCTGTATCTACACAAAGACCTTCAGATGAACCTCCTGTGGTTCAATAGCCACTCTGTGGTGAAACAGCTAGCAAAACCCAAGACAGGTTTGTGCAAGAAGGAGCTGCAGTGCTTGTAGGGTTTCAATCCATCATGAAGCTTCAGGACGTAGTTGACCTTTTTAAGTAGTTAATTGCCCACTATTACCATTCTGCCAGTTGTTACGCAGGTGATGAATTAAAGAAATTTGTTAGACTTGCAGAGTCTAGACTACCAGGAACAGACTAGTTATGACTGGTGGTGACTTAGATGTTTCGTGTGGTAGGTCATCTAGAAACAGACTTTGTCTTTTGGAATTTGACGTTAGAGAAGGAATGTAAAGACATTGACACAGTGAGTGTGTGAGCAAAAAAGTGCAGGAGTAACACATTTTTGTGGTTAATCATCATGTTACATACGAACTACCACACAAACGTGTGATTCCTCCTCAATCAATCTTTAGTGCTTCAGCAATATTTGGATTTATTGCATGAAATAAATATGTGGATGGATTCTATAGGAGAACAGTATTTCAGCAAATTTTCAGTACATTTCTCAAAATAGAAACTGTGATATGGCAAACAATACTGTGACAACCCCTTCCACCAACATTAATTCTAAATTGGATTTTAGATGTAAAAATTCTAATGCTTCCAGAAGTGTAATTTAGCGAATCTGCATTTTGCAAAAATACATTTAATTAACTGATTAATGCCAGTGTAGCATCATTGCCTTCATAAAATGATCCTGCTGTCACTTAATAAAAATGTGAAATGCTGAGGCTGTTGCTGTATGGACAATTAACCGCACAGTCACTATTTTCTTACTCTGGGAGTCTCACTCCAAGAAAGATGTCTACTGTAATGATGAAATCTGTGTAGCTTCTGTCAGTAGGTAACCTGTGTTAACCCAGTACTTTACTGTGACTAGATGCTCCACCTGTCTGTATTTCATCTCTCAAATTTTCTATCACATTCATCCTACAGTTCTGATAGGTGAGAGATCTAGAGACTGGGTGACACCTAGTGTCTCCCTTGTATTTCTGAAATTAGATGACATGACTTACTATAGGATGGTTACTATCCTAATGTAGCCTTTTAAAATCCTCCACATGTTCCAAATTTCTTGTGCATGCTTTTGCTGTCTTCTATTTTTAATATATCATTTTATAATCAAGAAAATCGATCATGAGCATCTTCCAGTGTCATCCAGAAACTCATCTAGAAACTCTTTGCATCTCATGCAAACTGACTGAATATCAGTGGTGCTTCTGGCAGCTTGTCAGGTAAAGATTTGTTATGGGTCTGGAGTGAATTTATAATGCATTGATTGGCTGTGAGTCTGAGTCAAGGATCGCTTTAAAGGCAGGTAGCTTATGAACAAAGATAGTCTGGGATCTCAGTTCTGCTTCCCAGTGGCCTGAGTTGGCAGCTCAAGAAACAGACAGAAGGAAAATGTGTATGTGTTGTATCACTCATGAGCAGAGAGCTTTCTACCAAAGTTCTCTTTTCTGTTTAGTCACTTTGGATGCTCATTAGCACAAAGGAAATAAAAGGAAACAATTAAAATCCTCATGCCCCTGTCGTGCTGTTTCAGAAATAGCTTAGATGGCTTAACAGGATCCTGTTTGCTATTAAAACATTTCTCTTGGCAAAATGTAATAAGTACCCCTAATTATGTAATTTGTTGCAACCACTGTGTTGTGGGACTAAGGTTTGACTTTGACTTTTTGAGAAATGTGATAACCAGTTTCAACACAAAAAACACATGCATTTATTTTATTTGCAGATGATAAATGACAAGTAAATGCATTTTTGTGTGCCACTTTTCAAACTGAATTATGACTTAACACTCCAATTGCAGCTGATCATTAATTGTAGCAGTGTTAATGTATTGTCATATTGATGTCATCCTTTTGTTTTAAATAGAACGATTGCGAACTTTCAAGCTCTTTCTAGTCCTACCTATGTCACTTTTTCATAATAATCTGGAGTCCCCGTACTGCTAGCATCTCACCTTTGCAAATCCCAGGATCTGAATTACACCCAAGAGATGGAAACCAGCATTTTAAATGTCCAAACTTACAAAAGCAGGCAAACATGACTTGCCATTTGTACATTCTGATCAGATTTGGTGTTACTAATATTTTATACTTCATGTAAGTCCTGCAAAAAAATGAGAAGGGTGCCAAATTTAACAGTTGAAGTTTTCACTCCATTACAATATATTTAACTACTGTAACTTCTCTTTGCCTTCCTCCCTGGGGCCAGGAAAGAAGTACAAGGATACAAATGAGGGGAGCCATTTGGCCCATCCAGATTGCTTGGTAGTTGGCAGTCAATCTCATTCAGTTGTTTCTTGAAACATAACAGAGTTATGGCTTCAACAGCATGACTAGGTCACTTGTTCCACGCTCCCACAACTCTCTTAGTAAAGAAGTGCCTCCTGTTCTCAGTTTTAAATGTTCTAAATGTTGACAGGCTCATGCAGTAACGCAGCTATGACTCCTCCTCGCCAGGGTCTCATCTGCTTGCTGTCTGAGCTGGTCTGCATCAGTATTTGCCACTGCGGTCTGTCAGGCTTCTTTTTGATAAAACGACCTGTCAGGGAGTCAGGCCCTCACTGATTGAAATGTACAGAGCACTGACAGGAGAAAGAAGACAATTCTTCTCGGGCTGACACAGGAGACCTGTCGGAAAGCTTAATTTCCTGTCGAGTCTTCTCTCTCGTTCGAGTCTGGGAAGCACTGTACCAGATGTGCTGAAGTACGGTAACACAGGAGTGGCTGAGAGAGGTTTTTAGGAATTGATTTACAGGTAGACGGGATTAAAATACCCCTGTCAGTCAGACACAAAATAACACCAACACAAGACTAATCCCTGCTCCAAATTGTTTGAGATTTTCTCTCATGGACACAAATTGCCATCATTCTCCTTTAGTCCCACGTGCTCTAACCTGTGCTTTCTTTTCCAGCGTCTTGAGCTTTTCTTGGTGTGGGAGCCTTCACTTGAGATAGCAAGGGTCCTCATAGCCAGAAGCTGTGGTTCTCCATGTCCCCCTGTCACTCTTCCCTCTGTCGTTTTCCAGTCCCTCTATCTGGTGCGCCAAGAGATGGCGGTATCCCAGAAGCACCTGGGAGAGTTCTGCGAGGCCCTGAAACAGTACCTGAAGAATGTCTCTGCCCAGAGAGACTGTTTCCAGTGAGTATAGATGCCTGTGTGTGTGAAAATTAAGATGGCAAGTCTTGTATATACTTAGAAAATACTCATCTGTTAGTGAATACCTTTGGAACCTGCATGCATTCTTTTCTGTGAACATTTTTAATTTAATTTTTCTCAGGGGTAATATTATCCCAAATATTTATTTAAATACAGGAATCAACAGAATTGGAGAACTTTTGAAAACCCTCTAATATAGTGGATCATGGAGTGGATGCATCGAGCATTTATTATTAAATAATAATATGAAGCCCATCACAGCTGCATAGCACCAGAGCAGAAGTTAATCAGGAGCTCCTTTGGGTTTTTTAACTTAATAATTTGTTTTTGTACAATATCTTCATTAGGAGATATCGCACATAAATTCACAAAAGAGTAAAACAATTCAAATATAATGGAGAATACAAGATCACTTCAAGAAGTAGATTGCTAAATCCTACAGTCATTATGGTATCACTTTGTGGTGATCAATAGTTTTATCCCAGCCAAAGTGTTGTCAGTCTGACACTGTAGCAGTATAGCACATGCCATTTGATGAAGAATACTGAGTTGAAATGAAAGTGTGCTGACACAGTGAACTTCCAGACTGTTCTCTAGTATCTCTAGTATCCCAATCCGATCGTTCGATTTTTGTCCTTTTTAAAAAAGTGCAAATTGTAGCTGCCTCATTATTCATCTGCAACATGTTTTGTACTTGAGTTGTACCCAGTTGCCTTGTCCGAAAAAATAAATGACATTAGACAATAAGGAAATGAAGACACTTCAAGGGTGAAACAAATAAAAAGAATAAAAAGAAATGACCTCAAAATACAAGACTGTATCATTGCAATGTTAATCTCATGTTTTCACTTGACATATAATTATCTATTTCCATATCTGAGCCACAGCAGCTCATTGGACCAGAGATTGTAATGGTTTCTGTAGTGTTATGCTGACAAGAGAGCACATAACTGCCCCCCTGGAAAGGACACTGGTCCTGATCCCCACTTACACAGATGGTTAGACTGGAGCAACTGGGATACAGTACCTCACTCAAGGTACAACAGTAGTGTCAGGAGCAAAGACTCGAACGCACAACCCAGCAGCCACAAGGACAGAGACTCATCTCCTACACTACACTGCCTCCAGTTAAAATTAAACCAGGCAGTAAAAGTACTGAGGGAAAGAAACACAGGGTTTTCTCCAAATGCTGTTCAACTCCGCACTGTTACCAACTTCTGCAGAGGAAAATTAGATCCATGTTATTTAGTGGGAGATCCTTCCTTAAAGAGGTGAGTTTCAAAAGCAAACCAAAACCCAAAGCAAAAAGCAATAAAGTATTTTAATGAAATCTCGTGAATGGCATTCTGCCCTGTCTGTAAGTTGCTCTTTGAGCTGCTCTTCTCTCCTCGTGACTTCTGGAGATCCTCTAGACGCCCCGGGCACAAGGACACAAGAAGTGCCGCAGAAACACCGAGTGTGAAAGTAAACTGTGATCATCGCGGCGCATCGATTAGCATTCCACCTGGCTCAGCTCCGACAGCCTCCTTGCATTTTTATTCACAGAAAATTCAATACCCCGTCCGTGTAACCCAGCACACTTTCAAAGCCCTGCAACTGGGCCCGGTAGTGTGCAGACACTGGGGCGGCTTAGTAATACAGCCAGCCCTTCAGTGCACTACTGACATTTCAAGGCTGGTATTGATTTTTTATTTCCTGAAGAGGACTGAAGGACCACAGTGATCAAAAATTCACAAAGAAATGCTCTGATCGAGAACAAATTATCTGTGGCACTTCAGCTTCCCAATGAGAGGAGGCCCTTCGGCCCCTGAATAACCCATTCATACGTCTGGCGTTTGCTGTTCCTCTTTGAGCCTTTCCGCCTCGCAGGAGCGCATGGCCTTTCATCACAGGCAGGTGCGAGTCCCGTTCCACTTGATAAAGAGGAAGGAAAAGTCGTGCAAAGCAGCATCCAATATCAGTGCTGCTTTGTACCGGGAGGAAAGTTGACCTGACTTTCAAAGAGCAGGAGCAGGCACATGTGACTGTCAGAAGATCATTTAATGAGAGTTGACTAGGTTAGGATGGATCCTACACAGACGCTCACAAATCACCCTGACCCACCCAGTCCAGTCAATGCTCCAGAGAATTTGCTTGGCTCAATATATTGAAAGCACAGGAGGGACTAAATTCTAGATGCATGGACGCATAGAGACAATTTAGGGACACCAGTCAACATGTATGTCTTTGGAAGAGTCAAGAAAACAAAACAGCCTGCCAAAGCCCCATGAACATGCAAACTCCTCACAAGACATACCAGCCTGGAACTCAAGCAGAGCCCAAGGGCTGCACACGTTTCCAACTGCAGCACATAGTATCTTTCTCCAGTGCTTGTTGCTATGACTGCTTCCTGTCGAAATTCATAGGAGGAGAGCTGTGAAAATTTCAAGATTGTGCTCTTTCACACCCTGCTCATGCTAATACACACAACAAAGAATATCTTCTTATAGAACTTTACAATATCAGGGTTTTTTTTCCTGTGGTTCCTGTGTCTCTGACATACCTGAGAAAATACTGCCACCTAGGGGCTCGAATTAACCAGAAAATGTAAAAACAAAAGCCCTAATGTTCCTCCACTTGGTACATTGTGTAAGTTTTAAAATTGTGCTGAACAGGCATGATAACATACACTGAACACATTCAAAGCCTCTTAGTCCAAAGTAAAAGATGCTTAAAGCTTTTTACCTCCAAACAAACACCAGCAAACTTTCTAAAAAGTTTTTGCTATTGTCGTGCTAAAATTATCTCCTAGTAAAATGTTCACCTTCTACACTTTACTTTTCAGAGAGCAGAGAGACCCTTTTTGTCTTTTAGAGCACAAAATCCTGAAACTCCCTGCATTGCTATTGTTAAGGCTGCTTTCCCTGTTGTGCTGGAGTGCCGAGATTTCTCATCTGCAGGGACTAAGTGCTTTCCCAGTGGGACACATCCTTGTCCAGTCGTTCATGGACTGCGTTCTCTTTTCTCTCCTCAGTGTGACTGCTGTAAGGCTCCCCGACGGAATGACCTTTGTCGTTTACGAGTTCTGGGAAGGAGAGGAGGAGTGGAAGAGGTAATATTTACTGGGGGGGGGGTTATCGGGGGGGAGATGTTGCATTTTCCACAAAAGACAGCAAAATGATTGAGCCAGAATAATTGTACCCAGCTCATTTAGTTGCTAGAAGCCATTTGACAGAAGCTAGGGTTTCAGGTCTGACAGCATGGCTGGGAATCTTATTCCTCACCCCTTTGTGGAAAACAAAAGTGCCTTGAATCATGCTGTTCCATGTCTGGCTTAAAGAATCTGCAGCATTTTTGATGCCAGGCAGGGCACAATTACAGAAGTTTACAATAATTATTCTGCACTCATTTTGTCTCCTTCAAATCGTGTTCATTGGTGGCATTCCACTTATCCTAACCTTGAGTAAGCACTATTGAGCATTTCTGTAGCTCACCTTATTATAGCTGCGCTGCTTGTGGCCTAGATTCTGCAGGCTTTGATTGCTCATGTTAAATACTCAGATTCTTCAATGCTGTTACTATGGCAGCACTGTCTCTTTCCAAGTGGACTACTTTGCGTACATATAACTGATTCCGATGTTATTGCTTGTTGCTATTTAAAACTTCAGTTCCTTTCAGTGCATGTGTTTTGGCAGAACTCTTTAATAACAAAGTAGCACAATTGCCAGCAGCCATATTACCCTGCAACTCACAACTGGCAACCCACTGAAGCTCAGCAGGTGTGAGCCTGGTCAGTACCTGGATGGGAGACCTCCTGGGAAAAACTAAGGTTGCTGCTGGAAGAGGTGTTAGTGGGGCCAGCAGGGAGTGCTCACCCTGTGGTCTGTCTGGGTCCTAATGCCCCAGTATAGTGACGGGGACACTATACTGTAAAAACAGGCGCCGTCCTTCGGATGAGACGTAAAACCGAGGTCCTGACTCTCTGTGGTCATTAAAAATCCCAGGGCGTTTCTCTAAAAGAGTAGGGGTGTAACCCCGGCGTCCTGGCCAAATTTCCCATTGGCCCTTACCAATCATGGCCTCCTAATAATCCCCCTCTATGAATTGGCTTCATCACTCTGCTCTCCTTGCCACTAATAACTGATGTGTGGTGAGCGTTCTGGCGCACTATGGCTGCCGTCGCATCATCCAGGTGGATGCTGCACATTGGTAGTGGTGGAGGGGAGCCCCCATTACTTGTAAAGGGCTTTGAGTGGAGTGTCCAGAAAAGCGCTATATAAGTGTAAGCAATTATTATAGTCAAAAACTTTGTATACATACTGTATATCTGACCATTGTAAAAGCTTGGATTATAAAAGTTTGAATTCGTTTTCTGTCCCGGTTGAATGCTTTCCAACATTTTTGTGTTTTATTTCCTGTTTGAAGCAGCAGGTTTAGAGATTTTACATATTTGCATTGGCCATGGGTAAGATTCTGTTTCCAGAAAATAGTGTTAAACAAAAGTTCAGGGCAACATTGAACTGTAATCTTGTTGCACTTCTGCTCTCCTACATATCAATACTCACCAGCTGCCCACAGCTCTGTATGCATCTTTTCTATCTCGTCTCCCTCTACCTCATCTTCACTCTTACTGCTCATTCCTCATAAGTAAGCGGTGTTGTGAGAGCACTGATCTTCAGCCAAGCGAGTTCACTCCAAACACTCAAGTATTAACTACACTATCCCTTCAAATTGTTCAACTCATTGTATTGCAATTAACATTTGAACAAACTACAGAAATAGTACTCAAGGGATGAGATTGACGCAAAAGTGATAACCTTCTGTTTTTGCACAAACATGAGTGCATGAACACAATGCGAGGAGGGGCTGGCACCACAGCAAGATATATTTCAAGAAACTAACAGTCTTGTCATGGACCAAGAAGCACGGGAAGGGGTCTTTTGAAGGGGGGCTATGTGCATTGCTGACCCCCTTCAAGCCAAAACTTCAACGTGTGAAGAAAAAATAAGCTGATTCCAGTGTTTCAGCCACAAACAGCCAGTGATCACGTGCACGTGCAGGTACAGAAATGCTGTCAGCCCTCGTAAGCTATTTCCAAACACATGTTACCTCCCATTTACAGCTAAAACAACCTGTTATGTTGACGATGAAACTGACCTGAACCTCCAACAAGCACAGCCGGTTATTTATGACACTTTTATGTACCTGCACTCGCACAAACAAGTCTTGATCTGGCCAGCTGCCTGGTACAGCGATGGAGTTTTGCCAAGGAAAACCATTTGTCAGTCTAAGGGAAGAGGTCTGTACAATTCTCTGCGCCACACCACCTGTCTTTCAAAGACCATGTACCAATTGTGTGCTGCACTATAAGCATATTATCAGTTAGCTTTTCGGCAGCAGAATCTCATGGCCTAGCCAAGCCTTGCAGAGAGGGGAATGAGCCCAGAAAACCAAAACTTGACAGTCTTATCACAGCGCTTTGCGTGTTCCCCTAATGAGTCCTGTTGTCGCACTGAAAGCGATTGCCTCAAACACCAGTGCCACTAAAGACTGCTGCTCCCTCATGTTATGTTGGAAGTTTTCAGCTGTTGTCCTTTGTCAAATCTAAGACGTTTTTAGGGTAGGTAATGTACAGATCTCTTAATCAAACTATTTGTTTGCATAGGTTATGTTGACCAAAATATGTTGCTCACTGTCTGTAAAAGCAGGAGGTGTTTTGCTAATCATTTCTTATAACCCCCCCCGCTTCCCTCTCCCCCCATCCCCTGCCAGACATCTCCAGAGTGTGCCCTGCAAGGTGTTCCAACACGTCAAGGTGGATACTCTGTGCCAGCCCGAGGCCATCTCCACTGTGGCAGTGCCAGGTCAGCATCAATAAATGTCTCGTTAAACAAATATTCAACTTTGATCTTGAGGGCCCTTTCTGGGCATGATAGCAATTGTGCCTACTCATCTCAAGGCTTGTACCCTGCGAACCCGCACAGTGTCGTTAATTTTTATTGTGTCGGGTGGAGCTTTGTTAGGCGATTCTGTAATCTGAACGTTTGCCCAGTTGAGACAACTGAGCTTATTTCATCCGTGGCCTCCATTCCAGTAGGAACAAGACTTCCGTCAGGAAAAGCTTTAGGAATCCACGATCCCAGCACGCCACCACCTGGGCTCTTTAAGATGCTGGATCGCAGAGACAGAAAGAGGAGATCTGAGTCAGTGAAAGAGAAATCTTAATGCCATTTGGATCTATACAGTTTGGTCTGGACCCAGAGGGCCGTGACACTAGGAATGCAGGAATCACCTGGAAGAGAATCAATATTGTATAACTGCAGCCTGCTGAATTGGTTTTCCATTTTAGCTGAAATCTCTCTGCGGGATCAGTTTTGGTTTTCCAGCTCATAATGCCACCTGCTCCTCTCGGCGCCCATCAAAGAAAAGCAAGAACTGCTAACAGTTCTTACCTTCCCACGTCTTTCTATATCGGTATTCATCTACAGAATGTTCCTTTCTCTACTTAATGAAAATGCGAGCTGAAACCTGAGTGAATAATCAGACGGAAAAGGCTTTTTTAACCTCTTAAGAGCTCTTGCTTTCCTTCACAAATAGCTTTATTTCAATGAATATTGGATTTAAGTGCATAAAACCTTTCATTCTTATTACATGCGAATGACCAGTACATTTATGCAGCTCTACTTTAAATATCTTCTGGCAGCTTTACAATCCTCTGCACAATTTATTCTTGAAGAGCCAAAGAAATACCAATTCCAGGTCAAGAGCCATTAACAGTTTACAAAGACCTACGAAATCAAGAGGATTGCAAGAGGGCTGGCTGGGGTTTTGAGATTGAAAGATGGCAATAGGGGGGAGAAAAAGCACAGCTCCAGTCCTGCAAGGCCATAAAGGTCTGAGTGCAGATCCAGTTTTCACTCTTCACTCATCCTGAGCTGATTGAAGTCTTAGCAGAATCAGACAGCTTCTGTCCCTTTTCCCAGCTCTTCATGGTGCTAGACTCTTTTCTCAGTGAACCAAACAACTGTGGTAAAGGAAACTGGACGTTTTCTTTATCGCAGTAAAGAAAGGAGGACCGACGAAGTTACCAAGTGAACCTTGTCTCTCACTCACAGTAACAGGTTTTTTTTTCTTGAATATGAGTGCATTTCCATATAAAAACCATGCATTTCGATTGGTCGGTAGCAGCTTATTACCCTATAAGGTGTAAACAAGGTCAGATAGTTAAGCAGTTAGGTCAGCCTTGGGCAATTAACCAAGACCCTAATCAGCTAAGACCCCTGTTCCCTTTCATTTGTTAAATGTTGCTAAATCTCTGGTAGGATACATGAGTTACACCTCCACTCGAGAGACCTTGCAGATACAGCTGGGAGTGCACAAAACAGTAAAATGGTTCTTGAGGGCCTAATTGCTCATTCCTAACAGGCTTAGGTTCCTTCAGTGCAGAGCAAGCTGAGAGTAGTCAATACAGATGGCAGCATACAAATCAGGAGGAGGAAAATGTGGCTCCAATTATTGATCTTCAGCAAGGACTGAAAAAGTTCAGGCTGTCTACCCTTCTGGGTGTGCACTCCCTGAGAGACTCTGTGCCTGGATACCTGAGCTTGGTGTTAATCTGCAGAGTATCCTGGCCCCAGTGTTTCTAATGAGGTTGTCACTGATGTCATGTTTCATGTTGCTCAATCACTGGTAGGATACATGAGTTACACCTCCACTCGAGAGACCCTGAAGAAACGTAGGCCAGCTGGGAGTGCACAAAACAGTAAGATGGTTCTTGAGGGCCAAAAAGGCAGGGGTTCCTTCCATGGAAAGAGGCCTTTGTATCCTGCAGGGCCAGTAGCTGTGCTCCCCTTGCTGTGAGGCTGTGCTAGTTCTAACGCTCCCCTCTCTCTCTCCGCGTCCCCCCAGCGGCCTGGTGCAGCCTGAACAGAGACTAACTGGGGGTGCGACTCCCCGCACAGATGCCCCCGAGCCGCTGTCTGCAGAGCCCCATCTCCAGTGCCCCCCCCACCCCCGCTGCAGGCTGCAGACGACTCTCCTCTCCTTTATAATGACTTGTTTACAAACAGTGTCTGTTAGATACTTAACCGAGCACACCGCAGGGAATGCTGGGTATATGAGGGGCTTTGTGATGTTGCTGTTAACAAAAAGTGAAGGAAAACAAAAACGAATCAATATTCCACCTACCTGGACTGAACATAACTACTACTGGATAGAAACTGTGCCATAAATACAGGAAGATTCATTGTGATCTTTCTCAGCCCAGATCCAACTCACAGCTCCTTCACGGTTCACTTTCTATGAATGTACATACAGTGTTCAAACAGAGACTACAGTTTGACAAATGTTTTGATTTGTCTTTTCATTCAGCAAAGGAGGCAGCATTGGTCCCCAGCGGTTTTCCTTGTAGATATTAGATAGAATAACACCAGTGCTCTTAACAGAATTTTATGGGAGCCACTGAGTCTTAGATTTTACTTTTAACTCCGAAGAGATGGGTAACGTCCCACATTGATCTCCTCAAGATGCGCATTCTACTTATCTGCCTCACATGAACTTTGCGATCTGACTCTGTTTTGCTTTCCTTCACTTTCCAAGCAAGTGCATGTAGTCTGGGCGTCCAGTATCTTATTTGCAGTAGAATTTAGCTGTGCTACTTTTAATGGATTTTCGTGCATTTCTAATTTCTTTTATAATCCTACAGCTGGCTCATTAAAAATAAAAAAATGGGTCAATCTATTCACTTTTATGGCATTGATTAAAATACTACTTATAAGTCTGTGTTTCAGTATTCTCCCGATTGCTGTTTTACTCTGAGCATCGGGAGTGCAGGGATGTGTTAAATTCCATCTGAAATTAGTTTACTTATAGCTCATGTACAGTAAAGGTACTCGGAAACTGTTGAACAAAAACTGAAATAAAACTGTTGAAAACAAACTTAATCTGTTTTTATCCTCATTTAATGCTTTTGAAAAACTCGCAGCTAATGGTGAAGGGAAAAATTCCTCAGTCCCAGTGGTATCAGAAGCTCAAAAGAGTAATCAATACCAGCCTCATATTCTAGAGAACGTCTCAGGGTGAGATTTAATAATGCATGCTGCGTCACCTTTTGGAATTCAGTTTTTATTGACTCGCTCAAAGCAAGTTGTTCACAAAAACACATGCAGTTTCCAAGCCAATTTCAACCGTATATATTTTGGAAACGAAAAGAAACACTACTCAGTCAAATTAAATAACAAGTGTGGCAAATGTGAACAGCACTGCTGCCTCACAGTTCTTGGGTCCTAGGTGCAGTGCTAGCCTGCAGCACATTATGTGTGGAGTTTGCATGTTCACCTTGCAGCTCAGTGGATTTCATTGTCCAAAGACAGGCTAGTTAACTGGTGTCTCCAAATTGTCTCATTTATGAATGGGTGGATGTGCCCTGCAATGGATAGGGTCCATCCTGCCTTGTCTATCAGATTAGCTCCACTTCACTCCAGCCCTGTCTGAACATGTAACGAAACAGTTCTTTCCAGACCCTATGCAGACGACACAATCCGGGGTAGTGAGGAAACACTGGGGAGAAAAGCCAAGCAGGAATCGGGGATAAATACGGGGGGGCGTGTCCAAACTGCGCAGGTGTCCAGGGGGGTGAATCCGGGGCAAACAATCCAAAGAAGAAGTCCAAAGGAGAATCCAAAACAGCGCAAAAGTCCATGGCCAGGAGATCCATCCGAAACCAAGGATTAAAAACTGGAACCGGGTCGGAACCGGCGGGAGGGGAATGGGAACAGAGAATAAAACCTTAACGGGACCAGGCGCTTCCAGGTCCCGGACTCGCACGATACAGAGATCAGATGCAGAGCCCGGCTTAACGTCAGCGCCTGGCTTTTAAGGTGGGCTGGAAGGAGGCTAGAACAAAGAGCAGGTGCGGGGAATGAGGCAAACAAGGAAGAGCCGGAGCGCCCTTAAGAGGGAGGGACTACAATCGTGACAGAACAGTTATTGAAGAGGGATGCGTAAATAACGATAGCAATAAAATGGAGGTCAATTTTAATTCTTTTTTTTATTTTTTTCTTTGGCAACAATATTAAAACATGCAGTTCAAACAGTTTCTCTCCCCTAACATATAAAAACAACTGTAGAAAAAGAAGTGGCCTGATAGATTTTTAAAAAAAAAACATCCCCAACTGAAAGGATTTTCAAGGTATGAAAAAGTCATACTCCGACACCCCGGTTCTTCCAGTTAAAACTTGTTGAAAAGTTCCATGATCGCGATGGTGGTGCTCTGGCCGAAGATAAAGGCTCCGCACAGGACGGAGAGAACGCCCCAGGCTGACAGGGCAAGCCTGGAAAAGAGGAAGAGTGGGGAGGGGAGAGAGCAGGGTGGCATGGTACCCTTTTAATACAGTTCTAATAAACCACGCGACCTGATACACACCCTAACCGGAACGCTTTTCAACACGTTTCTCTCAAAGTGTCTGAGAAGCTCCTCTTGAGCACAGACTGGGGCAGCAAAACAGTCGCGTTTCCTGGCATTTCTGTGCAATTCCAAGGCACTGGGGATGCAGTTTACCCCCTATAAGCCAGTCGCTTTTTCCCCGCGAATGATGCAGGTTCAAACACCAACAGGACAAGGAAGCGGGAGGTGCATATTAGCAATTTAGAAATTAGGATCTATTTTATTGCTGCAGAATGCAAATGTTCCGAGGTTTGAAAATGAATATCACTCAAGTTTGTTTGATTTCAGGAGAAAATTAAAAGTGCACTTGAACGCCCCAAAACCTGAGTGCGAAATGACATTCCGCCAGAGACGGCCGGCGTCTTGTTTGCGCTTGAAACTGTTGGGAGCTGTCTGAAAGGCCATGCTTACCTTGTCCTTGGCGAAACAGTCTCAGAAACAGACGCCGACTGCATGGCAAATATCAAGCACAGGCCTGCAGGAGAACGAAATTAAAGGGTTTTATTACCCAGGACACATTGCGGACCTTCATGTCAACATATAATAGGTAATAATAATTTCTTACACTTCTATAGCACTTTTATGGACACTCCACTCAAAGCGCTTGACAGGTAATGGGAACTCCCATCCACCACCAATGTGCAGTGGGGAGGAGAGCAGAGTGATGAAGCCAGTTCATAGATGGGGGTTATTAGGAGGCCATGATTGGTAAAGGCCAGGGGAAAATTAGTAAAACCCCTCCTCTTTTTGGGAAACACTTTGGGAATTTTCATGACCAAAGAGAGTCAGGACCTCGGTTTTACACCTCATCTGAAGGACATTTGTAGTCTAGTGTCCCCGTCACTATACTGGGGCATTAGGACCCACACAGACTGCAGGGTGAGCACCCACTACTGGCCCCACTAACACCTCTTCCAGCAGTAACCTTAGTTTTCCCAGGAGGTCTCCCATCCAGGAACTGACCAGCCTCACACCTGCTGAGCTTTAGTTGGTTGCTAGCTTTGAGTTGCAGGCTGATATAGCTGCTGGCTGACATATGTACAATAAAGTAGTGAGGTGATAGAGCTTCATGCACTAATCTGGCCTGCTTTTCACGCAAAGCAAGTGATGTGGGGGGAAAGCCAATCTCTACAGTGGCCAGTCCTCTGACCTGGGAAAATGAAGATGAAGAAGGCGCTGATGCCCCCGATGACACTGATGACCTTGCTGATGTCCGGCACGAACATGGCAATGATGAGGGTGACGGCGATCCAGGCTACGGTCAGCACGACCCGCGTCCTGTTCTCGTACGACTGCGTGACAACTGTACGTTGCCTGCGGTATCTCAGGAAGAGCCCCTGGATCACAGACCTGCAGGGCCGAGCACACGAGCAGACGAGGTGAGCAGAGGTCCAATTCCAGGTGGGATATAAACCATCCGTATTTTCCCCAGACTCAGAATGACCACTAGCTGTTTGATATTGTTTTAGAAGGCATGTGATGTTTGTTCTCCACAGCTCACACCTTTCTAAATCTGACACCAATTCTAAAACTCTGCCATTTGTGCTATTCGTTGTCCAGCTGAGATCTGAAGCTCAGGGATGCCTGGGCATGAGAAGCACTATAAATGAAAGCATCTGTATTTTGTTGTGTGGAATTAGGATATTCAGAATCACACCCCCACGGTCCTTGACCATAAGCAGTACCTAACTTGAAGACAGTTCAAAAACTTCAGACCGAATGTCATAAGCCTACCAGTGTCTGGTGACTCAGGGCCCTGCACTTTTAGCTGTGACAACTCTCGGGCTCGGGCTGAAACCACTGACCTTCCCAGCAGGAGAATGATGGGATAGATGGTGATGATAGACACACCAAACAGCAGCCGGGCGACGATGATGACAACATCACTTCCAGGGTAGGACATCAGGATGTCTGCAGCCACGTTCCTCCCAAAAGTTAAATATCCAAAAACACCTGAATTGAAAAAAGAGACTTTCCCAGAGAACTGAAACAGAAAGAGTAGGTTTCCAAAAACAAAAAGGCAGGCCATCTCACTTGTGTGTGCTAATGTTCTCAAATTAGTGTCTGGACAATAGTGATTAAACATGTAAAACTTGGATGTATCCTGGGAGGCTTTAGAATCACAACACAACAGTTGCGTATTTGAAGCAGTAGCAGTTTTTTTCAACTTGGGCCCAGCTCACCAGTGAGGGTGTAGATGAGCAAGCAGAAGAACATGGAGGTGACAGAGATGATCACCCAGTGGGAGATCCTCTTGTTCTCCATGCTGCTGTAGATGGCAATGCAAGCTTCGTGGCACTGGAACACAGACAGGCAGGTTACTCAGCTCATGCAGACCTTACATAAGCACAAGGCTGGGAATCTGGACAGCTTTTCAACTAGAATTTAAGACCTTTATTTTTTCTCTCTCACTGAACCACATTGCAGCTGTACACTAGCCTAGGCTCATTCCTAAAGCAGAACAGCAAAAACCGATTTCAAGCCACTGGAATACGAAGGGGGCTTACCTGAAATCCAAAACAAATGGTTGGAATGACACTGAACATGGAAGCCCAAGAGCCTATCCTGAAAAATCAAATTTAAAAGTCCAATCAGTTCAGTCCTGCCTCCCTCTGAGTGATCAGTGCTCTGACCTTAGAGGAAATCTGAACCTCCGCAGATTAACACCGTCACTACCAGACCTCTGTGTCACTGCAACGCCATTTTGTGTCAGCTGTAGCCTAATGTAAAAAACTGACCAATGACACCTGCACGTTCGTGCCTCTTAGAGTTTGCCATTTAACGTTGAAGAAAATTTAAAATTAAGCAGGTTGTGATTTAATGGTTGTTTTTATAACTATTTCATGTTTTCATAAGCTTTACCATTGAGCGTTTCCACTAAGGAGTGACAACACTGTACTGCAGGGGTTCCCAGTTCTGCTTCTGAGGGACTCACACACCTGTTGGTTTTCATTCCAGCTGAGCTCTGTGTCATATCATTAACCCTCTTAATGGACCTCAAAACCGGATCCAGTTGAGCTCTTTAGTTCGTTTCATTTGCTAAACGCGTCAGAGATTTTGCCTTGTGTGTTTCATAAGCAGCCTGTGTTGAAAGAAAGCTAACGAAGGTGTTTGTTGCCTCTACTGTCCGTTCAATTAAGGAATTCCACTTTGGCCACAATGAGAACTAGAAGGTCTGTGTCTCCCCCAAAACCTGGTTTAGGAACCCCTGCAGAACAGGCACATGAAAATCAAGGTCTGCTTCCATCCCAGAATTATACGCCATTTTTTCAGAGACGGCCTAAAAGGGAAACCTGCAGTATTTCTTTGTCATTGTGAAGCCTCCTTCTAGTTTCCCCTCTGGCGTGTTCACCGAAGTCTTGTGATGAACTTCACAGCCCATTTAACACCTTTCTGTTCACACAGAGGTCTGGAGAGCTTTCAGTGACAGTCATTAGCTGACAGAAGCCACAGCGCAGGGGCCGTGGCCGCAGGGTAGGAGATGTTGTTGAGGAAACTCAGAAGGTCGGAGGCACTACCATCAAAACCTTTGAAGTAGGAGGCGCTTTAAGTCTGAGAACAAAAAGGTTCCAGGTCTTTAATGAAAAGAGTCAAGAACCTATTATAGCAGAGGTGAAGGGATAACAAAAACCATTCCTTAGTGTTTTTTGTCACCTAATATTCTTTCAGGTATTGATTTTGAAACCAGACCTTCTCCAATTAAATGAGCACTTGAATCACATTGAGTCATTTAGGGTTTGGAATGGAATGAGAACCATAAACAAAGTGATGGCTTCAGTAGTGAATATTCAGTAGTGAATATCAGTGCTGTAATAGGTGCAGCATTTTGAATGCCACGCGATATACTGCAATACTTGACACAATGAAGCTTAAGAGCTACAATATAAAGATGTGGACACTGGAAGACACAAACACTCCTACATTGGCGCCTAAATAAGAAAGCTACAGCTATTTCTACATGTGACGCACTCATACAGAAATGGAAAGGGCTGCTTTCACTGCCCCCAGGAAGACCCTTGCTATAGGTGGATTCCTGCTGGCGCTGACTCACCCGGTGCTTTGGTTTGGAGTGTAGATGACACCGCTGTGCTCCGTCAGGCAGTACTTTACGATGATCACCACAGTCAAGTAGGTCGCAGCTAAAGTACCTAAAATACTGAACAAGGAGACTGTGGTCAGCCAAGGCTACAGCCCCAACATCCACGGAAATGAGCAGCTTCTTTTACTTAGTGATTAGCTGCTGGATGCCTGCTCTGTATATCCTTGAACCACCCAAACAGAGCCTCGCTCTGTATTACTGGCCTCACATAACCAGGCACAGTACAGCCTAGAGCTGTAGCAGTCAAATTCTACTCCTTAAATCACTCCCATATCGAATAAAGACACCATCCTGCAGTGCTCCAGTTAAGACAACAATTAGTTTAATTGGGCAATCAAGAGTTTATTAGGACGGAGCTGAGCTCCCATTTATTGTGCGAATATGCCAAGATAAAGAAAGCCCCCATTCCTGAGGTCCCTGCCTTATCAAAACACCCGTCAGTCAGCAGCCAGCTGAGGTCACGCCAGGCCTTCAGCACCGCAGGCATGGCCAGTGGGATTCGGGAACTGAGGGCGGGGACATACGCCAGCCCGCAGCCAGATTCACCGGCGGAAGAAAGAAGTATAAAGGAATTGTACCGCTTAAGGCAGGCTTTCTCACTGAAACAGAAATCGTACATGCAGTACAGCAAAGTCCTGGGGCTAGGCGCAGCAAATTGTGAGGGGAATAAGTGCAAGTCCTACTACAGAGATATCCAAGGTAAAAAATCCTGTGAGTGACACAGGCCGAGTGCTGTAGTGTGGTAACACTTAACAGAGATACCAGGGGACCCTGCTCCAGTCGCTCACCTGGTGTATTTCTGGAAACCGATCTCTTTGGGGATGGACAGAGGGAGGATGACCACGACACACAGGATGAACAAAGCAAAGCGCTGGTCCATGTACCAGTGATGGGGCACCTCTGCCCCCGCGGTAGCCGTCACAGTCAGGTACAGGGAGTCACACACTGCGAGAGAAGAATCACTGAGCTCCCGGTTCACCAAACAGTGACAAGCAGCTTGAGAGCTGCTGGAGAAGCACAGCTACGTGTTTGTTATTCAAGGCCCTGAACAATCTCCCTCTCGGCTCACATTAAAGAGAAATGATTGCAAAGGAGCAACGAAATGAGAATCAAAGGGCCGTATTCATTAAAAACCACTGCAGTCTATGAAACTACAGCCTGCTAATTAACCCCTGCAGGCAGCTTTACAGCGTCTCGCCCGATTAGGCTAAATTAGCAAAACGCTTTGGCTTCCTCAAAGCAGAGCAGGAAAAGACTATTTTGCCCGGCGGCAAGCACAGGATGAGGGACGAGGCTGGTGCCACTAAGCAAGGGGGCACACGCGGTCGTGTACTCACGCTTCTCCAGCTGGTCCTGCACCACCACCAGGAAGGCCACGGAGATCATGAAGAGATTGAAGACGAAGCAGATCTCGCACAGCTTGCCCACGGCCAGGCCGCACAGCGCCCGCACCACGTCCTGGTAGGTGGACTGGCCGCTGATGGAGGAGGAGTACCCCAGGATGACCAGCCCACTGATCAGGAAGACCAGAGACACCTGGGGAGGAGCGGGGCGGGAGGGGAGAGGCACTTCGGCTGTAATGGCACCACCCACAGAGGCAAGCTAGTGGTTCTTGAACTCTAAGCGCCATTTAAAAACTGCGGGGCAGATTTAAAAAAAAAAACCTGCAGCGAACGTCACTGAAGGAAAAGGAAACGAGCGTTTCTTTTTCCAAAACACGTGCAGCCCCATTGGGCGTCACACCCCCTGTAACATAAGTTGCACGGTTTTACATAGACAGAGCACCTGATTGGCTGAGAGCCATGCCAATGGACGCACCTAGGATTTTGTGCGGCCGTGACAAAATCCGTCTGGGATTGTGCCGAGCTGCCAGACACTTCTTGGAATACCAAAACCACGTGATCAGACCTTCAAGGAACCGGAAGGTATGCAGATCAGGAGATTGTCCCCTTTCCCCCCTCCCAGTCCTTCAATTAGCACCTCCCTGTGAGAAGCTGAGCCACGTTCACACCTCACTGAGTAAACTCTTCAAGCAACAGTCAGACCGCGAGCCTTCACTTTGGAACCCAGGAGCTGACCCCAAAGGAACAAAGACCCATACATCACATTATTATACGGGCATTGCCTGCTTTCACTCAGCTCTTGAGCACTAACAGTAACAAAAAAAAACGATAATACTTACCTTTGGAATTTGTCAGGCTGTTTTTAAAGAGTTTTGGTGGTATCCTAAATAGAAATCAGCCTTTGGAAATTACAAATACTTCCCATTACTATTTTTGCCTTTTTTTGTCTCTCATCTAAGGGATTGTGAGTGCTTTTCAAGAATAGCTACACATGAAAGGAGGCCGGCTGGGAGCCCATTTGCTGGACCCCATCCAGCTGTTTCCTGAAGGAAGACAGGGTGTCATTTGCAACAGAATGGCTGGATAGCTTGTTCCATGCTCCCACCACCCTTTGGGTAAAGAAGTGCTTCCCGTTCTCAGTTTTAAATGCACTTTTTCCACTTTTTCCTACTGCAACCAGTGGAAATACGCAAAACATGAACGGTGCAGCACAGAAGAAAGGCCTTGAGAATCTAGACAACTGGAATTCAGCCTTACGACACCCCCGGCAGCCAGACACTTCAATTTACTTTTCTTGTTCCTCTTCTACCACAAAAGCCTCAGAGTCCCTGCCCCCAGCCCCCCCCCGGGCACCGACTGGCTCACAATCATTGCCAGCCTCAGCTCTGGCACCTGCAGCAGCTCCTCCTGCCAGCCAATGTGAGGACTGACTCCGTTACTAGAAAGCGTGCCTGGGATTGCTCTGCTTTCCTCACCCTTGGAGTGTGGGAGGCTGTTAAGGAGCCTGGCGTGCTGTGCAAGCATTGTCCCCAGCTCATCTGGCTCTGGTTAGGGTGTGTCACGAAAGCGTTTTCAGAACCCTATGCAGACGACACGATCCGGGGTAGAGTGGGGGAAAACACAGGGGAAAAGCATGCGGGAGTCGGGAATGAAAACAGGGAGTGTGTCCATGGTGCGCTGGTGTACGGGGGAGGTGTGGCCGAGGCAAACAATCCAGGAATGTCCAAGGAGGAATCCAAAAGGAGGCAAAAGTCCAAAGCCGGGCGGTTCATCCGAGACAAACGGGGTTATAAACAGGAATCGGGTCGGGACGGGAACAGGAACAGGAACAGGAACAGGAACAGGAACAGGAACAGGAACAGGAACAGGAACAGGAACAGGAACAGGAACTAAAACCTGGACGGTACGGAAACCAATGCAGAGCCCGGAACAGAGTGAGCGCCTGGCTTTTAAGGAGAACTGAAAGGGGGTTGGAACAGGGAGCAGGTGCAGTGGATGAGTAGAAAACAAGGAAGGGCTGGAGCGTCCTTAAGAGGAGGGGTTTACGAACAAGACAGCGTGACGGTGAGTGGGATGAGAGCAAGTGACTCCTCCCTGCCTCTAGGTGGGACTAGTGCCGGATTTCCCATTAGGCACTGTAGGCACAGCACCTAGGGCCTACGAACTTTTTAGGGCCTGCGAAGGATGAAACAACTAATGAAAAACGAGCTGAAACAACATGCTTGTGATTGATTCCAGGTGCTCCAAATCAATAATCATGCGCTATCCGGCGGCTGTTCTAGAAACTAGAAGTACTGAAGTGATGGCCGCTTGACTTGCTCCATCAATCAGGTGGTTTAGCGTTAAAATAATTTAAAGTGCATCATGTCAATCGACGTCATTCAATTGGCGTTGACCCCTCTTTTTGCACATTTCGGAGTGAAAGTGCCTAGGGTCTAGGAACACCAAAATCTGGCCCTGCTGGGACGTGAGTACATCACCAACCATTACAGACATGACCCCCCCAGCAATGCTGATTCCCACTTAAACAGCTGGGCGGACTGGAACTGGGGTGCAGCACCTCATTCAGGGTACAACAGCAGTGTCTGCAGCAGGGACTCGAACCCTCATCCTGGCAGTTATATGTCCAGAGTCCACTTTTAGACATGCTGTGGCATAGGGGTACAATCAAGTCGCCTGTCCAGATCAGAAAGACAAAGCAGAGCTAGAGTTTTAACTAGCCTGCTTACCTTCAAAAAAGCTTTTCTCATAATAAGTGCTGCTTTCTCTAAGCACAAGAACTTAGAAGAGACAGTTTGGACATGACCTTCTTTTCAATTTCTGTGTAGATAACAGCTTGTTATCTAGCTCGTGTATCTCTGTTGACAGAATTCTACATTGCAAGTCTGAATTCAATTAGCCATGTTATTCTGGTGTGTTCTGCTGTGATGGCAGGAATAACAAGTCCCCCATCATTTTATGACAAAGTACATTGGGCTGTACTTGGCTTGAAAGAAGCCACGTTCAGGTAGTTTGGTTTCACAAAGAAGAAAATCATATGAGAAGAAAATCATTCTCCATGCTGAAATACTGCAAATGATGATGGAATAATACACCTGACACACCTAAAGCAAAATTTAATTGCTTTTTACGAGCACCATATTATTTGGATCTCACAGGTGCCAGCTTCTTAATGACATTATTGCAGCTTTGTGTACTTCTCAAATACATTTCACTTGAATTCGTTTTAAAATGTGTTGTATTATTCCAAAGCTAATTGAGCTGTCCACAGCAGAGGGTCACATCCACTCTCTTCAACACGGTTTACTACTCTGTTTTAGGCTGTAACTTGAGAATAATTGTGTTTTCACACTTTTCAGAGAAGCATGTTTGAAAAGGCTCCATGAAATTGAACACAATGATAAAAACAGTTATTTAAGTTAAAGTTGCCAGAGATCGACTTTCCAACATCCATGACAGCACCATAAGCACGTTGGTTTTAGCAGAAGACCCCAAAGAGCCAAAAAAGGCTCTCTGGCATCATTAATTCTTAGTGTCGCCGATTATTGCTAGGTGTCACAATGACGGGATTGTTTCACTCCGAGAAACTGTCACGTTAAATAAAATGAAGCAATAGAAATGATGAGGGTATCTCATGATGTACCATATGATATCATATAGATACATTCATATGGTAAACAATAGTATTAATACTATTTTATCCTGCATAACACAAGTAATGTTTTTGGTACTATAAGGAAATTAAACATCAAGGATTTATCGCGGACCTAATTAGCATCAACCGCTTTTAGGAGTTAACATATCTTCTATAGATTTCAGATATTACTGACAAATAGTGCGCTGAACTTATTAATGCAGTAGTTGTGGTCAGGGGGGTCAGAGGAGGATGATTCAAAGGTTAAGCTGCACAATGTATGTTAAAGGCCAGATGGTGCGTGTTTCTATAACCATCTGCGATACGTACCATGAACTTCGAGTTGGGTTTTTTTTTTTTGCTCTATTTCCTAAAAGGCATCTCACGCCGTAAACCGGTCTTTAAGGCAGTGGAAGAAATCTACATCAATGAAAACTAAAATAATTACCGGCGATCGTAAGGACAAGCAAAATTAACAAAAATAAACATGAATTTCAATCAGTTTGGAAAGCGATCCGTAGCTCACCATTTCGACCGCGACAGCGGTACTGATGCCCCCGGCTCTTTCAAAAGCCCAGGGGAAGTTGAGGAGCCCGGCGCCCAACGCGGACTTCAGCATGATGAAAACCGCCCCGGACGACGAGAGCTTCGGCCCATCCGTGTCCAGCGCAGGCTTGGCCATCAGGCTGATGCTCTCTCGGGCCAGTTCTTCCATCCTCGGGCCGGCTCTCGGCTTAAATTCCCCGGCAACCCCAGTTGTCAAGCTGCTTCGCCCGAGGGCACTTCTCCAGCTCAGGTTGAGAGGTGGGGATCTGGGTCAAACAGGCGCTGGTGTTAGTGGGGCTGTAGCCAAAACTTCCGGCCCGGTCCAGACTAGCTTTTCCCTCCCTGCTTTAATGTCCCAAACCTCGCCGTTTGGATGGATGGATCCCAGCTATGGTTTAGTGAAGTGGATGGTTTCAGGTGTGCCGTGCCTCACTCTGTGCTGAACTGCAACAGTTCACTCCGAGTGAAAAGGGGGGCTGCAGGAGAAAGGATTGCTTGGTTACAATCAGGTGCTCAATGTCTTTCGCTGCGCAATAAGTTGTTTTTTGTACTTTTGTAGTTTTCTATCTGTGTTGAACGGTAACTGGGCAGAATGTCTAATCCCTCTTTGTGTGATGATGTCAGACGTGGTGTAAAGTCTCCGTGGGAACTGTAACTCTGCGGTGAATTTCTGATGAATAAGGAACTTTTTTTCTTCTGAGCTCTTCTTCTGCCCTTCTCCTGCGCGGCTCGTCAGATACAGCAGACAAGTCCACAGTCCAAGACTAGTCGCAGTATAATTGAACCACACAGCCAAAGCTGAAATAGCCCCTGCCCAGATTAACAAACCGAACGGCTGGGTGCTGAATCTGTTACCTGGTCGACAAGTCGGTTTTTTTGTGCCGTAAATGGGTCTTTATAATTAACGCGGGGGTACCACCTTTGGAAGTGGAGTGAAATGTTTGAAAATGAGTAGAAAATGTCTCGCTGCAGCTCGCCCGCAGAATGACCCGTGGCCGCGTTTACCTAGAAACTGTTCAATTATTTGGACAGCACGGCGCAGGCGGCCGGCGCGCCTCCATTCGGTCATCAGTTAAATACGAAGCAACAATAATTTTTTTTAAAAAAGCAAGTTCAATATGAACTCAAGAGTGTGCGCACATACAAAAACGGGTAGACTGTTTTGTGTTATCACAGCTCACGAGATGTTTTAAAATTGTTTTTGAATTGTTTAAAACGAGAGCGGTAGGGAGGTCTCTGATATCCCTACGATGGCTTGGGAGTTATGTTTCTCTTCCTGCTGGATATTGTCACTGCGCCCTTTGGAGCAGGGCTACGCTCTAAACTTGCTGACCTGTGGTCACCTGATTCACACATCTATACTGCCCATAGTCTTGCCAAATCAAGTCCTGCCCGTTTTCGCACTGACTCCGGACAACGGCTCCGGATAAATTGTTTCACCTGCGTGCGGTAAGGCAGCACGAGCGATCGGTGTACCCTGGGCATATTTCTGGGGTCACCGTGGGAACCGCGTGCGCCGGAGCTGGACACCGGGTCACCTCGGCCAGCTCTAATAAACCCGACACGGGGGGGGGAGGGGTGCGGACAGGCCGTCACTCAGACGAATCTGAGGACAGCGGCGGCCCGGAGTCGGAACAAAGCTGGGAACCATCCAGGAAAAGGGGGCATGTGACCTCATTTAGGAAAGATTTTAAATCCATTTAGCCACAGATACTGGTCACAGGGTCAGTTCTCATGTTTGGCTGATAATTAACATCTATCGGAGCTGGCCACCCGAGAGCGCGGATGACATTTTCACAGGCCACTTGTTCCGATTAAAAGCGGATCAGCTGGTTTTGGAGAGCACGGGCGACCACCTTTAATTGGAATTAGCTGAATTCACAGGTCGGACAACTGAAAGCGCAGTTTTGTGACTTATCCCCCAGGCGCTTTAGAAACCACGGATCCACATAATATTCACTCAAGTGCGTTAAGACCACATTTTCAGGTCCCTCGTGTAACTATGTAACAGTCTATTACTATACGGTTTAGTGCCGGAAGGCCGGGTTTACATTTGGCGTTTGCGGGAAACGGCCGAAGCACAATCACAATCAGCCTGATTCAGTTGCGCAATATTACCATTTAAGTCAAAGCAACCGATGAAATGTATCGTTGAGGCTTACGAGTACCTTACAAGTCCTAAACCCTAAACTTCATTTGAATCGCAAAAGTGAACATTTAGGAACATTTGAATAAGAACCCGTTCCCTCCAATCTCTTTTAAAAATGCAAAACTGTTCTGTAGCTAGCTACGAAATTGACAGATCATCGATTGCCCACAACAAATCTGAGACTTAGCTGGACACGTAAACGAAACGATTATGCAATTGCAGGAAACAGCAACCCGTACCCAGGGTACACCCTGGACCGGACGCCAGTTCATTGCAGGGCACACACAGACGCAAATGCGCCCACACTCCCACCTAGGGCCAGTTTTCTCAATTAACCCATCAGGAGGAAGCCCACGCCAGCACGGGGAGAACATGCAGACTCCACGCCGACAGCAGCCCAGGAACTGAGCCAACTCTCCAGCGCGGCGAGGCGGCCAGGCTGGCCACTGCACCACCCCGCCGCCCGCAAACTCCCCTCCTCATGGGCAGAACCGTTCAGGTAAGCGGCGGGGAAGAAGGGGGACTTTAAGAAGGGTCAGTAAAGAGCACGCAGCGGCCTTTCCTGGACTCGACCAACGCCGGAAGCCCCGCATAGAGCCCCGAATCGTAGCTGCGCTGATACCGGCTGGGAGCGCGGCGCAGCGCAAGCAGTCTTCGGGTGAGGAGCGAAAAGCACGGGCTGATGATGAATTAACTGAATGAAATGTTTTTATTTCTAGTGACGTTTCCCCATTGGTTCGCTAGGATCGCTCTCATTCAGTCTTCAGTTCGTGTTCGCCAAACTCTCTCGTTGCCGTCTCAAATAACACGCGTACGAGTTTCTTCATCTCAAGGGCAGTTAAGACCTGACAGCTCTCACTTTCCGAGTCCGCCAAAAAACCCTTAATCTCTTGAGTTGGTGACCTAGGGAGTATTTCACGTTTCGCATTTCTAGTTACTTAGATTTCTTCAATAGAATCGTAAGAGCTGAGTGTTGAGGAATGGAAGTGAAGCTGGCGATACCAGAGGCAGGAGAAGTATAGCAAAACACAGCACCACGGAATCCAGCTGCCACAGGTGTGCCCAGAAGGGACGAAAACAGTTTTTCCGTTTACTGCCTTTGCTTCAATTTGCTTTCCACAATCTTTAAAGGCAGCGAGGGGAGTATATTGTTCAAAGGGAACCACATAGGCATAAAAAAATAAAAACCGTCTGAGGATGTAATCTGGAAACTCGTGCTGTGTGCCGAGCAGCGTGGTTGCACACTAGTGAGAATTGCTGCCTCACTGCGCTGGGGCCCTGGGTTCAATTCCGGACCTGGGGTGCTGTCTGTGTGGAGTCTGTATGTTCTCCCCCCCCCCTACCGTGTTAATGTGAGTGTTCAGGTGCTCTGGTTTCCTCCCACAGTCCAAAAACACACTGATGAGTTAACTTGGTTTATGGGAGATTTGGCCCTAAGTGTGAGTCCACTTGTCTGCCCTGCGATGGATACGCAACCTGTCCAGGGTGTGTCCTGCCTTGTGTCCACTGTGTGTCAGGATAGACTCCGCCTCCCCTGTGACCCTGCATTGGATAAAGTGGTCCGAAAATGGATGGATGTAACAAAGCACAGCGAATGCACAGTTAGGCTTGTTTCATCATACAAACAAATGGAAAAAAAGACAGGCAAGAGTATGGAACTAATATGAGAGGGTGGTAGATACAGATACAGTTAAAGGCAGGTTTACTGCAGTAAATGTATACAAGGAAAGGAATCCCTTCATGAGATGCCTCTTTATACCTGTCTATTCCCATATATTTCACAGCCTAATGGACTCTACCTAATCTACCTAAGAAGCTACTGTACCTAATGGGCATACTGTAATTGTTATGGGCAATTCTACATCTTGTGAGCTTCAATTAGATGTCCGTAAGATTATTAGATTAAAACAATGAAATCTAATCTATTAATTAGATTAAAATAAACGGGTAAAATAAAAGGGGTGGTGATTCAACTATTCACAATTGTCAACCCGAGAGCCAACTGGAAAGTAAAGGGCAGCTCATTCGAGACAGAGAACCAAAGCAACATCTGTACACAAAGGGTTGTTGGAGTCTGAAGCAAGCTAACTAGCCTCAATGCTCAAGTCAGCGCCCTGGTTTCCTTCAGATAGGGGCTGGGTGAGACGCTTTGACTGATTCACTGCAAGCTACCAAAGAGCTAGCTTGTCACTTTTCTGCCTTGAGATGTGAAAATAATCCTTCAGCTAGTATTTCTCCAAAAGCCATTCCCACTGCTAATTTTGCCAGCGATCCACTCCCTGCAGTTAATATCTGACCTGCTGAATTTCCTTCCGTGCCCTTTCATCTCTATCCAATTATTTGCCGACACAATATTTGGCTGCAATCTTTTGCGAAGTACTTTTAAAATTGAGCAGCAAGCAAAACCAGTCAAAACGAAACACACAAAAACCATGGGAACATGTAGAAGGTGCCACTATGCAAAAATGAAATTGCAAATGACAGGAAACAGATGAAACGCAGTCCAGGTTGTTCTTGGCAAATTCCAGTGTTTTTTGCTCTCAGCATCATTCTTAAATTTTTTTGGTGGGGGGGCAAACTGGGATATTTGTTAATTATATCTTTACTGCACTTTTTGTCCCAAAGTACTTTTTACCCTGCAGCTGCTGCAGCTCAGCAGATCTGCGGTATCTGCTGGATTAGGAGCAGTGAGAAATTGCTCCTCTGGTTGAATCAAGGCAGATGTTTGACCATAGTGGGCCTGAACTGGGGTTAACACCCCTGCTCCTCATGTGTGGGATGGTGGAAACAGTGATTTTCCGGGTTCTGCGAGACGAGCCATCGTGATCAGATACCAGTAGCGCAGTGGATAACAAACATCAGCAGCGAGCATTTTAAAGCCATTTCTAGGTCCATGTTTCTCAGGCGTCGGTCCCTGCCGAAAACCTTACACACAGAGCCAGGGAGGCACAGTCACAACAGGACAATTCAATTTATTTGCTTCTATTCCAGTTCTGGCCTCAGTGCCGCTCAAATGAGGCAGCTCTTAGAGAGCTGGAGCCTGGTACCAAAAGAGGCTGGGGAACACTTGTGTAGGTGACAGAGGGTGACTGATGGCTGTTTAGCGGGCACACCACACGCCTCACTGTGGTGGAAATCGCACGTCACCAATCAGTTCATCTTTGCGCACAGGTCTGTACCACACTCACTTCGTACATGGACGCATACCAAAATAAGTTAGACAGTTAACACGTTTGTACAGTGCCCCTCGGATAGCTCACTGCTAAGTGCTTGATGAGAGCAGCCCATGTGACCCTTGTTCCTGGTCTGGTCAGGGAGAACCGAGGCCCAGCAGGGTTTGTAAGTCAGTGATTCCCAACCCTGGTACTGGAGACACTCCTGCTGGGATTGGCTGTAGCCGAGCTCTCTTTTACGCAACTGAGCTCTTAGTTGGCTTAACAATGGGATCGATTTGAGCTGTTTGAGTGATTTCGGCTCTGGAAAGCAATGAAGGTTACCTTTCAATGATTGCTTTTCACAAGCCACATAAAATGGCACATTTTGAGTTAAAAAAACTTGCAGGTGTGACTTATCAAGTAAACCTAGTTTAATTAAGGCTTCAGTTAAGTAATGATAGGCATCTGGAATGAAAAGCAGCAGGTGTGTGGGTCTCCAGGACCAGCACTGTGAACCCCTGCTATAGGGAACTAAGGCCAATTATGTCAAATGCTGATTCAATTAACCCATTAGGAGCAAAGAGTGAGGAGCACTGCTTTATAGAGATAAAAACAGACAAGAAAATGATAACCATAGAACAACACTGTAACATAAATTGAATTGAAGGGGCAAATCTCTGCAGTGCAGTTTGACTCAATTTCTGACAGCACTGCATCACAATTTGAGTCTAGTGACTGTGTGGAGCTCCATGCTTTACACTGCAAGACCACCTACACTCACTCACTCACGAAGTGAAACTGGAAAAAGTAGTTCATTCAAATTTTGGAACTTTCTAGCTCCCTGTCATTTTGTCAAAGGCAGGATTGAAGGATGAACACCCTGGAAACAATTACAAAGAAGTCACTTGCCGCCCTCAGCTGGTTGACAGAGTTATTGCACTATGAGTCATTTCAATGAGGGGAAGCTTTTAATAGAATATTAAGTGCATCCAACTGCTGTATCCATCACAAACATGTATTCACGTTTATTCAGAGAGCTAATACACATTTTGTATTTATTTGCCTTTTCTGTCTTCTGTAAAAGTCGAAAGTTTTGTTTTTTTGTTTTTGACATTTTGATTTGTTTTCCTGTGTGTAAAAACCTGGTCTTTATAGATATTTATCAAAACTGTATCAAAATATCCAGAAACACCAAAATTACTAGCCAACAATGTCCAGCTGTCACCTTGATGGTGACAGACAGATGTATTGCTTTGTGATTATGGCTAAAAAGCTATTGGGCATTAAATATTTTTAATTTAAATATTTTATTTCCTTGAGAAGAAAAAATGCCATAAAAGACCAAGGAGATATGCATTCCCTACTTCAGTAAGAGACAAGCAGGTATAGCTCAAGAGAGACATTTTACTCCAGAGTTAGACTGTTTTCTTGTTGAGGCCTGAACACACAACTCTTGGATGATGTGAAACCTTAAAGTCTTTGCTTAATAACAGTCTTTGCACAATTTTCTGGACTCCCCAGCCTTCTTTGATGTGGCAAAGACAGTCATAGCAATCCCACTCTGAAACAGACGAAACAGGGTGTGTTGACTGCCACAAATGAGGCTGTGTTATCATCTTTAATACAGTATGAACCTGCTATTTTAATCTGATCTCTTTCGGAGGACTAATTTCAACAGTCTTAATCTAAGACTTTTATCTAATTTTATGCTTTCTTAGTGGCATTGTGTGTGCACTAAACTATGCATTGGGTACAAAACTATTAAGACAGCCTTTGATCCCAGATTAGGTAGTTTTATACATTTCTGTTTTATTTTTTTATCAATCTCTAAATGGACTTTTTGTCTTGCTATTCCAAAGGTTGAGCCTGTCCATAATAAGAAGGTAATGTAGCTACTAGACCAGCTTCTAGGAAAAGCACTAAAATCTCTGCATAAGGTCCACTGATGCCATCTGCTGTGTGTGTTGCATAGTAGCACTAGTTCCCTAGGTGAACAGGCTCTCTATTGCCTCTGCTCCGGCACACTGCTCTCCACCTACTGTCTTCATTAAATGCATCCCTCCCCATATACCTGTCTGATGTCTCCTCCCCCCCCCAACTTTGGCATCTTTTAAACCTCTGTGGTTTTGACGTGGTCGTGTTTAGCTTAAGAGTAAGATGATGGGGTTTCTAGCTTCTAGGACTGAACTGCAGACTGTGATGTGTTCCAGGAAGGCACGCAGGCCAGGATGATCCTGTAAGGCTCTTAATTACAGGCCGTGCAGAGTCAAAGGAACCAGGCAGCTCTCTGTGCGCCTGAACAGGTTAACATCTAGGCAAGCAGCCAAAGGGAAAGTCCAGCAGGGAGCCCCTGTGTTAATTATATAAACGGTTTAATTTTCAGACAGCGCCGGAATCAGGGGGGAAATGAGTGCATCCCAGGAGGAGCTCGACTGGCTGATCTGGTTAAAAACCATTTAACAACTTCCAGAAAGCCGCAGCAAAAGGGCTGATCTGTTTCACAGATGACACACAACACGTTTATCTGGCTTTTTCATGCAAAGTGACGTACATTTGCACTCTCTCACCTGGGATTCAGTCCCCATAACCTTCCAGTTATGAGTCCCAGACACTAATAACTGCTCCACTCTGCTGCCCTGGAAATATGTAGTTTGTAGGACTTAATATGACACTCAGAGATCATTGCTTTTAAAAGGTGCTATATCAAATAAAAAGTGTATTAATTAGCACACATTTAGGCCACTCGCTTTCTCGGTGTCCATATATGTAAAGCATTTAGGGAAGACAAATATTATACAACTAGAATTTATATATTCATACCAAATCCCATGTAATGTGTTATGATGGAACTAAATAATCCCCATTCATACTAAAACAAAAGGGTGGCTTTACTAAGTATACATAATTACATGCTAAATTAAAGTTTGAGAAAATATTTGCTTGCCTATTTTCCTTCTCAATGCATGCAACAGGTCTTGCGTCACTTAAAGGACACCGATAACCTCATGGCTTATCAAAACATCAATAAATGCCAGGAGGGAAGCACTGTTTTTTGATGCTGCTAGCCACTGAGAATGTACACAATCCTTGTGATGCCTCTAGAACAGAAAGATGAGGCACCTTCCTTGAGCTTTGCTTTACAATAGTCAGCGCTGTTCAAATCAAACCGAAATTTCTTTCCGAGCCTCGTTGTTGCACCTGCTGGTCATTCTGACTCTGCGGCGTTTCACACACACGTGGACCGAACTGAACGTGCAATTACTTTAACACACAGTTAAGTTTTACGTTTCTTTAAAACACTTTGCTCCAGAACAATCTCAGGAGTAAAAATGACAAAATTACGCTAAACTTAATTTTGAGATAGGCTTAGGTGACAAAAGCAGTTGATTCACAATAATTAGTCATGTATTCACTTACTGCTTGATAATTTAGAATAATTCCACATTTTTAGATATTATTTCACTTATATGGGCGGTTTCATTATGATTTGAAAAACTGGAACTTTTACTCAAAATCCTCAGGGATAAACCACAGGGAACAAAAGAGGACTCTGTGACTCTCTTTTTTTTTCTCTTTCCAAAATAAGAAAGGTCAGAGTGTGATTCCAGAACCTCATTCTGAAAACAAGGGGGATGGGAGTGGAAAACATCATAAATTAAGAATGTGGTTTTTATACAAAGAACAGACCTTTATTTACACTTTGCAGAAACAATACATGCTATAATCCACCCTTTACAAGACAGCCTCTACTGCACTGTTTCAAATACTAGGAACAGTAAACAGAAAATACTAGAGCTTTCACTCAGATTTATTTAAACACCAATGGTACTCAAAAAAAGATAAATACAAAACACCTATAATACACTTGCTTTCGAGGATACGGTGTGTGTGGTGTGTGTGTCCATTTCCAATTCCAATTGAACTGTATAAAAAGCTTACCCCTAGAAACACATTGAATTCCCCTTTTACAGGGCAAGAGTTTTCATTTCATTTCTTTTCATTCCACAACTGCTAAAAGAGTTGTTAAGCCATCAAATGGGATAAAAGATGTGTTGGCAAGCTGAATCCATAAAAAGAAATTGGTACAGTATGACTCAGTTCCGGACAAAGACAATGAACACTTGAACTCCTGGACGCTTATTCAGATTCTCCCAAAACCTGATCCTGTCAGGTCCGGACTGTGTCATTCAGAAAAGGAATAGTTGGTCCGTCTCATCTCAAGCCTTCAAACAGGGTCCCCCTTCCTCAGTGAGAAGGCAGCCCCACCTTGCAGGAAGCCCCTACAAGTGGCCCCAGGATGAACAGGCCAGGCTGCCCGGGGCCACCCTGTCCAGGGGGCTCCTCCTGGAGCTGACCGGCTGGCCTCTCCAGCTCCAGGGACAGGGGTCTTCCAGCTCTGGGAAGGAAGAAGAGGTTGGGGTTGGAGTCAATGCGGATGAAGGCTGCAGAGATCTCAAAGATCTGCCTGGTGGTGGCAGGCCAGGATGGCATCGGCACCTGTGAGCCCAGCACCCAGGATCAGAACCGGGTCGGAGTTTGGGCTAAGCTCCCCGGCCCGCAGGGCTCTCTCCACGTGAGGCAGGTCCACACCTTCCTTCCGCTGCCAGGAGGGGCGGGTCGCAGGTCCCTGTGGCCAGACCCACAATCTGGGCATAGAGCAGGAGAGGGCGTCTCCGATCACCCACAGCCTGTCTGAACACCAGGATCTCCATATCCTTCCAGGGGATCTCCAAACGCTCTCTGCACTGGGTTTCTGTCGCCTGAATCACATGGCGGAGGTGCTACAAAGGTCACCCGCGTGCCGGTGGCGATGTGCTCCTGCAACAACATTGCCCTCACGTGCTGGTAGGGCTGGTAGTGTGTTGCTATTGAGCTGTTACTCTGAGATAATGCTACCATGACCAACAACACAGTGTCAGGACGTGGTCAAGGTATCTCTTCCTTTCAAGAAGCAAAGGAAAGCTGTGCTGTTTTTTTTCACCCTGCTGAAAAAAAGAGATCTTTTTTTTTTCCACGTGGGTAAAGTGGAGACTGGCAACTGGAGCTCCACAACAGGAATGGGACATCCTCCACACTGCGTGTGTCATGTGGAACTCGGATAACTGGGCTGTTTGGTGATCCTCTGACCAGCTCCGTGAAGTTGGCTCCGGATGTGAGGGTAATACTGCAATTTTGTTTCTCTGTTTGCGGAGTGCGGGGTTGGAGAAGGTTGATTTTGCATATTTGCTGTGCGTTTGTGTGAACAGGAAAATTAAGTTTGTCTCCAATATCATACCGTAATCAACAGTTGCGGGTCTAGCCTTAAAAAGCGAATATTAGCAAACAATTGTACTTTAAAAAAGCGTTACTAAGCACGTCTTAATACTTATGGCAATATTTTTTAAATCTGAAGAAGCAATCAGTTTCTCCTTGTGTCCGTTTTAAAAATGCAAATCAAGGGACGTTTAAAGATTCGATCCACGTGTTTAAAAATACTAGAATTGGCACCTCCTGTAGTAAGAGACCGAAAAAGCAAATTTATGAAAAAGCAAATTCGGAGACGTGAAAAAGAACCAGGAATTTGTTTTTTAGGTGCACTTTGTACCAAATTAACCAAGGTAGATCATAACACATCTGTAAAGCTACATTGGGAACTCTTACTCTCGCACACATGCAGCCTCTGGAAATATTTAAAAATATTTTTTCCACAAAAAATAATTGAATATATATCAAAGTTAAAAACGTCATTATCCATGTCATGGTATTGAAGTATTGATTATGTAACCTCGTTGAAACTTTAATTGAACATTTACGATTTGTTCCAATTCAGTTTAATTCAAAATACTTTATTTATCCTCAGGGATTCAGATCATGAATAGTAAAAGATTATAAATTAGCGTCAACCTAATAACCTAGCGCCACAAACCGTGTTTCAGAATTCGTCTTTTAAATTTGGATCAAGCACAGATACACTGTACAGTACGTCGCTCATGGACAGTGGTCCCCAACTCTTTTCACTGTATAACCTGTGTATTCGGTGTACAACATCAAATTGAATTTTGACGACTTTTAAAAATTAATAAAAAATAATTTTCATCCCTCTCTCTTAGAGAGATAATATATTTTATTATGAAGCTCTTAAATACCTGTCGCACACTGCTTCCACTAGTTCATTACCAGACATCTGATATTCATAACCAACATGTTTACCACCAGCACTCTTTGCACTTGACTACAGTAACTTTATTTTATAGTATATTAAATGATGGCTTCTCTAATAGTAATAATAAGGATCGATTTGATGCTCTACTCATAGCAAAACTAGTTATTACATCCCTATCGCTGTTCTGTTATCTAAGCGAAGACGTGTTCACATTGTATTTATATGTATTGCTTTTGATTTTTAAATCTTTAAACTGAAGGAACCTTGTCAAACGCTCATGGAAATATATGATATCGTGACACCTACTGTTATAAAGTAACCAAAGGGATACTCTGCCAAGACACCGGGTATAAAACATTTACATCCGTTTAATCGTTCATGCAGTTTTTTTAAGTATGTAGTCTTCATACATTTAAAAAAAAAAACATTTTGACCTCTTAGACATCATGTCTGACACGTGATATACAGGCTCCCCCAACTCTACTGCAAATGTTTATACTTTATTTTTCACTGTCATTCGAAAAGATAAACAAGTCATGTCCAGTCGCACAAAACGCTAGAACAGCGCTTTACAAAGGCGTCTTAGAACCTTTATTGCACGAAAAGCGAGCAAACAGGGGGAACCGCCTCGTCTCGGGACTGTGACTTGGCTTTAGACTGAATAAGAGATGCTCATGCCCGGTGTTTTCCATGGCCGGCCTGGTGGCTCCGCGGGCTGAACCATCGGACACGTCTAAAGTTTAAAAAAGCAGATCGACTCCCGCTGAGTGCCGTGAGTTGCAGACGAGCCCCGAGCCTCCCCGTCAGTCTGAGATCCAAGCCCCGGGTTCGGCTCTCGGGCTGGCGGGGTGAGTTTGTGGAGGTGGCTGTTCTCTACCACGCCGGCCGTTTTGGGGGCTCCATTTTCGGGGCCCTTCAAAACAGGGGAAAATGGGGGGTTTAAGTCCTTTGTAAATGAATAGTTCTGAATTCTAAAAAGCAGCCCCTTATACCACTGAGACACCTGCAGGACAGGTGGGGCACTAGCAGTGCAAGAGAGGTGCAGTCCTAACTAGGGGCGACAGGGGTCTCTCAGCAGCACCTTTCTCTTGATTCAATCAACCGGCCGCAAGCTAAACCATACCGGCAAACAGCCTCTCAGGGGAATGCCACTATTGAAAATCCTTAGCGGTTGTATTCTTTATGTATGATTCGGTGAGTTAAAGTTTCTATTTATCTTCAGTAACATCCGTGTTGAACCCTTGTAGCGGAATCCACAGCTGTCATTCAGGAGCCGAGCCCGCCCCCAGAGTGACCTTCCTCAGCGGACACGCCCCGTCCACCTGTTCCACAGGTGCGCCCGGCAAGATGGCGGCGGGGCGAGGTTCTGCGGCGTTAGGTGCGTGTGCGTTTTATTTCTAATTTTCTTGTTTTAAGAGCAAAAAAATCAAATCTCACTTTCAGAAAAGCTAGACAAAATGTGTTGTTGTTTCTGCTTTTGTTATTGCATTTGTTTCGGTTTAATATGTGTTTTAGGACGCCGAAATTTGTGATCTCTTTGAGCGTGCTCTCGAAGTCTTAATTAAGTCTTAATGTTTTTTAAGATATGGTACCTCTAGGTCTGTTTCCTTTATCGATAAAACGCTGTAGTTTACCTTCAAACATTTGCTTTATAAAGTCAGCAGCTGTGTAAACTAATTCGTTTGTTGTTGTTTTTTTACTTCTCCAGGTGAAAAAAAGATTTCAAGTTATATTCCTACTTTCCGTTGTACTATTTATATCTGTGTAACTCGACAGGGAAACGTGTATTTTCCAGCACTTTAACACCAGAACAGGGTTATACTAACTATATAACTTATTTTCGTTTCGTTGTGCTTTTGTTAAACAGAAACTCTAAGGCGCTGGTTCTTTTATTCACCTGTCGATTCCAAAATTGTAAAATATTATAAACTAATTCGTTTGTTGATGTTTTTTTACTTCTCCAGGTGATACAAATATTTCAAGAACGGGCCTCCAGTTCTGAAAAAGAGTTTTTTCCAAGGTAAGTTATATTCCTACCTTCCGTTATACTATTTATATGTGTGTAACTCGACAGGGAAACATGTATTTTCCAGCACTTTAACACCAGAACAGGGTTATACTAACTATATAACTTATTTTCGTTTCGTTGTGCTTTTGTTGAACAGAAGCTCTGAGGCGCTGGTTCTTTTATTCACATGGTGACTCCAAAATGATAAAATATTGTAAAATATATAATAAACTAATTCGTTTGTTGTTGTTTTTTACGTCTCCAGGCGACAATAATATTTCAAGAACGGGCCTCCAGTTATGAAAATAGTTTCCAAGGTAAGTTATATTCCTACCTTCTATTGTACTATTTAAATGTGTAACTCGACAGTGAAAATGTGTATTTCCAGCATTTTAACACCAGAACGATTTATGCTAACTATATATATTTATACATACTATATATTGAATTTCTACGTGGCTGAACCTATTTTCGAAGTTCTGGGGTAGTGGGATTGGGATTTATGTGTGATTTCTCCTGAAGTTACCTGTTGGTTTATTGAATTTGAATCTGTTTTTATATTTCTTTCTTCAGGCAGCTTATTTAAAATCGTTAATAGACTTCAGAACGTCAAGTGAATCGATTCAGCAAATCTGATATCTTGTTAATTTGATCCTTTTTCTTTTGCCTTCAGTTCTGCGGCTCCTGATCCTCAGCGCTCCGGCGATCTCCTTTCCAGCTCCTCTCCAGCAACTCGTCGTGCTTTGGCAAGTTATTCTTGACAAGTGTGCTTTTCCTTCAAGTTCATTTTTGAAACCAGCGGCTTGATCTGTAATGTTTTCGACTCAATGATGTATCTTGACCTTAATGTAGTGAAGTTCTTGACCAGCTTGTTTCTTGTTGACTGCTGCTACTGTATGTGCTGTGCATTCTGCAATAAAAGCTCTTGATTTTTTCATGCATTGTCTTGTATTTTTTCAAATCATGCGAAGGGTTGTTTTGCACTTTGCGCCACGAGCCGCAAGGGGGCACCCTATCGCATTTTCACTTGAAAACGGCGGGGGCTACCCCCTTTTTAAGTGTCTCCAAATTTTCCCGCCTTTTTAGATAGTCTCTGGGGGGTTAGGGTCCCTAGCAGCGAGCGCAGGTACAGCCCCGGGGGGAGGAGAACTGAGGATAGCTCTAGCCAAGCCCCCTCACTCCCAGCAGGAGAGGAAGGCGGGCTGGTGATGGCCTGGGTCCCGAGAGAGACGAGTCACCCGGGGCGGACTCAGCCCATCAGTCACGGCTTGTAACTGACAAGCTTGTAACTAAGTCCACTCCAGGTGACCTGCCTCTCTGCAGGGACCAAAGCCATCACCAACCTGCCTTCCTCTCCAGCTGGGAGTGAGGGGGCTTGGCTAGAGCTGTGGTCAATCAGCCAGCCCCCGCCCAACCCCTCTCCTAAAAGGGGGTGGGCGAGGCTTGGTTTGATTGATGGGAGGAGACCACGCCCTGAAAGAGACCCGATATATACTAAGTTTTTTGGCGGGAAAATCTGGACCCACTTAACAAGGGGGTAGCCTCTGCAGTTTTCAAGTCAAAATGCGATAGGGCGTCCCCTTGCGGTCGGGACTTCAAGGATAAAACAGCCCATCGCATGGTTTTAAAGAAACTGCAAAATCTCTCCGCCAAAAAACTCACCATCAAGGTTTTTCAGGACCAAGGGAATACAGAACTCTGCACAAAAAACGAAAGAACAAAATCAAACTTCAAGTATCAATTTATTGAGCGAAAATTGCATACAAAACAAAGCATTCCAGTAATGACATGGACAGGCTTTAAAGTGAAAATTAACATGCATTTAAATTACAAAGTGTCAAAGCTCGGCTATATTAATGCTAAATGCTTTTACAAGTCAACAGAGTACGAAAAGACTACATGGAAAAACACAGAAACATACAGCACGTTACTGGTTCTCCAAGGCATCTGTCGAGGCAGCGACCAGAATGAAGACTGGAACTTCGTTGGATTTCCTGCAAAACAACAGAAATCTGTATTAGCTGTGCTTTCTGTTACAAACGGGTTCTCGAAATTATCCCAGCTACTTACAATAAATCGAACCTCTGTATTGACTGACACGTTCAGAAGATGAAACAGTTGAATACCAAAGGCACAACACAATCAATACAGCTACATATTCTTTTTTTGAAACAACTTAGTTAACACATGAATAATTTATCCAAATCTTTATAGGCTCCCTTGTTTTAACATTTAACAAAATGGTGTCTTGTGAATCTGTATTATGCGCATCAAAAAAGGTAAAAAGTGATCGCAGTTTTAGCAGAAAATGATTTCTATAAACCGCAGGGTTACAGTGCTGTCGGGTCAAAACCACTTCCGCCGTGGAGAAATCTAGTATCTCCTAGTTTGAGTCTACTTTTGACGAGGTGCATCACGTTTTCCAACATCAATTTTCGGGAGGGACAGTATATACTGTACTTCAGTTTGATACGTGTGGTGTAAACGAATAAAAAGGTTTATACTTACACAGATAATTCCCGCAGCTGAGCCGAGCATGTCCTGCCCGAAGACACCAAGCTGGAAACACAAGAACAGACGCATTTAGAGGAGCATTTAAATTTTCAATTTAAACCAAGGTCTTTTCGTTTTCACCAGGGCAAGATAGTGCAGAATTGAATTAAATACGTGTAAACAAATTAATAAAACGTTTATACTTACGTTTATACTCCCATTATTTAATGCGAGCCATGTCCTGCCCGTATACACTAAACTGAAGACACAAAACAGCAGAATTTAGAATTTAAACTAAAAAGTATTACATTTTACCAAGAATATAAGAACATATCACCCAACATACTCTAGAAAATAATGAAAAAGCTCTACAATTCTATGTAGGCAACTTTCGGTTTGGATAAATGCCCACGTTTGATTTTGTGAACCAAGTTAACGAAATGTTTGATCAAGAAAGATTAAGATATACAGAAAGCGACGTTTTCATTCTGGCAAAACAGCAGTGTCTTTACTCCTACAAGAGAGCTTTTCTCCATGTAAAAGGAATAGACGCGCTGTCTGTGTAACACAAGTGGCTTGTTAAAACTAACAAAAGCATTTTCTAGGAAAAGAAAAGACATGAAAACTGCTATATAGCTCCCAACGAAAAGACGTGTTTTACCTCTTTCTCCTGCGAGATTTGGACTTCATAATTACATGAGTAAAATTTTATCTACGTTCAAATAAACGAAAATGAGAAAATAAGAATAAAAACCGTGGAACAAACTCGCTCAGCGTCCTTCTCTCCCGCAGAACCTGGCGGACAGGTGCGCGGGGCGTGGCCTGAGAAAGATGTCACTCGAGTGGGCGTGGCTACAGGCTGACGGTACAGCTTTCTTTCGTCTTGGCTCCTCCTCCTCGAGCATGCGTTCAGAACCCCCATGAGTTACAAGTTTCAAAATCGCTTTTTTCCCATGTCCACCTGAGTAATCACAGTTAGGCTATTTAATATTTATTAGTATCTGAGAGCCACAGGAATGTGAATGAACTGTAGGTGAGCTGTGGGGTCTAAGGATCTTTGCAGGACACTTACTGTTCTATAACGTTATTTATCTCACCACACACTCGGTTTACTACCTTTGTACTTTTTATTAGTCGTGCCATTCAGCTGATATGTTCATTTAAGAAGTTAATTTAAGAAGTTACAAGAACATGAGAAAGTTCAAATGAGAGGACAGTGTTCAATCCATGCAACCCTTTTGGCTACTGCTATCAGTTTGATTCGATCACCTCATGAGACATGATTAGGCTGTTGGTTTCAACAAAATGGCTGGATCGCCTATGCCATTCTCCCACAACTCTTGGTGTAAAGGAACATTTGACTACACTTCCTCATGACATCCTTTCACGTTTCCCTTTGTTCATGTCAATGTAGTTCACAGCGCATAATCACACTGCAACTACATTTTTATAACTGGTTAACTCATTAGCATATTTTCAACATTAGTGCACTGTACTGAAGTACATATTATATTCAAATAAAGTCTCCGTGCATATAAACCCTAAGCTTTATATATGGATAAAAGATGAGGAAAGCTGGAGTTCACAAGAGAGGAGGTGGAAGAATAGTTATAAGAACCCACAGCGACCCCAGACAACACGGTTACACTCGTTAAACCAGACGAACCCTCCCTTCCTTTTGAAGAGTCTGAACCTACCTGGCAGGAGATGAACAATTTCCTACAGAGGTCAAGAGCAGGATCAGCGCCTGAGCCAATGGTGTCCTGTACAAGTATCATGAATACTGCGAGAGGCTCAGGCAGAGACTCTGGCAGCTGTTGAAAGCAGCAGGGAGGAAGAACTAGCTCAAAGAAAGCTGGCTGATTGCACAGAGGCGTCTGACGCCACTATGGGCACCAACAGACATATCTAACACTCCAGACACACCTCCACACCCCTGACAGCCTGCTGGGGAACTTTCTTTCTTTACACACACTCTCCTCTCCTGCTGATAATCACAGCCCCCTCATCTGAGCAACCAGACGCCTACACCAAGATGTCTGGGCCCCCAGCTCCTGGACTCTCAGGCCACAGTCTACAATCCTCCTATGCCTCTGTCCTCTCTCATCTCCTCTGAGCTCATGGCTGAGGTTTCTCACATCGCCGAGCCCCTCACTCGTGGTTTCCCGAGCTCAGTGAGCTTCACCTCTAGCTCTCACCCTCTGGCTGGTCCTTTTCGGGGAGCAGCAGTGGAACGCCCTCGAAACAGTCGCTCTACTGCCTTCTCTGCCTTACTGGCAGGCCAACAGCAACAACCGAGGCTGCTTCTCTTCAAGGCCTTCCTTGCACCTCAGTGTCACTTCTCAATCTCTCCAGGAGCCGCCTGCTCCCGATGACTCATGGAGTTTCCTGCTCCCTCCTCTCGTGACCCGCCAGCCCTTGGACTTCCAGGTCCGCTCCCTGCCACTGACATCATCTCCCAACACCACCGGGCTGGGTCTCCCACAGCTCAGAGTCTCCAGCACCTCATTCCCAGGCTGAGACTCCACACACTCATGTTAAAACCCACACAACCTCTCAGACATCTCACTCTCGTGTCCTAGGCTGTGCACACACAGCTGTCAGCACACATTCCTGTGTCCAGCCACCACTGCTAACTCAGTCCGCCTCTCCGTGGAGCCCTAACTCACTTTCTCATTCACAATGGACTTACTGCAGAGCCCCGTTCTCACACTGAACAGGCTGCTCTCTGTGAATAATCACATTCTTTATAAAGGACAATTTCCACCTGGAATAAGTGATCTCTCTCGGTCCCTTCCAGGATTCCTTCGATATTCTTCTCCCCAGTCTCCTCTGAGACCGTCACACTCATGTCTCTCCCCTAATCGGAGTTTCTTGAACTGAAGCCACTTCTCTGCTCTCATATCTGCCAGACCTGTTCTTTCCTACTGCTATTATTAGACACAGCTTCAGCTTCATCACTAACAGGTGATGGGGTTGTCTGAGTACATGAGGAAAAACCAAAACCATAAGCAGAAATAAATAAAATGTTCTTCCAGACTCTACTGATTATCCAAACGAATTACCCTGCTAATGTATTTAAATGCCTACTTACCAAACCACCACCCAATTCTCCGTGAAAATGGAAGGAGGCTGCTCAACACAAAAAAAGTTGTAAACAATCATTAGCCAAAACAGGGCAACAAAAACATTAGAAGGCAAATTCTATGTTTCAAAGTCCTGCCTCAATCTCCTTAGTCCACTGAAATTACAACACTCTCATCAATCAGTATTATTTTTTAAATACAGAGGACTCCATTAGCAAAGCATGTTTTTCTTATGCAGCTCTGACTTGCTCCTTTGCAATACATCAACTGAGAACACTGTTCCAATTATAGCAGGCACTGACAAGCATTCTGACGTAGGAAGAGAAATAATATTGGGTGCTGAAGTGATTTCAATGTTAAAATCACAAATCTCTATTTGTGTAATGGAATATATATAAACCATAATAAAATCATTATCTTTCTTTCTTAATCTATTCCTGAAATAGATTGAGCTATGCTAAAAGGTTTAGAAAGAACACACTTCTATTAATGTTCAAGGAAAATGTATTAAAGCAATGTTGTAGTGTCTCTAGAAGGCTTCCCTAGGAACCTTCCATTTTGGCTCAAGCCCAGACTGTGGTGTTTCTCTGAGCCAAGATGGCTTCTGAGCAGGCAGGGATCTGGAAGCAGGTGAGCATTATTGAGCAAGACACACCTGGGCATTCCACATGAGGATTGTAGGGCTTTCGGGATAGGTTCCCATGGAATTAACCAAGCCCCTGTAATTAACAAAGAAGCTTATAAAAGTGAAGCTTGGGAGGAAAACATTTACATTGAGTTGGGGAGGAGAATTATTTATTGTCAGTTGTGTTGCTGTTGTTCCAATGGCCCAGGAATAGTGGGATCTGTTTGATGAGAAGAGCAAGATGTCAATGGCTTGGACAATTAAATCGGAACACTGTTATTGAAGCTAGCTGATCTGTTGGACTTGAGAAGCTGTGTTGTGGCTTGGAAATGCAGTAAGTAATGCTGTCCAGTAGGGATTGCTGCTGGTGCTGAGATGGTGTGTGTCGGCTATTGGGTGGGTAACATGTTGGGTTGAGGTGAAGTTCTAGTCTGTTGTAGCTGTTCAGGATGCTGCATGCAAAAAAGCACAGCTGGTCTGTTGCTTAGTGTCCTAGTCTTTCAAAGACTTTGAGGGTGAGCTGGCTGCTCTTCCGTACTGAGTCTGGAGACTGTACAGTTTTAAGCACAGACTTGTGATTCTGTCTGCAGAATTGAGACTTCATGGGTATGTACAATACCTTGCATTGGATACCTGGAAGATCCATCTTGAGGAAAGTTGTATACAAGGAAGAGCCCAGTTGTGTTCCTGTCTCTGGGACACTGAAACCCAGCTAGATGCTGCTGCACAGTAAGGAGAGATCTCTCCACTGAAATCCCAGGTAGGGCACCGCTATACTTATTTCACTGTTGAAATGGGCAGAAACTGAAGGTCCTTTTAGGTAAAATGACTGGGTTATTGGACTAATGCTTTTGTGCTGAAGTGAGCAGTATCTCCACTGGACAAGTGTGGGATGGTGTTGCCATTCTCTTTCCTCCAATGATGGCTCATGATCTGGGTAAGGTTGAGGCGCTTGTGCCCTCAAAGCTAAGAACTCCAGTGTAGGAATGTTGTTGGTATTGAACTGTTATTCCAAGACGGTGATCAAGTGTCAGGACTTGGTCATTAGCCTCTCCTTTTTTTTTTTCTTGAAAGGTGTGCCGTTTATTTTTTTCTCCTGTTAGGAAAAAGAGCCCTGCTAACTGCATGGGAAGAAGGTAGACTGGTAATTGAAGGTCTACAACAGGAATGGGACATCCTCAACACTGCATCTGTAATGTGGCTTGTATGGTGATCCTCTGGCATGTCTGTGCAATAAAGTTAAGGTGTCATTTGAAGTTCTTTGTATACAGCCATTAACACCTTTTGAGCTGTCCTCTGTGGTACCACTTATTAATGCCACAGATCAATAATCTGATGCTTTATTAATGTGAAGATCATGGGGAGAACAGCAACTGATAATAACAGTACTTGCAGGGGTAGTGTTTCCTAGGCAACAATGTTACCTGCAGGAAGAGTGCTATATGTTAACATGTATAATGAGGGAAACCTGGGGATAGGTACTGTATAGGTCTGAATAGAGATGAATCATGCCTTGCAATAACCAAGTAGCTTCAGTTGTGGTTGTTCAATTAAATAGCCTAAGCCTTGCAATTGTAGAAGAACATGAGTATCAACAGGACCAAGGGATCACAGGCATATCAATGCTGCAACAGCACAGCAGCCACAGTGCCAGGCACGCAGGGAACGGGGTTTCCCGGCTGTTTGCTTTCTGCAGCTGCTACAGGCCTGTTTTCTTCAGAACCTATCCAGCAACCTTCAACCCTTTGAAGATTCCCTTTCTCCAGAATGCTGGGCAAGAGCAGGGATCTCCACATGTCATCCTGAAACATGCCAATTAAGTCCTCCTCTATTTAACTAGGAGCACTAGGGGAAGTTATTATGCTGCTCTGTAACTTGACCACCTCTGAAGAGGTGCCCCTTACCTTGGAGGGTCTTCTGGTTCTTGTTGTAACTTCCTGCGTTTTACACCAGATGGATTGTGAGTAGTTAAGTACAGAACCAGCTGAGCTGAGGTGTTACTAATGTGTAGTGATGGAGTACATCTATTCTAGTAGCTTATTAGATTCAATTGTAGTCTGGGCCATGGTGAATTTACAGTACCATTCTTCCTTAGTTATTTTGTATAACTACTTCAGGTAGGGCATGGTGGGGGTAGGCATGCACTTAGTTGGTAATTTTAACATGTCTTCACAATGGAAGGGATTTCCTAAAGCTTGCACAAAAGTCACTTTTAGACAGACATTTCTTAGAACTACCAGAGCTGTACCTAATAGTCTTATCTGCATGAGGATGAGACCCCAGGATCAAGTATTTCCAAAAATCAGATGACTGTTAGTTTGCCACATTTTTGAGCTAGGTTTGGATGTTCAGCACTGCTCCCTATCCACTGCAGTGGATGTGCTTTCTAGTAGTGTAGTCATCACTGCTTACTGTCCCCGTTCAAGAAAAGCTATGGTTTACCACGAAGTAGAGACTGATTTGACAGTTATTAATCTTGTTAACCTTACTTTAGCCAAGCTCTACACCCAGAGCAACAGAGGTTTGGAAACAGCTGATAAGGATCACTACTCGTAACCCAAATTAATTCAGGCGGAGACCACATCCTGTTTGGTTTAAATGCTTTTTGAAGAGTGCTACATAGCACACTTTCTGAGCCAGAACCGGAAGGGTAAGATCTGACTTCTTTGACCCCAAATCTCAAAGGTGTACTAAAATAAGCTATCAAATGTATACAAAGCGTAAATCCCCAATTCTCTGGAGGTTTCCTGGGCACAAAGTGCTTAGGGAAAATGGGAGGCAGTCCAGTCTTTCATGCATTATAAAACCAATTCCCATTTCTATCTGAGATGTTTGCTAGGAATAACCCTCTGATGTGAATGCAATCGTGGCTGAAGGTTGTCATCATTTGCAATCCATTACACTATCTAACAGGATTGCAAGTCACAAAAATTAATCTGAAGCCCCATTCAAGCATTCACCTCAGCCAAGTTCAGCTGCTCTGTTGGTGGAACCATGTGTCCCATCTCTATAAAAGACTAGCTTTTAAAATGGCCTTTAGAATTCACAGATTAGATTCTATTTATACTAAAGGAACCATAAGAGAGGAGCCTGCAGGTGCCAGGAAAGCAGTAATTTAAAAACCCTGGCTTCAAATGTAAAAAATTCATCAACCACCTTATACCCTTTTATCTTCCTCAAAACAGACATGCATTCCAGACTTTCATGAATGATTTCTAAGGAATGCTCTGTGCCACTCCCAGTTATGCTTCTCAATCAGAATTTAAGCTGCTCCCTGAAAAGCATGTTTAAGCAGCTGGGCTGATAGTCTTAACTTTTAAAACTTGGATTAATAAATATCAAATAACGCTGAGACCATAATCAACATTCTTTATCCCAATGAATCTCATTTTAAACGTTCCTCCAGTTATATATTACCTTAAATTGTCTGCTCTGCCCTGAATGGATTGTGATGTTTCTTGGGAAACAGAAAACCATCCTGCCAAACTCTTTATAGTAGAGTTCCCCCACTGCACTTAAGTGTTTTTTTTTCTTTGGTTGATTGGCACTTTACCTGCATACTAGACGTTATTCACTGGTTTAAATTAATTTTCAGATTAATTTAAAAAAAAAACACCCATTTTAGTAACAGCACCAGAAATAGCTAGTTTACACCCAACAACACAGTACTTAAATCAGACTGAACACCCCGATAGCATACGGATTGTGGGCACAAGTTATTTCAATTTAATTATTGCCAGAAACTGAAACAATCCAGAGTGAGCTGAAATGTTCAGTCTTCTTAGCTGGGAGGGGTGTTTCCAGCTGTCAGAATACATCTGTTAATCTGACCTTTGCACTTATGCATATGTCACATTCTCTCATTTCTATTTTTGGTTGTTCTTTCTTGCAGTTTTTGTTGTGACAGAGTGAGCCTCTTGCCAAGGCCATCATGGTGCATGTGTATTTGTTCTCAAGCCATTTATCCATTATATTCTCCACCTCGTTGCACCTGGTAGGTCTGAAGTGTGCTTTATTAGATCTGGGTCATGAATCATTGGATGCTTTGACCTCTCTCCACATTAGGCTTAGCAAATTCCATCAAAGGTCTTGCAAGCCTCAGCACTGCTCAGAGATAAGGCAAAATGCCTGCTTACTTACCTCATCTTGTAAACAATCTGAATCGCACTAAAGGGGCAAGACTCCACAGTCCTGCAGAGTCAGACTTCCATGCAATTCTGCTTTTGCATTTAACCACAAAACAAATTCTCATCCACAATGGCCACCTAGAGAGCTTTTTATACAGCAGGGAATGTACCAAAGCAATCAAAGAAAAACCTTGCTCAAGATTACAACAGCAGCCTCCCACACTGGTTTTGAATGCGCAGCCCAGTATATAGTGTAAATTGCACTGCCATTTTCTCCATCGGTACTTATTTAGAATGATTGAAGATGTTAAAATTCTGGTAATGCACAACTATAATTGGCAATTCTAAAGACAAAAATTATCCATACAATTGGGAATCACCACTCTCTTTCAGCTCATCAGTGTGCCTTGCACTCACTGGGCTCCATGGCAACATACAGGAAGTACACCATTGATTAGAGGAGAGCTGCTTCACTTACTGGTATTGCTGTGAGCTTGCAGGTGGTAGGATCACAGCTCAGCCAAAAGCAATCTGGCAGACTAATCCCACCCCCCCATCAGAGCTCCACCAATTCTTTACTGAGCTTGGGGGACCCCTGGTTACAATCAGACAGCGACTTGATCCAGGCTCAATTTCCGAGCTCAGCTGGAGGCCCAGAAACATGTCAGAAACGTGGATTGTGGATGAGGAGCTATACTTGACAGCAACCAGAAAAGATGAGTCAGAGCACCAGTTTTCAGCTTCATACTTGATAAGATATATTTGAAAAGTTTGCAAACCTGCTCCACCGATAATGGTGAAATCATGATGAATATTTACAAAATGCCATAGTAGATGCCATTTTATAAAAAGAGAGACAAGGACTTGTGACAACACCAAGAAAAACCTTGCCTGGAGGACATAGAAAAAGAAAAAAAAAGCATATTTTCCCACCGGTACACCACTAAAACCAGAGAATGCATTGCAATTTGATACCGTCACACCCTGTTCATTCAGGAGCCCTAATAGGAAAATTATTCCCTTACAAATGCAAAACAATAAATACAAAAACAAACATGGGCTTCAGCTCGATTCCTCCTTTTGGTCAGTAGAAAGAGGTCCGATATGCACACAAAGCAACGTTTTTGAGGAGAGAGAGGTGCCATGGAACATGTGCCATCCCGAAAAGGCTTCCTGGGAGTAACTTGATCCTGAAAGACTTTCAGCCAAATAGTGGACCAAAGTATCTACCCTCTGCGGTCACAGGCTGCAGCTTCGCACGCGATGAAGAAGTGTTCTCCGAGAGGGAGCAGAACGGAGTCCCGTTAGAAACGTCCACAGCCACGGCGACCCGTGGGGGTGTCCTGCGGCTCACACAGTGGGGGTCTTGCCCGCGTGGGGCGGCTGCAGGAACTGGGGTCGCTTCACTCGGGGTTTCCTCCTCTTCGGCTTGCTCTTGGTCTTGGTGATCTGAACCACGAAAAACGCCAGCACCACCATGGCCCCCAGGAAGGCAAAGACTGGGATGGTCTGGCCCACGTCTTGATTATAGCGTCCAGGCATTATACCTGGGGAGAGAAACAGCAGTGGAATTAAAGGACAGTCCTAACCCCTGGGTTCCTAATCCTGGGTTACCTGCACCCCCTGTTTTTAAACTGCAGCTGAGCCCTACTCATATAAACCCTGAACAAAGCAAACAGTTAAGCAACTTTGCAAGATTTTTTCTACAAAAAGATGTAGATGTTTAAATATTTAAAAGGCAAGATCTTACATGTTTAGGAACACAAAGATCAAATTAACCCTAATAATTGATGGGTTAAGTTATTAAACCAAGTGCTCAGGCGGATTCAAAACCAGGGTGCGTGAGTCCCCACAATCGGGGAAACTCTGGTCTTAGACTACAGCACAGACCACGTATCCGAGTTTAAAATAAAGAGTCCTGGATGTAGTCAAGGTGGAAAATGCACTGATGCCAAGCGACAGGCCTTGCCTTCCAACAAGGCTCAGATCGTTGTGGGAGTCAAGCCCTTGCTTGAACCTCGACACTCACCCCCAGGGATGTCCCAGGCTCCACTCTCGCCAGGGGACAGAGGGCGCACTTGAGGGCGATTCTGCCTAAAATTGGGCAGAGGTTCAATATCGATCGCCAGTAGTTTCTGGCTCTTCCAAAGGTTACTGCAATAAAAGACAAATTTAGTGTTCATTTGCATTTCATAAGACTCCAACGCAGCAGTAACAGTGACAAAAAAAACTTTAATTAAAGCAGAGTGGTGGCAATAAGCCACAAAAATGTAGTAAAAAAGAAAAACTGCTTAACTGTTCTGTAATTCTCTAAAACATGCTACCAAATTACAGCTATCTGCTGTAGTCAGTTGGTTTATTAAGTGCATTTTAGCAGGGCTAGCTTATTGTCTTCATAGGAGAACTTGCAATCCGTGCTGCTGATAACATTTTTCACACTCGAATGTAAAGTTGTTTTGGAGAAAATGGCATTGATAAGAAAGCAAACCTAGATGCCTGCTCATCTTGGACAAATTAATATGGACTTATTCAACAAAGATTGTGCTGTTTGTGCTCTGAGTGCATATATACTGTATATATATATAAGTAATACCATGATTAGCAGTTCTTGTGAGATACTGTGACTCAAATGTAATTCAAGAGCTGTGCTAACCAAACCTCATGCATGGCACAACTACAAGGGAAGATACAGCCAAGACATGTATTAATCATTCCAGGAAAGAGGAATTAAAAACAAGAAAATATTTTCTGTGATAACTAATGGTGGCCCTGATATGGGAAGAAAACAGAAGGGATTTGGAAAGATCATGGGGGATCACACTGGCCACCTCACGGTAAATTCTCACTGTATTATTCACCCGGAAAATCTCTGTGTCAAGATTTCAAATTACGAGCTTAATAAGGAGATGACAGGGGTGAAAACAGTGAATTTTCTTGTTGCTCGATCCGCCTTGACACACAGCAGTTTTTAATTCTGCTACGATCCCGATATCAGAGAGCTCAGCAATGGAAAGCCCGGGCAAGGATCACAGTAAGTGCTACCAAATACTTTTAAATGTTACCAAACATGCTACTAGCTACAAGCTATGTGGTGTAGACATGCATACTAATTTATTAATTTATACTAGATTCAAATATTACATTTTTCTTAATCAACGTGCAGTGCTCTTATTCTCATTAAAAAAGTATCAAGAGCACGCAAACCCGTAAAGACAAGTGCATGAGCTAACCCTTGGCACGCCCATCCAGAAACTGCTGTAGCGTTCTTAATTCCCCCCTCCCAAACGACAAACCCACACGGTTTATGAAGAAGAAGATCCATCTGCCCAGCGGAGGGAGCACTGACCTGGGTCCGGTCAAGTTGACGGGCTGCGGCTTGGCCCAGGACAGGTGCGGGCAGGCAGGGAGCGGCCGGGGCTTCGGGTCTCCCAGGTGGGGCTCCAGCACCTTCGAGTACCGATACAGGTGATTTCCTGATGGGAAGGGGAGACAGCGGAGCTGACTGCTAAGGGACACCTCTGTACACCCGGACATTGTTCTCAAACTTATCTACATGGATGGGCCGTACAAATGGGTGTGAACCGGCCTCACCTTCCAGTCTCTCTGGCAGTGGGCGTTCTGTGCCCGTGGGGGGCGGCAGTCTGCTCTTGGAGTGGGCGAGGCTGGGAGGGATCGTGGAAAAGGAGGTGAACTGCAGCAGGGAGTCCAGAAGCCAGAAACAGTCTGGGAACAAGGAGAAAGAGACAACCCACCGGCTACGTCACCCAACAGCCGAGCCCAAACAGCTCCCCACGCCTGTGCCGATTGCTCCCATTCATTTTAACGCCTTGCTGACGAGTCCTGAAGCGCTCGTCATTTTTTTGGCTATGGCTGCCCCAGTATACTATGTCCTATTACATAGGGAAAACACAGTAATGGTGTTCGCTTTGATGTATGGTGTGGGAGGGGAAGCACTGTTCATCTCCTTTCCAAACTCTGATCTGTTGCTCTCCAGTTCGGACTGTTTGGGAGCTGTATTTCTGGTCATCAGGGAGGGAGGTGTGCCTTACCTTTCTGTCTGTGGCTGTCGTCTATGCAATTGGAGTCTCCGTACAGAGCAATCCTGCCCCCTCCTTCAGAGGGCGTCTGGTAAAGCCCCAGTATGGGGACATTGTCCACCACGGCAGTCTCCTGCTTCAACACTTCCAATCCTACAGAATTGGGGTTAAGAACGCAACACGGCCAGAGTCAGGTTAAGATGACAGGGTAAAATAAAGCATGAATGATGCTATGATGACACTTGCATTACCTTGGTCTTTCAGAGTCTGGGCTATGACTATTCCATCCTCAGGAAACTTCGCAATGCTGCATCCAGAGGCATAGTACACTGGCAAGATGACATACTTATTGTTAGGTTATGCATTGACTTAAATTGTTGAAGAGCTCTTAATAAGGCTGATGACCCAAAATCCTGCACCCCATTCTTGGCAATACTCAAGGAAAAAATATCTAACAAGAGTACCTCAATCAAGCCATCTTGCTCTCAGAAGCTGAGATAAGAAGTGACAGGGTCACCTGCAGCGCACACAGATAAACTTAACATTAAATTCTTACTGTCGTGATCAGCCATGGTAAAGTCTCCTTCGTACAGGCCATCACTAAATGCCATCCCCCAGACTGAGATGAGGTCGTTCAGCGCTGGGATGTTGGCCCCACCTGTGTCGGGCATCCACCATTGTCTGCAATAGAAAGCCAAGCAAAACAGGAGGTTGGCAGGTTCACTGCCACAAGGGGGACAATGGTTTGTAACACAACCACAAAACCACCAGAGGGAGACATTTCTACATTTTAACATGACTCGAGCATAGTGCTCATGGGTGTTCCATTGTGACTGACGTTTAAATCAACCCCTACTTTGAAAAACTTAACTGTAAAAAGTGTCTTTAAATACAGGCCAAAAAACATCCTAAAAAAAGATCCAACAGAAATGACCAAATGCCCAATGCCCTTCAGTGCCCATTTCCTACCTGGTGTTTTCATCGTAGAACTTGACCTTCCTCATGACGGAGGTGTTGTACCAGTCGCTGAAGACGATGAGCGACAGCCCGTTGTCAATGTCCCGTCGCAGCTTGGTGATCTCCTCAGGGAAATACTCCTCCTCGCTGTCCACCATCAGCAGAGTCCCTGCACACAACACAAGCGGTAACAGGAAGGGGGCCAGTCAGGGACCATTCACCGGGAGCCACAGCTGTGAAGGACCAGACTCCCAGACTGGGGGAGAAAGGGGCAGCCCGAGATTCCTGATCTGCTCAGATAACGCTTGCTTAAATGCATCCAATCTAACTGCAGCCTGAGCCTCTGCAGTGCTGAAAGGCTTTAGAGAATGGAGGTCAAGCAGTTCTCATCTCACCATACTGGCTGGCATCAAAGCAGGTGAGAGGCGCCCCCAAGACTTCCAAGAAATAGCCCATGCTCCTCAGGTGCTGGTACATGTCCCGGAAGTTGGTGTGAATGTGGTCACCATTCCTTGAAATGGATCAATTAAAACAAAACATTTAACTGCCGCAAGAAAAAAAAAAAGTGCTTCAAGTTAGGAAATTGCAATGCATCTCTTGTATATCTGCAAAGTAATGAAATTTCTCAAGAAATATGAAAAACGGATCATATTAAAAAGTTTTATGTCCATTTTGATTGCAGGTAAATGTGTAGTGGAGGCAGACTTTTCTCAGCTCAATGCTTATGGCAGTCCATTAAAACAATCCTTTGGGGGGGATGTTTTTTGCATTTATTGGATTTCATTTTCAAGTTTCATTTACTCTTAGTATCAGGGGTTTAATGTTTTCCACAGGTGTTGGTTTCCATAAAGCTGCTCTGCACAAATTCAACACCAAACAGAGTGTAAGTGTGAGGAACTGCTGTCAACAGTTAAAAGAACAGACTGCAGGTCACTATTTCTCCTGGGAAGATGGGGAAGATCAGGAGCTGGGGTGCGAGCCTCACCAGTCCAGGGGGTCGTTCTTCATGCGGAGGTTGTCCCGGGGAAAGTAGCCCGGGGGGTAGCGCAGGTTGTGGTACTGATCCCACAGCACCCTCTTGCTGCGTGGAGGAGTGGGAATGACCTTCACCTTCACCGGCAGCTTCACGGTCGAAGTCAGCTCCCCACCCACACTGGACTGTAAAGAAAGCCATGGTGGGGTAAGACGACAAAGGCAACTGAGGCTGCTACATCACCGCTCTGGAGTACGTGCATGTCGGACAGCAAAAAAAAAACTTATTGCCCCAAGAGAAGAAAACAACTACTCAATTTTATCCTCAATTTCCAAGACAACGTGCACAAGTGTGGGTACCTTCCACACCTACAGTCCTGGACCTTAAATGTGTGGTAAATGTACCAAGAGACTGTTATTTTAACAAAATGGTGAGCAAAAGGTTGTGACAAGCAGCCCATAAGTTTGCTTTCCCAGCCTCCAAGAAATATTATGCTGCTTAAATTTATTATCAACCCTGTTGGTCTGTATTATCTATTGAACTCAACTTTTTTTAAAATGTAACAGTGTTGAAAACAGGAAGAATAACACATATGTAAAACAAGTATTTCATGAGCTGCCATCTTTGAGACTAGCATTGCCTATATTTACAAATGATCTGCCAAGGTAGAAGGAAATACTGTATAAGTAAACCACAAAACGTATAAAAACATTTTTAGAATTATTCTCTGAAATATTTTTTGGCAATCAGTGTAAGCCTGATTTTCAAAACCATGCTATCAAATAAAGACCTCAATTAAGTCAGAGGCCTGCCTGTTGGATCCAATCAGGTAAATGGGCAGCCTGTTGTGCAGAAATGCCTTCCCAGCAGACTTACATCGTTCTCTGCGGGCGATGCCACAGTGACGATCACATGGCCCTGGGCAATCCCCTCCCATGATGCTGCCTTCTTAGCAACAGAGATGGAGACGGCGAGATAGCCGGCCCAGGGCCAGAGCACAGGGGAGTAGGACACAGCCACATCAATGTGGTCTCCATTCTGAGGCAGATAGGGCTGCCAGACAGGCTGCAGGGAGCAACAGAAACAGTGCATCAGGGAAAATTCAAGTGCACTGCTCTCATGCAGTGATTACCTTAAACTATCAAAAGCACTGACAAGAATACCCAGAGCTTTATATAACTATCCACAAACAAATTCTGAACAATGAAAGACAAAAAGCCACATCAAGTTTACAGTGTTAGACACTGGCACGTGTTTTAAAGTTACAATCTTAAAATGCCCAGTCACGAATCTAAGAAGAGCATTGACAGTTTAATTAGATGGCCATATCACTCATCTACAGATAAAAACAAACATTGCAGTCAGGGCTCTGGGTGTGTGAGTGGAAGGTTGCAGGTTCAAGTCCTGGGTGGGGGTACAGCCATTGTACCCTTGAGCTAAGTATCTTGCTTACATTACTCCAGAAAAGTAACCAGCTGTATAAACAGACACAAAGGCAACTTCCGGGTTAATTTCCTAGGAGGTAAAGAAAGTTTTTTTTTTTACCTTGTCAACAATCCTGCCTGTCACACCCATCCCATTCAGAATGGTGACATTAACAATGGTTGGCATTCCTCCATAGTAAATCGGCTGGGAGCAATACGGCCACATGTACGGGCACTCGGTCAGGTCAATGTAGCTTGGACTCAGGCTAAAACAAACAGATACGCTCTTAGACACTGAAAGGTAATACAAAGGATTTCTATAAAAAATAGGGTTGTTAACCAATAGTTACAATAGAACCTGAAAACAATGAAACCGTCTTACAATAATGTAAAGTCTGCTGTATTAGCAACCTAAAGAGAAAGGGTCACATTGCATTTACAAGACTTTTTGCAGTGCCTTGCAATACATTTGTTTACATTAAACTGACTCTTTCTACAAGAATGACAACCAAGACCTTTTATCCACAGTTTTGATGTACTTATATAGATGTATCCATAACCCTGAACAGGCAGTATGAGAATGCCGACTCCAACACTGCACACTCTGAAGACCACTCAAATGTAGGGCAGAGGTTACCGATCGGTGCACGAGGCTAATTAAATCAGCAGTCAAGACGGCAACGCTGTGCGTCTCCCTGGGCCCGCGGGCGTCTGACTGACCTGGCCTGGGGCCGGTAACTGTTCAGTATCTGATACGCTCTCAGGAGGTCCAGCTTGCCATGGCCCTGCTCGAACATGTTGACTCCAGGCAGCCTGCGGGCCGAGGCAATGAGAGCCTGCTTCATGCTTGCAGGGTTCACCAGCTCCCGGTTCGGCACAGTGCTGGGGAGAGGAGGGAGAGCGTCAAAGACTCGGGCTGCTTGCTTGGTCACTAGGCTTTGCTTGCGAAGATGCTGCATCTTTCACTTCCTTCACCTCCTTATCTCTATAACTGCAGTTCCAGCAGCAAAGCTATCTTTCTATTGATAAAGAGCTTGAGCAAAAGCAAATACAAGCTGATTCAAACATCTCCCAGCAGGGGATACACAAATTAGTGTAAAAATGTAACCTGCATTTTACCAATCCTTTATCAGATTCCCACTTATCACTTGCATTGTAACCAAAAGAACATTACTGTAATCTATCAGATTTCCCTGCAATAGGTTTGAATCTGTTAGCTTTCTAGAGTGCACCATCATTACTCTTTAAATGCATTCTAACCCATTTGAGACACTTACCCACATTACCCATAGTTTTAACTTTGCTTTCTATCACAAAAACAGCAGCTACAGGTATTTGTAAATAAAGAGTTGTATGTGGCACAGAAGACAGCCGACCCCATTACTCATTCATGGTTGACGGTTTATGACTTAGAGTCCCTACCCTCTCAGAAAACATTTAACCATTTCTTGTGCTATCGCTTTGGAGCCCACAGTAACACTAGAGCAATGGCAGCACAGTTTAAAGATCCAACAGAGGTGTCAGAGCCATTGCAAAAATAAAATGTAAGAACTCTGGATAACAGGTTTTTCCGGTCAGTCTTCAACTTAAATGGTTCATATCAAACAGGCTCTCCTCAGGATCTGGAGACGGCTTCAGGCTCATCTACGCTGAAAATCCTGTCATTGCTCCAATGTGGCAGAGATGGCAAGATAAAGCCCATGGTTATCTTCCGACTGCCGCCTCCAGGCGGTCAATCCTTTTGTCGCCCCTCAGTGATGGAATCTGGAGATAAGAAGAAACCCCCACCGCCACAGCGCTCAGCGCTGCAGGCCCTCCCTGGCGCCTTCTCACACCTCACCTGGCCAGCAGAGTGACGGCTCCGGCGACCACCGGCGAGGCCACGCTGGTTCCCGACAGAGAGCGGCACCCTTCCTTCATCCCGGAGCCCCGGACGCCAGAGCCGTAGGTGACGATATCCGGCTTCACCCTGCCGTAGCCACCTGGAAGCTCCTGGACACCAAGAGCCCAGGCCAAGAACGAGCATCAGAGCCTCTTTCAAAGCCAGGTAAGGGCTTTGCCAATCATTTGTCTGGTTAATCCAGTTTCATTAGACAGCTGTTTAATAGGCTGATCACGTTTACGTCACACATTACCTTCAGTAATTATCAAGTCTTTATTGCATGTCTCATTTTTAAACAGTTTTTTTCTGCACACTCCAACTGGTTTTTATAAGTAACGCCGACTTTCAAAACATACGACTGCCTAATTAGAGTAAATTGAAGAACATTCTGGGTTTGATCAACTTTTAAATTAACAGATTTATCTCTGTAACTCATGGTAAAAACAACTTGGCAGCTCATATCAAAATCTAGTCTTATCAGTATGAAGGCTTCTTGCATAATACGGAGTAAAGCAACAAAACAATCATTAACTGAGGGATTGCATCCAGTGTGTATCTGTCCATTAGATCATCCTGCTGACAAAGAGTTTTGCAATAGATTGGAGAACGTCACTTTTTCTT